>NC_132992.1:2906250-3229375 GCF_048564905.1 Vicugna pacos
CGGGGGTGGGGGGTGGGGGGCGTGGCTCCTCTGAGCTCTCACAGGTGGGTCAGTGATGGGCTGGGAGGTGTCTGTCCACGTTCAGGCCACTTACACCCCCGGCCTCTCTGGGAGGAGCCATCCCCCAGCCCTGCCCCTCATTCCCTGGGCATCTTTGGGATTCGGGCCCCGGCTTGGTGGGCAGGCCTGAGCCTGAGGGAAGATTGGAGGCAAATGGCCATGGAGAGAGACAGTTCTGAGGGGGCTGCTGCCCTGTGGCGGTGCCCGGTGGTGGCCTGGGGACCGCTGATGGCTGCTGGAGTCAGGGAGACTAGCTGGACGTGGACAGGAGAGGGGCCAGGCCAAGCTGGATGCACTGAGCGCCTCCCTGGGTTTGGCTTCACCCCCAAACTCTGGATTTCACGTTCATCTTGCATGTGTTACCAACTCATACCTCAGCTCCAGGGAAGGGGATACAGGGAAAGGCAGTTTGGAGCTCGAGAGGGGAGCAGAGGTGCCAAGCTGACGCCCTAACCCAGAGTGGTGACCGAAGGGCCTCGCCTCCCCTCTGGGGCCCCTGAACGTGGGAAGGTATCTGGCAGCTGTGTGTCTTTGGGAACTGTCCCCCCCACCCCGCCCCTCACACACTGGACAGATACAGGCAGCCTGCAGGCCCCTCCTGCCCGGGGTCTGGAGCCAAAGCAGAGGGCCTGGGGGTGAGCAGAGGGGAGGAATGTGGCTGGGCCTCCAGCTCCAACATCCAGAAGGGAAGAGAGGCAGGGGCCGGGACTCGCCGTGGGCCCCTGGACCAGTGTCCTTCTCCCACTGGTTTTCTCTCTTCTCCATTTTCCACCTGTTTCTGAAGGGCCCTCCAGGCTGCACCAAGGGTCACAGAGCCCTCCCTTCCTGCACGAAGGACAGAGCAGGGAGGCTGGCCCTGCCTTCGGACAGGCTCCCGGGGGCCTGAGCATCTGCCTTCTCAGAGCGGGGCCTGCTCACTCAACCTTGTGTGTGCTCTTCCCCGGAGACAAGCCAAATTCCATCATCTGTCTCTCACACCAGCCGCTCCCTGCCCCAAACCCGCCCTGCAACTTCCCCCAGGGAACTAGCAAGTCAGAAAACTTACCTTTTCCACGTGGCCGGAGTGGGCAGCCCTGAGAGGGGTGGAAAGGGCTGGGGTGGGAGTCACGGTCAAAGTGCGAGTCCAACCTGCACCGCTGGGTGGCCGGGAACCTTCGGGGCATTTCTGCTCAAGTTCTGGCCCCGTGTTTCTGCCTGGGATGAGCGAGATGGCAGCAGCCTCATCGGCCGGTCCCTGTTGATAGGTCTGGTGTCACAAGAGGAGCCCAGCCCCCAGCGCAGCGTGGGGCGCGGGGCGCACACACAATAGAGCACCGAGCATTGTTAAGGAAAGAAGCTGCTCTCAGGGCTGGCGGAGGGGCCTGCCGAAGACGTGAGACTTGAAGGCATCCCATGGAAAGAGCGGTGGCCGGGCCTGTGCGCCCGGCAAGAGTGAAGGCACAGGGAGCCTCGCGGAGATGCTCGGGGCGAAGGGGCGGGTCCGGGAGCGCTGAGGGGGAATCGGGGAAACAGCTGTTAGCGGTTAGCACAACGTGAATGTTACAGAGAAAGCAAAGTTCTGGGCTCTGGAGAGGGGGAGGGCTCCTAAGGACAATGACAGGCCTCAAGAGAGAAGCTGGGATGGCCAAGGACCCTGCAGTGACCAACGACTTAGCTCACGGCATCACTTACAAGCCCGTTCACAGGTACATCTTTTTCTCACTTCATCTTCCTCACAACCCTGTGAAGCAAGTCCAGCTGTCTCCTCATCTCCACTTTCAAGGCCATTTCAAGCCAAAATGAGGCTCAGAGGGGCAGTGATTTCCCGAGGTTCCCGTGGCAGAGTCAAGACTCCACCACACATCGGTGGCTTCGACCTTGTGCTCTGGGGAACCCGGCCCGAGTGAAGGCTGGGAGCTGCCCTGAGTGCTGCGGGCCTGGGTGACAAGGTGACAGAGTGGGTTGGAGCAGAGGTCTGCCCTGGGGAGCCCCCCTGGGGGCCCAGTGGTGATTCCTGAGGAAGACGGAGGGGCGGGCTGGGAGGCAGGGCGACACAGAAATGCCAAAGCCACCCTGCCTGACTTCCTGCACCAAGATGCTCTGTTTGGATGTCGCCTTCAGGGAAGAGGCAGGGGTGGAGCTTGCCCACAGGGTCTGTGGACCCAGCTCAGCTCAGACAGCACCTCTGACATTGGGTGAGCCTGCTCTGTGCCAAATTTTTTCACATACCTCCTCTCCCCCAAGTGGACGTTATCATCTCCACACTACAGTTCAGAACACGGAGGCTCTGAAAAATGAAGTCACTCACCCAGAGTCTCACAAAAGTGGTACAACTATCTCTCAAGCCAGAATCTTCTGCCTCTAATGTCATATTCTTCCCAAAGCATGATCCAGAGTTAATGAGAATGGCCAAAGACTCAAGTAGCAACCAGGTACAGTGCCAGGTGCTTTATCTGGGTTATCTTTCATCTCTATGACTCTCCCTCATTTTATGGAGTAGGACTCTCAGGCTCAGAGAGGTTAAGTGATATGCTTGAAGCCACACAGCACTCAGCTTAGATCTTCCTTGACTCCAAAGCCCATACTCTTTCCTCTATTGCTTATTTCCCAAAGTGTATTCCATGGGATGTCCATTGGTATCCTGGAAAGGATGGGCGGTGGGGGAGACGTTGGTGGACAAACATTTTGGGAAGCATTGGGTTAGACAACTATTCTTACATTAAGACTGTAATAATCCAATCTAGTTTTTTGAATCTCTGACAGCAGAAACTGGCATATTGAAACTTACTTGTTCCACAGTCCCTTTTTATCACAAAGCATTGCATTTGTGAGGGATGTGCTGAACTCCAAGTAGAGAATCACCTCCCCAGGAGTGACTGGGAACCAGTACAGAGACAGGCAGTCCAGGGCCGGTGTGGTGGCTCAGACACAGAGCTGGGGACCCAGGCTCTTTCTAGCTTCCCGCTCTGCCGCCCTTAACACATAGCCTCCACCATAGTGGCTGCAAATGACTACAGCCCTTTCCGGCACCACAGTTCCATTCCAGGCAGGAAGAAGGGAAAAGGCAAAGAGAAAAGGTGGGTTGAATCTTTATACCCCTGAAGCTCCCCCAGCAGACTTCTGCTTCACCCCATCAGCCAGAAGCATGTCACATGAGCACCCTAGCTGCAAGGGAGCCGGGAAGGTTGAGTAAGTTTAAGGGGCACATTATCACCCAGATGGGATTGGAGGTCTGTGGGTGAAGAAGAATGGGGGAGTGGGTACCGTAAAACCCCTCCTGGGGTTGGGTTCTGCGAATCTGATTTGGAAAATGCTGCTCTACACTCATGCCATCTTATTTTTCCACCCAGTGACAGTCAACTCATTCTTCCAGGCCCACAAATGGCCACTCCGCCACCAAGGCCCTCGGAGTCCTCCGTCTCTTTCTCCCCACCCCTGGCTGCTTGGGAGACGACATGCTCCTCATCACTACAGGCTGTACCCAGGTAAGGAACAGGGATGTCAGCTCCCCGTGGCTGCTGGAGGGCAAGGACATGACCCACACATGCGGTGTCAGCCACAGGGCAAGTCAGCCCTGGCACAAATGTCCCATAACTGCACGAATGCGCTGCAGAAGCAGAATGTGGTCCAGGGCGCTTTGCTCAGTTAGCTGAAGCAGGTGCCAATCTGAACTGGCATAAATAGAACAGACGGCACCTAAATAAGGCTCCAGGGTGGATACAGGTAGCAGAGGGCAGTGATGCAGTCAGGGCTTGGGACGGGATGCTGCGGGTCTGGAAGGGCTTTGGGATCCCGGCAGCCTCTCTCCACACAGGCCGCTTCATCCACCTGCTCTGTAGCCCGGCCTTTTCTGCTTCCTTGTCCAGGGGGCAGAAACAAGACGCCACACTTGAGCTCCCGGTGAGATCAGCTCCAGACGCAAGCTGGCCCTCTTAACCCAGTTCCCAGGTCAGGGAGTGGCCCGGCTTGGGTCAGGTGTCACCCCGGTCCAATAAGCTGTGCCCCTCCAGCACTGGGGGGAGGCCAGGTGGGGCTCACGTAATACGGTGGGTGGGAGGGGTAGTAAGGGCAGACACCCCCAAGACGTGACTACCTGCATTTCGAGTGTAGCGGGGGGGGGGGGGTCAGCAAATTATGACCCGGGTGCTAAATCCAGGCTGCCGCCATTTTTGATAAATAAAATGTTATTAGAACACAGCTATGCTCATTCATTGCTGTATTGTCCACAGCTGCTTTTGTGATGCGACTGCAGAGTTGAAGAGTTGTGCCACAGACCGTGGGGGCTTGCAAAGCCAGGCATTCACTACCTGGCCCTTTGCAAAGCAAGTCTGCCAACCCCTGTATGACCGGGAGCAGGTGTGCCTGTCTGGGAGCATGTGGGCAACTTGAGGGCAGGGATGTGTCATTCATTCCTGCATCCCTGAAGGACCCGGCACAGGTAGCTGGGTGAGCTAAGGAAGGACGGAGGGTGGGAGGGAGGCAGGGCAGGAGCGGCGGGGTCGGGGGGTGGGGGGGCCTTGCTGGTTTCCAGACCACTTCTCTGGCTTCTACGCTGGGGAAGGGGGTCGCTCCCTCTTCGTTCGCTCAGCCCCGCGTCTGCTCTTAATTGAGGCGTAGTGGTACAAGCCTGATTGGGAATAGCAGGTGCTGGGCTGTGGTGAGCATTAGGGGATCGTCACTTGGCGGGCTCCGGAGCTGCCAAAACGAAAGTGTGCCGACGCGCCAGATGTGCGCTCATTACCACCCGCTCTTCCTCTGAAACGTTTTAAGGGAACATTTGTTTGTGGAGGAGACACAGCTGTTCCCAGGGAAATGGGTTTCCCTCCTTTGGGCAGGGAAGCGGGGGAGGGGACTGTTGGGGGAGGGACGCTGGGGACCCGGGACACCGTGGCTGCATGACAGCTAAAGACCCTGCGTCTGGTCAAGGGCAGGGGTCCGGGAGGACGGCTCTTCGGAGGCTGGACTGTCCTAGAACGCCCATTGTGACTGTCTCCACACCCGTGTGAAGGAGATGGTTAGCCCCATTTCTCGGAGGAGGAAGCAGAGGCCAAGGGAGGCCACATGACCTCAGTCAAGGCCACACCGCTAATCAGTGATGGATTCCCAGCCCCACCCCGGCCTCTGTTCTCCAGGACCACTGCTCTCACTCAGGCCCGTCTCCATCCCCTTCTGCTCTGAGCTGCATCTCTGATCTCAGCCTTGGGCCCTCTGCTTCCCAGCCTGTGTGTGTTTCTGTCTCTGCATCTCATTGTTAATTTCCCACCTCTCTGGGCCCAGCTCCCCGGCCCTGGGCCTCTGTGTTTTCCACTTGATTTCACACAACTCCTTCTCCTCCTTTCTCAGTGTCACACCGTGTCAGTGGGTGAGCAGCTCTGTGCATGCTGGTTCTCCCCTTCCATCCCTCTCCCTGCATCTCCCTCTCCACCTCTTTAGGCCCAAGTCACCTCAGTGACGTCTGTAACATCTGAGGTCTTGAGGCCAGGTCTGTGTGATTTTGCCTCCTTGGGGCAGCTTGAATCCTTCCTTCTAATACACACACACACACACACACACACACACTCTCTCTCTCTCTCTCTCTCTCTCTCTTTCTCTCTCTTGCACCTATTTCTGTATATTTCAGAACAGTGTTTTTCAAGTTGTGTGTCATGATCCTTGGTAGGTCAAGAAATCAATGTCCTAGATTGTGACCAGCAATTAAACAAGCAAAAATAAAACAAAGTATCAGAGTGTGTGGCACGGACTAGCTTGTAAATTGTTTCGGTTTTCTACATGACTGTGTGTCCCGGGTTCCAGTGTAAAATATTTTCACTATGAAATTTGGTTAAATAAATAAAGTTAGACAACCACTGAGTGGGGATGCTTTGGCTGCAAGTGCAGAAACCTCTGACCCAACAAGTTCAATAAGAAGGAACTTACTATCACCACTATAAGAAGCCCAAGGGCAGGGCAACCTCAGCGCTAGTTAACCAATTGCCAGACAACATCACAGGGTGTCAGGTACTTTCCTTTCTCCCTCTGTCCTCGGCCATCCTCAGTGAGCCAGCTCACTGTCCTCATGGTCACAAGGTGGCTGCTGGGGCTCCACTCACCCCTGACAAGTCCATGAGAGAATGAGGGTCTGTCTGGTCCCATACATCCCTTTTTAGAATCCAGGAAAACTTTCACAGCTCATTGGCACAGACATGGTCACAAGCCCACCCCTTAACCAATCACTGGCAAAGGAGTCAAGGCTCACTGTGATTGGCCAGACGACGCAGGAGGAAGTCGCTTCCCCGATGCACGGATGCACAGAGGATGGTGGACACTAGAGGCCTTGGGCTTTTTTTTATCAGGATGCAGAGGGAGAAGTCTATGGGCTGGGCTCCCACCCACACCTGCCACACCCTCTCACTGTCCCCTCTGCCTGGGTGCCTGCCTCGGTTTCCCTCCTAGTCCTCAGGGGATGCCACGGTAAGTGTGGGGTACCACTCAAGGGCTTTGTAATTATTTTTTTAGGGCTGCTGTAACAAATGACCACAAACTTGATGGCATAAAACAACAGAAAGAGATTCTCCCACAATTCTGGAGAAGCCCAAAGCCAAGGTGTCGGCCGGAAGGCTCTAGGGGAGTAGTCCTCCTTGCTCTTTTGGCTTCGGGTGGTTCCTCAGCTTGTGGCCACACCCCTCTTGCCTCTGCGTCCATCTTCACACGGCCGTCTCCTCTCATCCCCACATCTTCCATCTGTGTGTGTCTTAGAAGGACACATGTCTGTATTCAGGGCCTGCCTGGGTGGTCCAGGATGACCTCATCTCCAGACCCTTCATTACATCAGCAAAGACCCTTTTTCTCAAATAAGGTCACATTCACAGGTTCCTGGATGTGGATGTATCTTTTAGGGCCACTATTCAGGCCACCCCAGGGCCCCTGCTCACCGCAGCCCATCCCAGCCTCTTACAGGGGCAGGGCCTGGAGTCGCAGGCCCTCCCCCACTCACCCCCAGGAGGCCTTGACCTCTGAGCTGCAGCGTCTCCATCTGCCAAACAGAGACCCGGATGAGGAACTGAGGCAAACAGGCCTGGCCAGTGTCCGGAGGCGACATGTTTTCCCAGTCTTTCTTGTTCCTTAAGAGAAAAAAGCCGGTTGGCATTCCCACCCATTCTCCGGGGAACTGAGGCCTTTTTTGGAAACTGGGCTGAGGCAGTGGGGCCTGATGAGCTGTTAGAAAAACACCCCACGTCCTGCGGGAAGGTCAGGAGACCTTAGCCAGCCTCCTGCTCCAGCCACTCCCTTGAGTCAAGGCACGTGGTCTAGAAGGTTCCTCTGATGAGGCTGCACCTGCTACCTGGGAGGGGCTAACCTGGCCACAGCCACAGCCACGGTCAGGGGCACCGTCCCCCACCCCACCGAACACCTCCCAGCTCCCCAGGGGCCCCCACACATCAGGCTCTGGCAACAACCCTCACAGCTCAGGTAAAGGGACTGAAGTCCATTCATTCATTCAACAAACACTGACTGAGCACACCTGCCCCCCGCCATCTGCCCCGCTCACTCACCACTGGGCTCCCCTCCGTCCTTTCCAGGGGGGGTGTGTCCATTCTCCATCGAGGCTGCGAGCTCCTCCGCACCTTGAACGGCACTTCCTACTGTCTCGTTGCTGCCACCACCGAAGGGTTTCTTTGTGGATGGACTGAACAGCCGTTCCTCCTCCGGGCCCGCAGCGCTGGCCTCCCTGGGGCCCCTGCGGTGGGGGCGGGGCGCTCGCTACTGGGGTCCCACCTTACCAGTGGGCTTCTTTGAGCTGCTGCTGGGTTGTTTTCGGAGGGGTCTCCAAGTTGCAGAGCGCAGGAAGGAGGAGGAGGGTTGTCCAGCTGTCACACGCTGCCCCCACAAGCCCACCACCCCGACCTCTGGTCCCAAAGCCACCAAAAGAGATCAGATCCTCCTTCGCCAGGATGACCCCACCCTCCCTGGAGCCGGGGACTGTTTAATTAGAACACCTCCAGTCAGAAACGCTCATCCGTTGATGGGCAAAACAGACACAGGCTTTTAAAGGACATGCCATAAGTTTGACAGTTACTGGATTTTTCAACTTGTTTACAAAAGCAATATTGTTAAATGGCCAACGGCCAGGCCCGGTTGTTTCTCCTTCTGTGCCTTCTGATGACAAGGAAGCATTTTATCTCCCCACAGCCAGTTCCCGGGAGGTACAGGGAAGAGCACTCCATTTTCCTATCTGTTTAATTATCCATTCAGCCTGTCTTACGCTGAAGCTCTCTCTCGTTTGTTCACAGCCAGATCTGTTCTGGAAGGCAGCAGAGAGCTCCCTCCCCATCCCGGACCCCTCGCAGCAGCTCCTGAAAGCAGCCTCGCTCAGAGAAAATGCCACCCACCCCAAGAAGCTGTCCCTTTGGAACAACGGGTCCAAAAAGGGGATGTAAGTGGTCTGGGTGACCCTGACGCTTGACTTAACATCCCTGGGTCGAAGGCTCCTCCTTATTCAGAGAAAGAAGATTGCTTCGGAAAAGAGGTTCCCAAGCCAGGCTGCTGGACACCAGGAGCCCATGGGGAGATTTAAAACATAAAATAGACATGCTTGCCATGTCTCGAACTTTCTCGAACTTTCAGATTCTAATTTAGAGGAAATGGGTCCTCAAATCTGGATTTTTTAAACTCCTCCGCCCCCAACCCCACCCCTCAACAGGTGATTCTGAAAAACTAACAGCCAGATACAGAGGCTTTCGGACTGGAAAATCCTATCTGCCTTTGCCCCTGAGGTTCTGTGGTTTTCCGTCCTGGTGAAGGAAGAGGGGATGGGAGACCTGGGTCTTTCTTCGGCTCTTCATCCCAGACCAAATGAGAACTTCACGGTCGCTCAGCTGGCTGAACTTGACGAAAGTCACACCTGATGGAAAGTCATCTCAGGTAAACATCCAGATGGATGGGGCTCCAGAACCATCAAGTAGCTATAAATAAACCGGCACGTGCCCACAGGCAGATGTAAGGGCTTTGTGAAGGGTCTTATCACGCAACACTTGCCCTGGGAAAATTTATCCCTGTCCAGCTTCTGGTGGGAAAGTGCCTCCAAATAAAGGTGGACCGCACAGGGCAGCTGGCTTGGCTGTGGGATGCAGAGAGGAGGGCGAAGGGTGGAGAGCCCCAGGTGGGAGCCCCACCCCCACCGCCCCATCCCCCAGGGCCCTCCTAGCGGCCCCAGTTTATCCCCCCGAGAAGTGGGCTGCAGAGCCGGGAGCAGGACCAGGATCCCCTGATTCAAACTTCCCCACCTGCCCGCTCTAGGTGGGTTGGAGGCTGGAGGGCAGACAACCACACGGGCAGTCACACTCACACTAAGGCTTAACCTCTGTGTGGCGCTCAGTCTCCAACACCCTTACACACCCATCATCTCGCTCCATCCTTACAACAGCTCTGTACGGGAGGCAGGGCAAGCCCATTTGACAGCTGAGGAAATGGAGGGTCCAAGACAGAACTGAGTGGCTTGAAAAACGTCACAGGGCTGCCAAGCAGAGAAGCCAGAATTTGCCCTCAGATCTTCTAAGTCCAAGTCCAGAGCCCATGCGCCTCCTTTAGTGTAACACGTGTACTTGGTTTCCATTGTTCTCAGGGTGCTTCCGTATACATGACTCTGCTGGACGAACTGAGGTCGGATACTCAGCCACCAACTGAGGGAACTGAAGGTCCGAGAAGTTCAAGTGACCACAGCAGGAGCCCTTGTAAAGCAGGCGCTATATCTAAGAAGAAAAGATAGAAAGCTGGCTAGCGGGGTGGGTAGCGGCAAGAAGATAAGGTTTGGAATCAGACTGCAGCTTTTACAAGCTGTGACCCTGGGCGAGGTTTTTCCATTTTAAGTCCTGTCATCTGTGTTAAAGGACAGTTTTTAAAATGTAAAGTAGCTGCTCTAATACAAATACAAAGACGAACGAATGTCAGAATGATTTTATTTAACTAATTAACGAGGGAACCAGTAAGGTGTTAAACACTGGTTCCAAGGAGAACTCAAAGATCTTACACACATAAGGCAATCTGAAATGAATTTATATAAATAGTTGCAAAACTGGTCAGTATCCTCAGGCAATAGTTATTTGCATCCCAACAGGCAAAATTTATTTGCATCTCTGGACAGGAATCATTTGCATTATTATCAGTTTTCGACAACTTCTCGAGTTGTTCAAATTGCTCAAGGACAATAAAATGTACAGATTACCCAGAAAGGCGCACTCTCCAAGACATCAAGCAATTTTTTTTTTTTGCTCATTTCAAAGACTTCCACAAGTTTTTCCTAACATTATAAAACAGGGATGGTCCAAAGGGCTGTTGGGAGGACTGTGTGAGGTGGCATGTTTCCTGCCTGGAGCGATAAAGATGCCTACGAGGGCTCCCATCCCTGCCCCCATCAAAGATCGTCCCTTCCAGGATGGTTTCCTGGCTACCCAAGCCCCGGGGCTTTCTTGCCCTGCTGAGTTTGGTACAGGGGAAAGGGACATGACCCTGACATCACCCAGACTTGGGATCTGGTCCCGGCTCTGCCACATCCTCAGATAAGTAATTTCTCTGCTTCCTCCGTCTCAATTTACCAGCAGTAAATAGGAGGAACTGGACCAGCTGGCCTCAAAATTATCTTCAACTCCATAAATCTCGGCTTCACATTGACTGATGTAGCACAACCGGAACTGTGGATTTTCTGAGATCAATCCATGGCACAGCTAACAGACATGGACTCGGGAACCAGACAGATGGATATTTGAATCCCAGTTCCGCTCTTACTATCTGTGTGACCTTGAGTCAGTAGCATAACATCTCTGAGCCTCCACTGCTTATCTGCAGGATGAAGTTACAACAGAGGCTCCAAATGTTACTCTGAGGGTGGATAACGTTACATGCTATCCCAAGGTTAATGCTCAGTACATGTCAGCTTCCATTCTCCACTTCCCTATACCCACTGGGTCCCCCCTCTGGATCACAGGTTCAGATATCCCCTGCCTCTGCCCATGGTCACTCAGTCGGTCCGTGAACAGACCCTCACTGAGCTCTGGCCATGCACTGCAAGAGCGTTTGCACTTGACTCCTGCACTCCGGCAGTTTCAGTCTTGCCAAGGATCTAGGCTGAGGACACAGCTACCGTCAGGGGTGAGAACGCAGGCAACAGGCTGGGAGAGATCACAGGAGGTAGAGCTCGCTTTGGAAATGGTGCTAGGGTGGGCTTTCAGGAGGAGGTGACCCTTGAACAGACACTGCAAGACTTTTAGACTCAGGAAGGTGCTCTACGGGCATAGGGGCCACTCAGACAAAGACTCAGAGTCGGCAAGGCAAGGTGTGTGCTGGCACACTGCTGTCCAGTTTGGCAAGGGCCCAGGGTACCTGCGGGGAAATCTTGGAGAAAGGGTCCAGAAAGGGAATGTGAGGTCTTGACTGCCAAGGGCTTTCAGGGATGGGCAAAGAAGTCTGGCTTTCACCCTTCAGATGGTGGGCTGCCGGTGGAGGTGGCTCTGGGACTCCTGTCTCCTGGCCAAAAGGGAATGCCACGGCAGGGGTTGCACCTGCTCCACGTTGCAGCCTCCCCAGTGCCTAGCCCACGGAGGGTCACATAAATGGTCTTCCTAAATAAATACGGATTTCTTGTTTTCTAGCACAGTGCTTCTCAAACTTAGCACACGTGAGTCCTTGGGGATCTTGTTAACATGCAGATTCTGATTATATAGGGCCAGCACTGAGCCTGTGACCCTGCATTTCTAACCAGCTCCCAGGTGACACCGAGGTTCCTGGTCCACAGGCCACGTGCCGAGTACAGACCATGGGGTCCAGCGCACCCTTCAAGCCTGTGGTACCCTTAGGACCAGCCAGAGACAACGCAGACAAGAAGATGGGATTTAGACTAAATAGCTTTCTTTCCTCTCTCCTCCTAGTCTCCAGGCCGCAGCTCCCAAAAGCCAGACTTCCTGGGTCCCAGCTGCTTAAGACTCACCTGCTAACGCATTCACCCACCCAGCCTGCCCCTTCCAAGCTCTATCGATGCTGCAGGTCTTACTTTCCATCACCCTCACCATAACATAGGTCTCACCCCCTCCAGGCTATAGGAGGTGAGGAGGGGAGCCCACTTTCCCTAAACCCTCCAGGAAAGTTTGGCTAAGCTGGGAAGGATGCCAGCAACTAGAAGGGGTTGACCAGCTGAATGGTCACTGGCTGATAAGAGCCCATCGCCCATGACTGTCACACACAGTCCCAAGTTCTAACCAGGCCTCGAATGAAAGGAGTCAGCCTCACGTGGGGTGTCACGGAAGGCTTCAGGATGAGGTCTGGCACCTGTCACCTCACATCACACAGGCACCTCTCAGCAGGACTCAGTTTAGATGGTCCCCCAGGCCCCTCTTCTCAGGTCAGGTGCCCTCTTCTCTGTTCCCAGAGCACCCCACACTCCTCCACCATCACCACCCAGATGACCTGCCCCCACCTGCTGCACGGTAAAGAAAGCACTGTGCACTCCCAGCGCCTGCCAGAGGGGGCGCTGCTTCACGGTGTTTGAGAAGTGAATGAGGGGCCCACACCCCTGCCTGGATCAGCGGTTCGGTTCCTAACCGGGCAATGTTGCCCCCAGGGACATGAGGCAATGTCTGGAGACATTTCTGGTTGTCACATCGGGGCTGGAAGGGTAGGAAGGGGCTGCTGGAAGCTGGAGGGCAGGGTTGCAACTAAATATCCTCCAGTTCACAGGACAGCCCCGACACAAAGGATGCTGCAGCCCCAGATGCTAAAGGTGTCAAGGTTGAGAAACCTTGGTATGGGGGGATCGTGAGTACACAGGGACACGGTACTTTCAGGGGATCTTTGTAGGGACAGCGTTTACTAGAGAAACCGAGACCCCAAAGAGGTGAAGTGACTTTCCCCGGGTCACACTGCAAGTTAGCAACAGCCTGGCAAGAAAGGCGGTCTCAGGACTCATCAACCACGGCTCCTTCAGCCACCACACCCCTCAGAGCCTCTCCACCCCTGCTTTCACATCTCAGAGTCATCTTTGCCCCACCTCCCCGACACAGTCTAACAAGAACGCTTCAGCAGCAGTGTCTGGAAGAACAGCAGATGGTTGAGATCTTTGAGACTCTGAACACACCACTGACAGTAGGACTCTGAGCCCTCTCCCCAGGCCTGCGTTTGTGGAAACATTCCCACCCAAGAATTAACTGAAGCAAAATTTAAATGGTAACAAATAAGTAAAGGTAAGCAACACTGAGCAAGTAATAAGACACTGAAATGTTCACGATGCTGGATTTCTGGACAGTTAAATAGGTTAATGCACTTCCCAACGGCTTGTGGAACAATCTCGGTGACCACCGGGGATGTGGCGGCCACCTTGTTATACGTCACAGTTTAAATGCCTCGCTGACTTGACCAGGGTCCAGGTGAGAGCCCGCTTCATGGACAGCAGAGGGGAGGAAACAGATGACTCTGTGCCCCCGATTCGAGCCGCCTCGTGGGCCTCACACTGACTCTCTTGTGCCCGCCCATTCGCATGCAGTTACCCCCAAACAAGCAGTTACATGTGCACAAGTGAAAGTAATTTACTCAATGAAATATCTGTTATTAATCCATTAATTCCTGTAATCAATTATTTCCTATGACTCGTGGGCATGGGGAAAATCCTCACGCCCCCCCCCTCCATGGGGAGTTTCATTGAGAAGCCATAGAGGTTGGCATGGCCCAAGGAGGGAGTGCTCAGATGAGGAAACTGGGATGGTCTGGGGGCAGTCACTGGGAAGAATCTGTGTAGCAGACCTCAGAAGGGGGTGGTCTCCTCTTTCAGGGCCAGGGGTGAGGCTCAGAACTCAGGAGTATCACAAAAACCCAGCCAGGGCGGCGAGTCTGTGAGATGCGATCTAGATCCCCTTTCAGTTTCCTTGTCTGCTAAGAAGGGGCTAACCACCATCCTTCCTCCCATCCATCGTCTCTTCCGTCCTGGTGTGTGCATACTCTGGGCTGGGCACAGGGACACAACTGGAGAAGAGGGAGAAAGAGACGGGGTGGGGAAGGGGCCACGGATGGCGAGGCGCCAGAAATAGGGTGCAAGCTGGGTGAGTCAGGTGGGAACATTATTCAATGTATTAATGGTTAATCATCACATGAGTTTCCCTTGGCTGAAAAGCCAAGTTGTACCACTTCACATCCATTTGGATGGCTACTTGTCAAAAATGATATGAAAACAAAAAACCAGGAAACAAATGTTGGTGAGGGAGGCTGGAGAGACTGGAACCGTTGTGCACTGCTGTTGGGAATGCAAAACAGTACAGCCACTGTGGAAAAGCATATGGCAGCTCTACAAAAAAATTACACAAAGAACTGTCATTCGATCTAGAAATTCTATCTCTGGATAGACATACAAAAGAAGTGCAAGCAGGGACTTAAGCAAATATTTGAACACCCACGTTCACTGTAGCATTATTCACATTCGCCAAAAAGGTGGCAATAACCCAAATATCCATTAATAGATGAATGGATAAATAAAATGTGGTATGTACATCCAATGGAATATTGTTTGGCCTTAAAAAGGAATGCAACTCTGATATATGCTAAGACACAAATAAAACTTGAAGATATAAGTGAAACAAGACAGACACAAAAGGACAAATATACGATTCCATTTATATGAGGTACGCAGAGACAACGGTATAAGGTAGGCTACCAGGGGCTGGGAGGAGAGGGGCATGGGAGTTATTAGCTGATGGGTATAGAGTTTTCCATCTGGGAAGATGAAAAGAGGGCTGGAGTTGGATAGTGGTGATGGCTGCAGAACAACAAGACGATACGCCACTGAACTGCACCCTTAAAAGTGGTGAAGTGGTCCATTTTATGTTACGTCTATTTGACAGGAAAAAAAGTGGAGAAAAAATTAACCTAAGCCTTGAATTCCTTTTGGGAAGGGCCTGTATTTTGCACTTTTTGGGTTTCTGTTCAGTGATGCCAACAATGGCAATGCCTGTGTGGAGAAGAGGGGAGGAGGAAGGGAGGGGCATCTCTGGGTCAGAGCCCTCCCACCCCCCACCCCAGGTTCAGAGATGGGAGCAGCGGGGTCCCTCCAGTCCTCTGTCCCCACAGCACGCATCTCCCATGGGTCAGTCTTCCAGATCTGCAGCCCTGGCTCCACTCTTTCCTGGCCTGAAGTAGGCACTGCAGCCACAAGCATCACCCCCAGCCCCCCAACATACACTCAGGCCTCCACGTACCCTGGCAGGCCTTCTGTGCTCCTTTCCTGCCGACTTGGAAGGCCAGGTGCTTCATGTCCCCTGTACTCAAATCACAACGGACAACTTTGTTCCCAGCTGTGCCATATTCTCCCTACCTCCCTGTGCCTTCGCAAGGACCATAACTTGTATCCAAAAAGTCCCCCCTTACCTGCTCCCTGGTAAAGCCCACCTCACCACTCACGCCTCAGTTCACACCCCCCCCCCCGCCCTCTGAGGCCTCCCCTGAACTCGTGTGTGCCTCTCTGTGCTCCCAGGCAGCCCTGCTCAGCCTCTCAGCACCTGATCTGTAATTGTCGCGTCTCCCACTGGATGGTTGGAGGGTGGAGCAGTCAGCGCTGACTGGAACCCCTCCCCCTTTTCCCTCCGTGATTAGAACCCAACTTTTGTTCAGCTGGTCCCCTTCTGCCTGACCATGGCAGTGACCACAGCTGCCAGGGAGGTGAATCCTGATCGGTTTACACCAGTCACCGTATCCCATTCCCCTCCCCCAGGCATTGGCTGAGGAGGGCCCGTGACCTCATTCTGGCCAACGAAACGTGAAGGGAAATTTGCTGGGGGAACTTGCCTGTTTCTGTGTGCTTAAAAAGATGTGGGGCAGGGACAAGAGGAAAGGGGTTCTTTTCTGCCTCTGAACCTACTCGTCAATATTTGTGAAGCAGAATTGCTGCAGCTGCCGTGTCACCCTGGGGGGTGACATCCCTACACACGGGGGATGGGAGGGCAGAAGGCGGCGCTATCAGGCGGGGTCCCGGCAGGAATCAGGAACCATGCCAGTTACGCTAGGGAGAACTTACGGTGAATAATGGTCTGCAAGGTGCTAGGAATGTTAACTAGGTAACAGAGAAGGTAAAAACAGAGGTAGCAAGATACTACATTCAGGGCTGGGGGAACAAAGGGAAGGGGTTGGAAACATTAATACTTCCTTACTTAGAGGAGGGCTGCGTGGAGCTGAAACGCCCACCTCTGGGAAGGGGCTGCTGGGTGGCTGGTGCTGGTGTCCCTGAGCTCGGAGGACGAGCCCACGGGGGCCTGGACCCAGGCTCGGAGAAGGGGGTGCAGTGGGCCGCATCTGTGAGAGCTGGAAAAACAGCAAATTCATTCGGCCTTGCTACCCGGAGGAACGGCCTCCGCCAGGGTGAAGACGCCTGGCTGGAGTGATGCCCGCAGGCGCAGGAAGCCCTTCCTCCAGCCTCGCGGGCTCCCTCCGGCGCCCCCTGTTGACCGAGTCCGACAGCGAGCAGCTGGCAAAGCAGAATCGGGGCGTGTGGCGGTCCAGCCCCTGAGTCCCGCAGCGGAGTGTGGGGACGGGGTCTGGGAGCTGCGACGACAGCCTAATGACTGGTACAGATGCAGAGCACCCGAACCCCGCAAGACAGCGCTAGGACACTGAGCTGGAAAATCGGGGACCTGCCCTACCTCAGATCTCCTTCATGAGAGACAATAATGTCCCCATGCGCTAGCGGCTCCTGGTGGTCCCGGTGGAACCTCCTGTCACCGACCCAGCATCCGTACAGCCACGGCCCGGTCTCGTCAGCCCTGTTCCCCCCCAGGGCACAGTGCGGGACCATGCTTGTAGCCAGTGTGATGCTGAGGGGCCCGGACTCGGACTCGGGCTGTCAATGTGCCATCTCAGGCCCGTTTTCACCTCTGCCAGCCCCCATTTCCTCATCTACGCAGTGAGGGCATTAAGAACGGCTGTGGGCTCGGAGCCCCGCACAGACTAAGTTGGAGGGAGGTCTGTGTGGAGTGCTGACTCCTGCCCCCCATCCCATACAGTAAGCCCTCTGTTGTTAATGTTACCAATCCTCAGCTCACTGGCTGCTGTTTTGACAAATGGGCTCCAGGACTGGCTCCCAGAGAACCCAGTTCCACCCTTTGCCTCACAGGTGTGGCCAGGCTCCATGCTTTACCTCCCTGGGCTCCTGTCATTGGCTCAGTGACCTGCCTAATACTTGCCCCCCACCCCACCGTGTCTCTGAGTCGATCCATCTTGACACCTTCTTGTCTTTCACTGTCGCACGTGCTCCATGTGCTGCAGATGCCACGTCTGCTGTCAGCTTAGACTTCCTTTCCTTGCAGCCGCATCGGGTCCTGCTCTGCATTCTGCTCCCCTCCCAGCAGCCTGTCCCGCTCCCCTTCCCGGGACCCTCCCTGAGACGGGTCAGGGGTGCTCATTTCCATGGTGTTTCAGCAATGTACTGGTTTCCTAGGGTGTTGTAACAAATAACCACAAACTTAGTAGCTTAAAACAACAGATCTCTATTTTCTCACAGTTGTGTTGTCCAGAAGTCTGAAACCACGGTGTCAGCAGGGCCAGGCTCCCTCTGCAGGCTCCAGGGGAGGTTCCTTCCTTGTCTCTTCCAGCCCTGGTGGCCCCAGGCATTCCTCAGCTTGTGGCCGCATCACTCCGATCTCTGCCTCTGTCTTCTCCTGGCCACGTCCTCTGTGTCTCTGTGTGTCTGTTCTGTCTCTCACTGGATTTACACGTCTACAAAGATCCTATTTCTGAAGAGGTCACATTCTGAGGTCCCAGGTGGATATGAATTTGGGAAGGACGCTATTCAACCCACTACAAGTGGTTAAGACCCAGATCCCGAGAGGAAAACTGAAGACAGAGCAGTGGTTGCCCCACCCAGACATAAGGGCTCCTTCTGGAGCCAACTGTCACGTTTCAGCCCTGCAACCACCTGGTGGTCAGCAGTCACTGCAAGACCCTCTAGTGGGTTACATGGTCCCGCCCCTGTAACTCACCTACAGATTGTTGGTAAGGTCCGTCTGTCAAAGCACACTATAAATAAAGCCTTTTCCATCTGGGGGACGGTGGTAGAGCAAAGGGAAAAGGGAAAGAATTAAACAAATCAAGGCAAAAATCTTCATCATCCACAAAACCATACGCAAAAACCAGGGCATTCCTCCGGACCATCGATAAATAATCCAGACCACAAAAATAATACATTAGACAGCTTGTGTAACGGGAGCCCGTGAAAGACTGTGGAACTTTCTAAAATTAATTTTCTTCATTTGGGTTTATTAAAATCGCGCTCATCTATCTCCCCTGTTAAATATTTTATTGTTTCATATTAATGGCTGCAATTTCAGCTTGTGCCGGTTTCTGTCATTAACACTGTACAAACTTAATATCATTAGTAGTTTTTCCCTTAATTATGTGACTAGAGAAGAAAAACATCAAAGTTTCCGTGAAATTGGAATAGTATATCTAAATTGCCTCATGTTTATTTTAACATTAACAGTAAATGAAGCCAATGGGCTTTTATATTATTAAAAGCACTCATTTGTGTCCTGCCTGTTCTAATATATAACAGAGCTTTAAAAGATGTTAAATAATTAGTTATTTAATAGGGACGGGTGGGATAGATCACGCGGAAGGAAAAGTTGTGGGTAACCAACGAGCACAGTTAAGGAGTCTGTCCCTTTTAGGCCTTTCAGATGGGATTCCCTCTCCCCAGGTTCCCTGCCCCACTGTTCATGTGAGAGCTCTAATTTATAACAACCCTGGAGAGTTGAAGCAACAAAGTCTATTGCCGCAGGCTCGCGGAGGACACACGCGTGGGGCGGGGCGGGGGGGGGGGGCGGCAATAATGTTGGTGATTATTTCTGGGCAACTTCCATTCATAATTCAGTACCTGCGAAGGCCCACGTGAGGCTGGGGCTCGGGAGGTCCTCTGCAGGAGGGAGCCGTGTAGCTGCTGCCGCCGGCCCCCCTCCTCCCTTACAGCCTCCTCACTGCCTCCTGGTAGCAGGGTCTCCTCTGCTTTAGGGGATGCTGATGGATGGAGGCATCGCTCTGAGTCAGGAGCCCAGGGAGACCCAGGGAAGGACTGTGGCCAGTGGGTCCACTGCAACCACTGTCACCTTTTCTTCTATCCATTTCTAGTCATTCTTAAAGATTCAAATTCCACATCCTCCATTAGTCCTCTCCTGGTCCCTCTGTTTCCTGAACGCCTGGAGCAGTGGTTCTCAAACTCTTAAAAAGCGTGCATCAGAATCACAGAGGGGGCTTATTACAGCACAGACCGCTGGGCCCCACCCCTAGGGAGTGTTTGATTCCAAAGGTCTGAGTGGGGTCTGAGAATATGCATTTCGAACAAGTTCCCAGGTGATACTGGTGCGGATGGTCTGGGGGACCACACTTTGAGAACTACTCGAGCACACGCGGTCATTCCAGACCGTTAGGCTCTGTGCTTGTACTGGCTTGAAAGGTACTGTGGCCAAGACGTGCCTCCTCAAATAGACAGCAGGTTCTTTGAAAGCAGGGACTCTGGGCTACGTCTCTATATCCCTCAGAACACCACTAGCTCAAGGATGGGCTCATGGTGTTTGGGCCAGTGACTCCTGATGAACAGATTGACTCGTGGCCATGAGTTTCATTTAATCCTTAGAGAAATCTACACCTTATAGGTGAGGACGCTGAGGCTTAGAGAGATGCAGCAAGTTGCTGAGGGTCACATAGCTGTTAAGAGACAGACAAGACTTGAACCCAGGTTCATTTCCAGAGCCCTGGCCAATGTTTCTGAGTCAAGTGATTTCAGACATGGGGACTTGGGAGGACACGGCCCCTGTGTTAGAGGGAAATCGACTGCTTTTGTCATTTTGTGTTAAGGATTTGGGACTTCCAACAGAGTTATATCTAGTAGAGAAGAACAGCTCAGAGGACTTCCCCTCTGTGATCATCTCAGTTTGGGGCAGACCACACATCATAAATAAGCTGCTACTCTCCTGCTCCCCTCCTGTCAATTGATGCACTTTGTCACCCTGATGTAGGTGCAGTCTCAGAGTCCTCTCATGGTGCAGCAACTGTTTGGCATTTCTATGGCAGGATGAAATATATTTGCCATTCATAATCTAGTCCAATTTCTCCACCACGCTGGTGAGAAAATGGAAGCTCAGAGAGGAAATGCAACTTGGCTACACGGTAGATTAGTGATATATATTAGTTATCTCTTGCTGTGTAACAAATTATCCCCAAACTCAATAGCTTAAAACAACATTTATTGACTCACAGTTTCTGCATGACATGAATTTGGCAACAGCTCAGCTGGTTGGTTCTGGCTCAGGGTCCCCAGTGTGGCTGCAGTCGAGACGTTGGCCAGAGATGTAGTATCTAACTTCTTGACTAGGGCTGGAGGATCTGCTTCTAAACAAGCTCACTGACTTAGCTGTTGGCTGAAGGCCCAAGTTTCTCGTCACAGGAGCCTTTCTATAGGCTGACTGAGTGTCCTCACAACATGGCTTCCCCAGAACAAGGGATCCAAGAGAAAATAATGAGGATTTTACAATGTCTTTAACAGCCTGGTCTCTGAAGTCACACATCTTCACTTCCACTTTATTCTATTTGTAAGAAACCAGTCAGTAAGTCCAGTTCACATTCAAAGGGAGGAGAATTTGTTTTCATCTCTTGAAGGGAGGAATATTAAAGAATTTATAGACACCGTGATGGATCATGGTCTAGAACTCAGAGTATTTTTTTCAATTGTGAAATAAATCATGCAAACATATATTAAATACACATATACAGTGTAAAGCATAACTATCATATGAACACCTGAGCAAACACCACCCAGATTACTAGACCTAGCTCTTCATCAGCACCCCTGATCTCCTGTGTACCCCTTTTTGATTGCAACTGCTTTCCCCCCAAGATGGAACCACTACTTTGACTTCTATGTTTTAATTGTATTGCCTTTATCATTTTACCACCAATTGTGAGCTACTAAACACTATAGTTCAGTTTTTCCTGTTTTCTGAGCTTCATGTAAATGGGATTGTACTCTAATGATTGGTGTCTGGCGTCTTTCACCCATCATTACACGTGAGTTTCCTCCATGCTTGTGCATGTAGCTGTATTTTATTCATTTGTTTGGTTGTACAAAGGCCCTCTGTATCTTTAATAATTCTTTTTGCCTTTAAGACTATGCTGTTTGATATAAATATAGCTATACCATCTTTCTTTCAGTAAATATTTGCATGATATGATTTTTTTTTCATCCATTTGGATGTATCCTTGCACTTTTTGTTTTTTGGGGTTTTTAAAGTATTTTTAAGTGTAGTCTGATAGTCTTCAGTTTTTTAATTGGAACATTTACTCCACCTATATTTAATATAACTCCTGATATATTTAGATCTATTTCCACCACATTATTTTGTGCTATTTTCTCCACTTTTTCTATGTTTGTTTTACTTTCCTTTCTTGCCTTTTTCTGGATTAATGGAATATTTTTGACCATTCAGAATTGCTCCATTAATTAGTTTGAGAGATATATTTCTGTTCTTTCAATAGTTAGCCTGGAAATTATAACAACATGTATTTAAAATTTATCAGTAGCTGCCATTAGTTAATAATACCTTTACCCTCCTCCTGGTGTATTCAAGGGTCTTAGAACACTTTCAATCCATTTAACCCCTGATATCTGTGTTTCTGTTCTCATATTTTAAGTCTTTCTCCCTTCAGTGCAATCTTTGGGCTTGTCTTCAGGGAGGCACTGCTAATGGCAAGTTTTTTTCTTCTTTATTATCTGAAAAGCCCCACTGTTACTTTATTTATAAAGAAACGTCCACTGACTGCAGAATTCTAGGTTAGTGGTTATTTTTAATCAACATGCAACAGACTAGTCTGTTCTCGCTGGCTCCCACAGTTGCTATTGAAAGTCTGCTGCTAGTCGAGATACTTCTTTTGAATAGATTGCAACCTGTGTGTTCCCTTCTCTGGCAGCTTTCAAAGTCTTGGATCTTGGTGTGTTTCAGTTTCACTCTAATGAGTCTACATGTGAATTTCACTTACTTAACTTTCATGGGATTCATTCATTCATTCATTCATTTCATTCATTAAAACTATGGAGCAGGGGAAGGTGCAGCTTAGTGATAGAGGGCATGCATAGCGTGATGAGGTCCTGGGTCCAATTCCCAGTACCTCTGTTAAAAATAAATAAGTAAATAATAAACCAAATTACCTCCCCACCCCACAAAATAAAATTAATTAAATAAATAAATGAATAAATAAACAAACATAATTACCTCCCTCCCAACAAAATTTAAACAAAAATAAAATTAATTAATTAATGTTTAAAAACCTATGGATCAGTATCTTTCTTCAGGTCTGGAAATTCTCAGCCATTATTTCCTGAATTATTGCCTATGCCCCATTCTCTTACTCTTCTCCATCTGGAACTCATTTCCTACAATATTAGATCTTTCATTTTAACTCCCTTATCTCTCAATTCCTCTTTCCTATTCCCCATCTCCTTTTCTCTCTTTGCTGCATTCATCTAGTTCACTGATTCTCTCTTCAGCTGCATTTAATCTGCTATTATACCCATCCACTGAGTATTTATGTCAATTATGTTTTTTATTTCTAAATGCAACATTTCCCTCTTTTTAGAATCTATTGTTTCTCCTGACATTTTCCTGTTCTCTGCAGATATTATCATCTTTGTCTTTTTACTCCTTTCCAATAGCAAGCATCATTGTTTTATATTTTGTACGTGGTAATTCCAATATCTGAAATCATGTAGATCTGTTTCTGCTTACCGTTTCCTCGGGTTCTCACTCCCAGAGCTTTGCTTCCTTGCGTGCTTGGTTATATTTTTGTCTGAGTTGTTCATTTTTCTTGGGAAATTGCTTTTGCTAATTTTTTCAGGTATGGGATGAAAAGATCTGTGTTTGCTTCTGCCAGGTGCCATTAAGGCATTATCAGTCCAAGACCCTTTGAATTAAGTTCATGGCTACAGTTGTTCTGACCGTGCAGCTGATGTAGACTTGGGCTGCAAATCCACTTTTCAGGAATGGCTCTTTCCCCTCCTTCCCTGCTCAGAACTAAGGCAACTCTCCTAACAGTCCCTGAGGGTGTGAGGGGTGAGGCAGTCTTCCTTCTGGCTCACATTTACCCTGAGGGTTTCCCTTTGGAGTCCCATCTTTATGAGGGAGGATATCCTATTAGATTTCCCATCTTGGCTGAGCCATAGGTTTTCTTCTCTCCCCAAATACCCTCCATCATGTTAAGACTGAAGGTCAAGTTTGCTGGTTGGGCAAATGCTCACAGGGCACAAGTGGCTTCAGGACTCTCAGAGTTCCCACCCTTGGCCTTGGAGCGTCCTACTATCTTGTGAGCTCGTTAATGCTTTAAGAAAACATTTTTCATTTTATTCAGCATTTCCAGTTGTTTCTACCATGACAGTCAGACCAGACTGGGATGGAGCAGTCTGGGGGCTGCTGCAGCGGTCAGGGTGAAACACAATGGCAGCTTGGACTGGAGTCGGGAAGAGAGAAAGAAGTGAAAGATTGATTCATGTCAGGAGGCACCATCAACAAACTTCACACTGTGGGCGTGGGTGCTCTGGATGCACGGACTTGATACGGTGCAAACTGTAGGGCTGAAGAAATGCAGCTCTTCTTAAGGCTCAGTTGACATGAACGGCAGCTTGATTTCAATGAACCAGTCCTGTGACCACATGGATTATTGTGGCTTGGGGAGAGTTGATCGTGAGACTCCCTGGATAAGGGATTCCAAGCCCCTTCCTTAAACAGCCGTGCCAGATGGACAGTCACAAAGACAGTGGGGGGCCAAGGCGTCCAACCATCCCCCAAAGTGGATGGGGCCTTTCTACATCATGACTCCCCTGCACCCACTCATCTTGCTTCCTGGTGTAAACACCCATCCCCAGGTAAAGAGGGCTACAAAAAGGGAGCAAGAGGAGGGGAAATAGAGAATAGAAACAGATAATAGAGGTAGGAATAGAGAATCATAAAAGGTCAAAATTAAGAATGGGAATAAGATGATAACATTTTTTAAAGACAACTGTTCCAAGAGTTGAAAATCATGAGTAATACAAAAAGCTCATACAGCTTAATATCAAAAAAACAAGCAACCCAATCAAAAAATGGGCAGGAGATCTAAACAAGCAATTCTCCACAGAAGACATCCAGATGGCCAACAAGCACATGGAAAGATGCTCAACATCACAGATTGTCGGAGAAGTGCAAATCAAAACTACAATGAGGTATCACCTCACACCAGTCAGAATGGCCATCATTCAAAAGTCTATAATCGATAAAAGTTGGAGAGGGTATGGTGGGAATGTAAATTGGTACAGCCACTATGGAGGACAATATGGAGGCTCCTTAAAAAACTAAAAATAAACATATTATCCAACAATCCCACTGCTGGGCATATATCTGGGGTAAAATATAATTTTAAAAGACACCTGCAACCCAGTGTTCACAGAAGCACTATTTGTAACAGTCAAGACATAGAAACAACCCAAATGCCTATCAACAGATGACTGGATAAAGAAGATGTGGTATATTTATAAAATGGAATACTACTCAGCCATAAAAAAGAATAAAATAATATCATTAGCAACAACATGGATGGGCCTGGGGATTGTCATTCTAAGTGAAGCAAGCCAGAAAGAGAAAGAAAAATGCAGTATGGTATCGCTTATATGTGATATCTAAAAACAAGAACACAAATGAACTTATCTATAAAACAGACTCACAGACATAGAGAACAAATTTATGGTTGCCAGGGGGAAAAGGGGGTGGGAAGGGATAAATCGGGAGCTTGAAATTTGCATCTCCTGGGGAGTGATGGAAATGTTAGCTATTTTGATTGTGGTGGTGGATTCATGGGTGTATACATTTATCAAAGTTAATCAAACTGTACAACTGAAATATGTGTAGTTTACTGTATAGGAACCGTACCACAACAGAGGTTTTTAAAAATATAAAATTATGAATAATAATAATAATAATAATTTATTATTATTATTATTGTTTAAAAATATAAAATTATGAATAATAATAATATATTATTATTGTTATAATTATAATATATTATTGTTATATTATTAATAAATAATATATTATAATATAATAATAATATTATTATATAATTATATTATAATATTATTATATAAAATAATATATAAATATAATCAAATGGATTTTTAAAAATATAATCAGCTGGATTAAAAAATAAAATATTAGAACCTGATATATATAAAAAGCTAAAAATGTATGAGAGGGATTCACTTGGAGCAAATAAAAGACTAGCTTCAATTCAAAAGTAAAAATGATGATATATTGTTTAAAGTGCAAAATATGGCGAAATTGATAAAAGGGGTCCAGATAGGAATGCGGGATAAGAAAAAGAGAGGTAGATAATAAAAAAGAGAAATCCAGGTAACGTGAGGCCTGAGAGCTCCCGGGGAGGGTGAGAGAACCTGGCCGGGAAGGCACCTGCTCTTCCCCCCACCCCCACCCCAGACCGCGACATGGGAGGCACAGAGGCAGCTGTGAGGTGGGGGAGAGAGCCCCAGTCTGGGAGCTGAGAGACTCCGTCCCAGCTCCATCTGACTGCATCCCTGCAGGGCCCCAGCCAGCCCTTTTCTGCCCAGCGCTCAGTCTCCTCGGCTCTAAGGAGGGTGGAGCCAACTTGATACACACGGGGTTCCTTCTGCTCTGCTGTCTGGGCTGGGGAACGCTGCCACCAGCAAGCAGGAGACTGGGGAGCTTGGTTTTCTGGCTTCTTAGGGGAAGCGCTGAATCTGGAGGCTGAAGGCCTGGCTTTGAGTCCCTAAGCTTCCAGAACACGGCAGAGAGCAGAAAACAGCTCTTCAGCAGGGCGGCAGGGGGCAGGGGGTGCTGCCAGTTCCCAGTTCCCCCCCCAAAACCAGGACCGTCCAGGTAGATCAGCCCACCTGTGAGGAAACCCAGCCACACGCTGCGGCCACACGAGCAGCGTCCCGGAGCTGGCCTTCTTCGGCCCCTCATTGTCTGTCTCTCTGGACACTCAGGCCCTTGCTTTTTGTGGTCTTTATCCCCGCCCCCACGCCAGCCCTCAGCAGGGACCTTGCTGAGACCCTGCTCAGGGCACGTATGAGGGATGAAGATCGTACAAATGAAACCCTACCTCTTGTCAATGATTGGTAGGTCCCATGACTTCACGTGCATGGGTTCACTGAACCCTCACGCAGCCCTTTAAGGTAAGGGCTATTATTATCCCATTTTATAGGTGGGTAAACTAAGGCTCAGAGCACTGAAATAACTTGCCAGAGTCACCACCCAGGAAGGAGCTGAGCTGGAATGTAGACTCAGGCATTCGGCTATCATGTGGCGAGAGTCATCATTCTGCTATGAGGTGAGTGGGAGGGAGTGACCCTGGACCCCACAGCCCACCAGTGGGGACCCCCAGAAGAGGCAGCCGCAGTGTGGTGAGGGCAAGGATGAGATGCTGTTACCTCACTGTTGCGGGTGGGGACCCCGCTCTCCAACGTGCTGGCTCGTCCCTTTGGGTCTCCTCTGCTTTGGTGCTGGGGCCAATGGAATCGTCCGCAACAGGACAGAGCAGCCCTTTCAGGATAAAACCCAAGGAAGAAACAGCCAGGGGACTGGTGTCCCCCGGCAAAGGGAGATGGAAACATCCCTGTGGAAAGGAGCCTTGGGCCTGGAGGACTGACAGCCTCCTAGCGGGCCTTGCCCCTTCAGTCCGCTCTCACCATCTTCCTCCCAGGGGCTCTGAGACACGGCTCTGCCGCATCTCCCACAGCCGCCAGCCCTTAGCTGGCTCCCAGCGCTCGGGACACGCTTCCGCGGCCCCACTCTGCCCGCCAGCCTCCCCTCTGACCCGGACAAGGTCTACGTCTTTAGGATTCCGCAGCCCAGCTTCAATCCTGGGCCAGCGGAGTCGATGGGCAGCCCATGCTCCTTCAGCATTTAAGGGCAAACACAGGGTGGAGGCTGCTGCCTCTGCCTTGGACTTGTCCCCTCAGGACCCGATGAGGACACGCCCAGTCCATCCTATGAGTACGCGGACGTGACCCCACCTCCCCACAGGCTCCAGGCGACAAATCGAGTTCTTTGCTCTTTCATGAACTTTCCTTTCTGCCTCCTCTGAATGGTCACACCTTGCTTCCTGCACTAGTAAAGCCCCCTCCTCCGGGCCCCCGGGTGGTGGACTGGGGGTCTCCCTGCAGTAGCCCCCCCAGAGAGGGCCCACCCCTCCCTCTCTCCCTGCAAGCATTTCTGGTCCTCTCGGCTACAACCTTTGACCTGAGGAGGCCTTTAAGCCCAAGCTAGGCCCGCTCTGGGGAGACACAGGAGGCCCCTCCTTAAGGAGGAAGGAGCCAAAGAGAACACTGGACCACAGCCTGGGGTGGGCTGGGGAGGGCGAGGACCAGAAACGGCACTCTAGCCCCACCACCCAGCCATTTGATCAACAAACATTACTGGGGGCTGTTTGGTCGGCGCCAGGCAGACGTGGTTCCTCCCCTGATGGAGCTTGTTGGGTAGGGGAGGGCCCGGGGGACAGCTGACACGCTGAGCAATCACAAGCTGTGTGGCCAGGGCTGGGGCCAAATCCCTCCTCCCCCCGAACCTCAGTTCCTCGTGTGTAAAGTGGGTGCATCACTACCCACCCCCCGGGGTAGGTGGGATGGTCGGATGAGACAACACATAGACAGTCTCCCCATGGTGACGGGCGTACGGCATTTTCCACACCGAGGGCTGAGTTGTAAGAATGGGCTGCAAATAATTTAGTGACTCACGAACAATTTCCTTCACAAAGGAAACAGAATAAAAAACATTCTATATATCCTCCGAATTAAAAGCATGATTTTATGAAAATTCTACTTTAGTTACAAGTATGTGTGGGCGAGTGTGTGTATACTGGGTCATGTGGGAAAATGAATTTTTTTTTTCCAAAGAAGGCTGAAGGCCACTGACCTAGTGGTTCAGAGCAGGGCTCTGGGGTGACGCGGCTCCAACACTCATGACACTGCGTGACACCGATGTGTCCCTTCACCTCCAAGCCTCCCACTGTGAGGACTGCGGAGACGGTGCAGGTGAACAAGTCACTCAGAACAGCACCCAGGACATCACAGGGCCTCTTCATGTTAGCATTTTCATATTATGTAGCCAGACCCCAAGAAAGGGCTAATTGTCTCTGATTTAAAACATGACCAGGAAAAAGGAAGCGAGTGTCACTGTCCCTGGGTTTTTCTATAGCAATAACTAACATTTTCAGGCGTTTGTGTATCAGGCACCAACCTCATTTAACCCTCACAGAGACTCTGTGTAGTCAAGTCTATCATTATTCCCATTTTACAGCTAAGAAAACTGAGGCCTTGAGAGGTTGAGACTAAGAGAGTGGGTCTCACAGGAGGACCAGCCGGATTCCCACTCCTGCCCCTGCACCAGTAATGCCCTCTGTCCTGACCTGGGGTCCCCTCTGGCCCCAGTGGCCCCTGTTTTGAGCCTCCTGGGCCCCGGCCTGACTGCTCTGCCCCGGTTTCCTCAGCCACTGGCTCCCACACTCCAGCTGTTTCTTACTTAAACCCCCGCTCCTCAGGGCTCCTGGAGGCCACCTTCAGCACTGGCAGCAGCCAGGTAGCTGGCCACAGGCGAGCAGGGAGCTGGAGGGAGCCTGGTCTTCAAGGTTGGAGCCAGGCCTGGGGGCTGTGGCCCTGCCGGCTTTGGCTCCAGCCCCGAGTGGCCAGGAGAACGGGACTCAGCTTCTGCCAAGGTCTGAGAAAACACCTGAAAAGGGGGTCCTCCCCACTGGAGCCCCCGACCCAGGAGATGACCCCTCAGCCAGAATTGGAAAGCTCAAGGTGCCACCGTCGTCGAAGCCAGCAGCACAGGCTGGGTACCAGCGCCGTGTCAGCCGCCGGCTCTTACCCCATCGATCATCCAGTCCTTAAGACATATTAAAATGGATTTAAAAAGACATTTTGCATTTTCTCTCCTTAACACCCACATTATTGCCACACATCGGCTTTTGTTTTAATTAAAATCGGTTTTGAAATCCTCCATGAAACTTCAGTGGGATTGTTAAAGGCGGCAATTTCCTTATTGGCAGTGCGTCCACACACATACTGTAATAGTTATTTTGCAACAAAGCGCAAGTCTTATTAATTTAGCTCAATCAAATCAGCACCACGTTAATTTATGGGGCTGTAAAAATCTGGCAGTCCCGCTCTACATCAAGGAACTTAGGGCAGGCAAGACACCAAGTGGGATGTTTATTTTGTACAATGGTCCCTAACTGCATTTCTGTGATTTAAAAGCTTTCCGAGGCGTGCAATGATAATATTACACGCATATAGAATTGTGTGTTTGCTATGCCTCATTACTCCCCACAGAGACCCAAAATCATTTGGTGTTCAACTCCTACCTAAAATATTTCCTTTTACATACAAATATTTTTTCTGCTTTAAATGGCTTCTCTATGCTAAATTTTTTTCTTTTTCCGGGGCCGTGGAGCAAGATTGTTTCCTACGTGGGGTTCTATTTTGGTCCAGT
This sequence comes from Vicugna pacos, assembly GCF_048564905.1. Taxonomy (NCBI): domain Eukaryota; kingdom Metazoa; phylum Chordata; class Mammalia; order Artiodactyla; family Camelidae; genus Vicugna; species Vicugna pacos. The sequence continues at coordinate 2,935,836 of NC_132992.1, forward strand.
ATTGATCTTTACTGGTGGTTATTTAAGCCGGCAGCTGGCTTTTCCTCCGTCCTTCTCTCTGGCCAATCCCTCCAAATTTGAAGCAGGTGATGATTTCCCTGGAATTGATTTTGCATTTTCTGCCCCCCTTCCCATCCCCCCTACCCCTTCCAGATTCCTGCTTCCTGGTTTACTTTTACTGATGTCTATTTCAGCATCTAAGAATGTTTCTCTCTCAAGCACATATTAATAACAAAGCTTCACAATAATAATTATAGTGATTTGTCAGGAGATGCAGTGTGGCAGCCAGTGGAGGATTTGAAAGGCACTGTGGGGTGGGGAACAGCAGGCAGGCGGTGGAAATGGGGTCTTGGAGGCTCAGAGAGAGTGAGTGACCTGCCCGAGGTCACACAGCAAGTGAAGAAGAGAAATAGACTCTGGGTCTCAACCCAGATCCTCTGAGCTCCCAATTTTCCCATTAGTAGAAGAAAGACCATAGGAACTGGAGGGAGGTCACTCACGTGAAGGGCCTAGCACAAGGCCTGGCGCAGAGCAATGTTTGATATGATCATATTGCCCTTCCTCCACAAGGGGGGCCCTCTCTTTCCTGGCTCCTGCCTGGCTCTGACTTGCAAAACTGGACTCACGGGGAAGCTACAGGCAACTGACGTTTCCAACGCTCACATCTGCAGAGTTTTCTCCAGCATACAAAGATGCTTCCATCTGCTCCCAGAAGGCACACACCTGCTCCGCGGATACAGACTAGGCACTGAATATTAACTGATGGACTCAAGGCAACCTGTCAAAAGACAGGCGGGCATGTAATCCCATTTAATGGAGGAGAAGCCCGAGACTGGCAGAGAGCTTGGATGACCTCCCTCAGGTCAGACAGCCGATGGCCGAAGAGATTCCAACCCAGGGCTGTAGACTCCAAGGTCAGTGCTCTTTCTAGCACACTGGCCACCTCAGGCTTCCTGGCCAAGCGCCAGGGAGGCGGTGGCCAAGCTTGGGCAGGAAGCATGTTTCCTGTTGGTATAAACAGACAGCACTTAGGAGACCCCAGAAGGCATCGCCAGCTCCCCTCCTGACTGTGGCTAAGCCTTAGAGAGAATTGTCCTCTAGGTTAAGTCATGCCTTTTCCCCACACACGTATTTGTTTTAATTACACAAACCACACTGTCCACCAAGCTTCCTTCTCTGCCCCGTTGAGAATGAATTTCTGGTTAGTCTGGACAGCAGGTGAGCGCCCAGTGCCCAGCAGGGGCCTTTGTGTTAGGTGTGGCAATGCTGTTGTGTGATTCCCAGATGCCATCGTATCTTTTTTTTCCTTTCTTTTACCTTTTTTCCTCTTATTTTGGTTTTCATTTAAAAAAAAATTTTTTTTGCCATCATCTCTTTAGTGACAATGACATAGAACTCACTCACTTCAGAGACAGTCTGCACCATCACTGGACAAAGCTCTGGTTTGAAATTCACCTTTCCTGTCTGGAACCCAGACCAGCATTGTGCATAAAGCGCGATCACTTCATTACGCACTGCCAGGCATGTGCTTTGATCTGCCCACTGCCAGGAGGTTCCAGAGCCACCTGGAGATGGAGGGTGTGAAAGCTAGGCCAAGCGCCATCCCAGTTAAGTCACTGAGGCCAAGAGAGCTGTCTTCTGTGGACCTGGGCAAGCAAGGTCCTGTGTCCCAGGAGAGGGGAGAAGCAGAAGTGAAGTCACCGGAGAGGAGAAGACAGGCAAGGGGGTTCCAGGCCTAGGACAGACGCACGACGCGCTGCATGCACGGCCCCATGGCCTCTAGTGAGGAATGGAGCCAGAAAAGTCGCAGCCAATGGGCGGAGTTCTAAGCAAATCCAAAGCCTTTGGTTAAGTTCCAGAAAAAGACCATTAAAAAGGCAAGACGTGAGCTGAGAGGGTCTGCTGGACGAAATTTCAGAGGCGGCTTCATGACTGGCCAGTGATGTCAAGACTAAAAGCCTGACTGACAGCCATAGAAAACAAACTCATGGTTACCAGGGAGGGAAGGGGTGGAGACAGATAGATTGGGAGTTCGAGATTCGCAGATACTAACTACTACATGTAAAATCGATAAACAATAAGGTCCTACTGTGTAGCACAGGGAACTATATTCAATATCTTGCAATAACCTATAATGAAAAAGAGTATGAAAAGGAATATATATATATATATATGTGTGTGTAACTGAATCACTATGCTGCACACCAGAAATTAACACAACATTGTAAACTGAATACACTTCAATTAAAAAAAAATTAAAAAACAAGATTAAAAAACAAAAAGACTAAAAGCTTCACCATTGACTTAATGCAACAAGTACTTTGGAAAACATGCTGTGTGCCCAGCACCAGGTGGGCTCTGGAAAGAAGAGGAGGTAGAAAGCGTTCTCCACGCAGGCCCTGTCCTCAGCGGCTCGCCACTAGCCACAGGTCCCCAGGCTCCGGGTCCACCCTTTGTCCCGGTGAGAGAGTCAGTCCCCATTTCTCGCCACATTTGGTTTCTCCAGACTCGAGTCCATGCTGGCTTCAGGACTGGGCCCAGGAGGAAATGGAAATGTTCTCAGAGGAGGCAGCTCTCTGGACATCCTAGCTCAGCATCTGCAAACAAATGCTAAGCCTAGGCAGGGCCGGGTCCCGTGCTTAAACCAGCCTGGGAGCATCAGTCACCATGGACAAGAGGCCGGAACTTGGTTGCTTTCAAAATGACCTCTCTCAATCAAGGTCACAGTGAGGTCAGGGCGCCTTTGTATGAATTAGAAGAAGGTGCCCACCCCGGGCCAGACCTAGCCCCATAGGACCTCAGATGGGCGCATGGATCACAGGACAGACTTCAGCATTTACAGTCCCCTGGGCTGGGCACACTTGTGCAGTGAACAACATGAACAACTGTATCTAGCAGCCTTGCCCTCAGACCCCAACTGCACATCCAAAACCCCTAGACCTTTGCAGTCATTGTGTGTGAGAAGATCCAGGCCTCAGCTCCTTCTAGACACATGGATGACCCCGGATCTAAGCCAAGACTCCCCCCAAAAGGGGAAGAAAGCTGTGCTCTAATACTCGCATGCATCCACAACCCACTGACTTAGAAACTCAGCATCACTACATGACCTCTCCGGTCATTCCTTCTTTCCTTTCACGGAGGGACAGGTGGACATGGCCGGGAGGAGGGGAAAGAGCCCAGAGGACCCTTTCCACAGTCAGGGGGCCAAGCCTTCCCCTCTTCTCGCTGTTCTGTAAGAAGCTTTCTAAAGAAGAGGAACCCCCCGCGGTAGCAGATGGCGGATAAGTAGGAATGGTAAATAGTTTTAATTACTGCATAATGTAAGTGAGACAATAAAGGGGAGACAGTGGAAGCAAGCTGCTGCCGCCGAGGCCCTGAAACTGTTGTGGGGCCCAATTTGTCTGGCATGTGCTGTTCTTAGTCTTGGGAGGGCTTTAAAGAGAACGCCGAAAATATTAATTGCCCGCCTCACTGGCCCATCCATCTTCACAACCGAGTAACACGCTTTTTTAATTTCAGGGGAATCGTTTTCAAATGGGAATCATGCAAATGAGTATTTTAGCTATTCATTTGTTTTACTGCGAGCGCTTTGTGAGCAAATGGCCTACAGCTTGCAATGAATTAAAAGACATGGGCACTGGAGACCGATTTTTAATACAAAGTCTTGACTCGGAGACGACCCCGACCAGCAGCACAGAAAATGTTGGCATAGCAACTTCGGGCATTTTCATGCAAATTGGCTTCTATATAGATGATACGAACGCAATGTTTTCCTTCAACTAATCATCATAAAATTAGTTTCAGTATATTTAAATGCCTCCACTTAATGCATTATATCCATATGCATGAAATTGCCTCCGCTAATGCAGTACATAAAACGCCAAAGACACAATGAATAGCCAAATTGCAAGCAGTTATGTTATCTCCCATAAAATCGGCTCCCCTTCCCCCTTCTTTTTTTTTTTTTTGTGAGTGTGGGTGTTATTGAATGTGTGGGCGCCAAAGGCATCTATCACAAATTGCTATTAACACACAGACTCACAGACACACACACATCCCACAGTCCTCTTCAGTTAAGTAACACTAAGGTTGCAACACAATCTAACAAAAACCAGACGAGGTCGGGGCTAGGCTGGTTGCGCTCGCCTGGGCTGGCCAACCTCCCATCGCACAGAGCCGGTAACCAGAGGACACAGTGGAGTAACGAGCACTTGACTTCTCTTGGAATTAGGGGTGTGGCGCCCCTCCCCACCCCACCCCACCGTCAGTCACTGAATTGGGAGACCTGAGAGGGATGTGTCTCAGCTGATTCTGAGAAGATCAGTTGGATCAAGAATTCGACTGGAAATAATCAAAGATGGAGTCACTGCCCCCGAAGACTGGCCCTGGTCGCCTGGAGAGATGACAACTCTAGAGCAACATAATCAAAGTCTATAACTGAGAAAAGGCTGATGAGGAAGGAAAGAAGGAAGGCAGGCAGTGTTCATGGAACCCCTGTGTTCTGGGTGCTGTGCTTGGCATCATGTTCTGTCATATTTACAACAGTGAAAAGGTCGACATGATCATCACCAGTCTTGTGCACCACGAAATGAGTCTCAGAGGACCACGTCTGAGGTCACATGACCAGTAAGCACCAGAGGAAGGATTCAAACCCACGTCTCCCCAACGCTGCACTTTCCTCTGGGCCAGGCTGCCCCCTGCTGGTGGCACTGAGTAATGATAGGCGTGGCTTTATGAGCCTTCTGCTCCAAGAGATGCTGTCCTCACCAGCAAGGCAGACACTGGGAGGGTACAGGAGATAAGAGTTTTGTGAGTCTTTCCTTCAGCATCGTGGCTTGATTCTCCTTCTGCATCTGATGAGTCAATACAGATTCCAAATTCCCCCAGGGTCAAGGGTCAAGAGGATTAGGCTTCACGTGGACAGAGGGTAGCACTTTCCAACTCACTATCTGGGTCTCTCCCCCCTTCAATCTGGCAAGAAAGCCAGGGTTCTTCTCTGCTCCAGCCTTGGTGGATTTGAAATTCGGCTTAAATATATGGATGCCAGTCATGTCCAGGGTGGGGGTTATGAGGGAGAGAAGCAAGAGGTGACTATGGAAAAACACAAGCCCTTCCTTTCCACCTGGAGATGGAGTTCCACCTCCAGAATTCTCCAATTCTCATTCCTTGGGGGACTCTGTGTTTGGCTTAAGTAGGGGTGTCACTTCCTCACAAAAATGCATGGGGTTGCTATGGAAACAGTATGGCGGTTCCTCAAACAATTAAACATGGAATTACCATATGATCCAACAATTTCACTTCTAGGTATATACCTAAAAGCACTGAAAGCAGGGACTCAGACATTTGCACACCCATATTCATAGCAGCATTGCTCACAGTAGCCAAACAGTGGAAACAACCCAAGTGTCTATCAAGGGATGAATGAATCAGCAAAATGTGGTGCATATACGTACACCATGGAATATTATTTAGCCTTGAAAAGGGAGGAAATCTGGACACAAATTACAACACAGATGAACCTTGGAGACATTGTGCTAAGTGAAAAAAGTCAGTCACAAGAAAACAAGTTGTAATAGCCTATTATGAAAAATAATTTGAAAAGGAATATATACACATAACTGAATCAGCATGCTGTATACCAGAAATGAAGACAACGTTGTAAATCGACTATACCTCAATTTTAAAAAATAATTTTTTTACAAGAATGCATGAGGTGGGAAGGCATCTTCCCCAAGACCCCAAGCATGTCACAGAATTCAGGGGCTAAACTCTCCGAACAGCTTGAGGAAGAGGTGGGAACAACTGTTCCTAATGTCCCAGGACTGCCCACCTCTTGTGAAACACTTCTGTGTTCAATACAGGCTTATTGAATCAAATTCAGTTGAATTAAATTAAGTGGTAAGTTGAGGTAAAGTGAGGGAGACCCTTAAGAGTGACCAGGTTACCTGGCGTCTAAGGCATAGATCAGGAACTCCTCTGATCTCATTCAGTTGGCCCATTTCCCCTTCCTTGTAAATCTCTCGTCTTCTGTCTTGTCTGGACGACACTCTCCACTCATGCCCAACACACACAAGTACTCCTATTATATTTCTTTCCATTGGTCTTTTTTCTGTTTCCTCACCACCTGGAATTGTTTATGGCTACTGTGACTTTACAAACATTAGAGCAGGTTGGCACGCTCCCTTGTAAGCGGAGCATGTTACCCTCTGCACTGTTACACTTCCCAACGCTTATCTGTTAACACTGGTCCTGCGATTCCAATAGCAACCACCAGGTGGCAAGTTTTGGAAAAACCCAATTATGGCAAATACCGCCCCTGGTGGCTATAGCAGGATTTGCAGGCAAGATGACCAGGTGGCAATTAACCAGGACTTGCGAGGGCACATCTGTATTTAAAAGCCAGCTCCTTTCAGCGACGGCAAGAGGAACTGCTCCTGAAGATGCCCCACAGCTCTGGCTGCTCTTATGTTCTCTCTTGTGCCTTTAGCTCCCAGAAGAACCCAGTGCTGCGTTGTCTTCTTGTGTATAACCTGCCTATCTTTGGTGCAGGGCTGCACGCTCGGTCCTAAGAAATCCTGGATCAGCTAGATTCTGAGATGAGTTCAAATGTTCCAGCTCATCCCGTTTCTACTATCGTTTCCAGATTCGGTTTTTAAATTGTGCTCTCGTGGGAAACCTCCCGTGGCTTTTTTGTTCTTGGTACACGCTCCCCTGATGAGGCTTCCTTTGCTCGTCTTCCTCCATGTCTGCACTTCCTCCTGCTGCCGGTGGGGGAAGCCGGATCTCCTGCTGCAACGGAATCATGTCATCCTTGGTCTGCAAAGTCGCCGCCTCCCTTTGGAGAACTCCCTTTGGCAACTGATGGCGTTCCCTTAGTTTACAAGCAGTTAGAAACAAAGAATCAGAGACCACGAGGACTTAGCGGGGACTCACTAGGAAAAATCATGGCACGCTCACCTGATCTCCCCTCCTGATGAGATGCTTCACGTGCATTTTGATTTCTGCCAAACATTTTCTTAAGTCTTCCTTGCTAGCTTTTGAACAAAATGCAGAGATGAGACAAGATGAGAGCTTAGATATGCAGATTCACAGCTGGTTAATCAACCCCATACAAAGAACATGGAGCAAATGGCTGGAAGTTGGTCTCTGGTGAAATGTGGTAGGGCCCACCCTTGTCTCTGCTCTAATCTGCATTTTACTGCCTTGAATGAAGACTCTTAAAAGCAGACTTTCCACATTTCCAGGCATTGCAGTAGCACTTGAGTTACAAAATATTTCATAAGTGGGAAAAATCTTTAATAGGCTAGGAAAAATACGCTGAATGCATTATGGTGAAATTTAACAGACAAAAATGTAAAGTTTCCCATTGAAGGTCAGTCAACTGGCTCAGCATAGAATGGAAAATGCTTGGTTTGGCAGTGGGCTCTTGTTTAAAATCTCTGCAGTTTGAATAATATCTAAACCAATTCCTTACTAAAGATGGTGTATAGCTGCTAAAAGAATTGGTGTCAGTTTAGGTGGTATCAGTGTGGTAAAGATGGTGGTGGCGCTGGACCCACTGAGGACTCTGTGATGAGTGACCAAGGTGATCAGGACGCTACAGTCATTTGCTATGAGTAACGCTTGAGCTATAAAAGGGAACAGGGACGAATCTGGTCCCTGGTGGACAACTCTGGGGGAAAGGACCACATCCTTTTTTACCTTTACATCCCCAATATCTACTAAAGGGCCTAACAGAAAAGAAGGTGCTGGTTATGACTGTCGAAAGAACGAATGCATGAATGATCGGAGGGGGCAGGAAGCTTTCTTTGCATGTTGGAAGGGCTTTCATAGGAAAGCGGGAGCAAGGACCCAACAGTGATGGCGGCCCAAGGCATCTTTGGCACCCTGAACCCCCTTTCCTCTGAGCCCACCCACAAACCTATCCATGACAATCCATTTTTAGACTCCAGTGATAATAAATTTGCATATCCTACAGTGGAAGGAGACATCCACTCCTGGGTTCAAACTCTGTCTACCACCCGCTGTGTAAACCTGGGCAATTAACTTCCCTGCACCTCTTTCCCTATCTGCCAAATGGCAGTAAAATTACTGCCTCCTTCATAAGGTCAATGTAAGGATTAGAAGAAATGGCATATGTAAAGACCTGGTGCATAATAAAGGTTCCAAAAAAAAAAAACTGCAGGATGAATCAATTTCCTCTGAGCGCCTCTCATGCACCCACTGGTTTCCACTGATAACCAATACCACGCTGCCCAAAATTCTGCTCCTTCTTCACGGGCAGAGCCTCCCTTCCTCCGTAAGGAAACCTCCCTGACCTCGCCCGGCCATGATTCTTCTTTCTTTTTCTGGTTCCCCAACTCACAGTCTGTTCTACACCCTGTTCCCTGGCTCCCGTGGGGAACTGGGGGGCATCTGCAGGGGTGCCCATCTGAGTCTGCCCTCACTGCCTGCCAGATCGACATCCTGGCGCCGGGAGCTGCACTGGGCAGAGTGGAGTCGGGAACAGGATCCTAACGGGGAACTCAGGAGACCGGGACTCCACCCCTGGCTGCTAGAGAACTGGGCAATTCCAGTCCCCTCTCCTGTCCTCATGGAAGGTGCTCCAGATTGTCCCTCACATGTGGTGACTCTCTGTGATACTCCGGCTCGTGTCATCCTCAGTAACTACAAGGTAAAGATAGGTCCTTGGCGGAAGGGGGTACCTGCGTGGCAGCCATTTTTACCTTCCTAGGAAGACACAGGTACTTGGAGACAATGACATGCTGCCCCCTCCCATCATATTCGTCCAACTATTTCCTTAACAAGTTAGGAGATTCAGTTCTTTAAACTCCTTTAGGAAGCACTGATGACCCACGTCAGGAGGACGTCCCTTGAGGCTCCTTGAACCTCCGGCTGGTTTTCTCAGAAATCAAAGCACCCAGGCTGGGAGTCTAATCTCTGGGGACCCTGAGAAGCTCCCTTCCCTCTCCGGGCCTCACGGTCTCCATCTATAAAATGAAAGGGTTCAGGTGGAGGAGCTCTGAGACCCCTGTTAGCAAGGATGTCAAAATTATCTCTTCATTGTGGCCACACCCCCAGTAACTGAGGCAGAAATATTAAAACAGGATCTGGGGTTAGTAAACAAAGCTTATTAAATGGAACCCTCCAACAATTACTCCTCCAATCTCAATCAAGAGACCCAAATAATCTGGCTTCTCAATTTGCTCTAGCAGTTTCTTTGAATTTCTGCTGCTGATTAGTTCGGGTAGCCGGGAAATGGGGTCTGGCACACCTAACCCATTCGTTTTGTTCTCTGCGAGGGAGGCTCCATCTTGGAAATCAGAACCAGGAGGTAATGGCTTTTGATGTATTGTCAAAGACGGGAGAGCAAGGAGTTCTCACACAACGTCATTGCTGCCTGGGGTCCCACAAGGACAACGACATTGAGAAGAAGGATGAAGAAGGGTGAGGTCAAGATGGTGACCAGCCATCGCTGGGCATGGGCGGGGTGGATGTCCCGTGAGATAGGGCTGGCCATGGCAGAGCCTATGGGCAAGCTGGTTGGTTTCTGGGGTGTCCAGTGGTGTCACAGCAGGGGAGCAGCGGGGTTGACAATGGAAATTCACACTGGGTACTGAGATGTGGAGCCTGAGAAGAAGCGGAAATTCTAATTCCAGGGACCAAGTGGACTTGCCATCATCAACAGCCGGCAGATGTCAGAGGCAAAGCTCAGGGTCTGGCTGGCTCAGAGTATGTCCATTCATTCAATAAGACTGACTGAGGACCTGCTATGTGCCAGTGACAGCTCTAGACGCTGGAGATACAGCCGTGACAAAGACAGAAGAGCCTGGCTCGCACGGAACTAATTCCAGTGGAAGCAGCAAAAAACAAATAATTTCATAATAGAATGTCATGTAGTGGTTGATTTAAGGGCCATAAAAAATAACGCAAGGGAAAGGAATGGAGAGGGATGGGAGCTGCTATGGTAGATAGGGTGGTCAAGGAAGGCTTCCCTGAGGAGGCGACAGGGAGCAAGGACCTAAATGAAGCAGGGAGTGAGCCACGTGAATATCAAATGAATTTCACCAAAAGCTGCTCTTGTCACTGTGGGTGATGGAGCTGTTAGGACTGCATTCAAGCTGTGAGCATCAGAAAATCCTGCTAATCACGGCTTGAGCAGACAGGGATGAAACAGGGATGCGGCAGGCAGCCCAGGGCTGGAACAGAGGGTGAAGGGGACCTTGAGACCCAGGCTCTTCTTCTCTTTCTGCTCGGTCATCCTTAGCGTGTGGCTCTTGTCCTCAAGGTCACGGGGCAGCTGCTCGCCTCAGACACAGAGAGTAAGTTCACGACATGAAGGGGGAAAAGGAGCAGGCAAAAAAAGCCAAAGGGACATGAGCTGGGTACTGTCCCCATTAGCCCCACCTGATGACTTCTGTGACTTCCGGGCCAGAACTGGGTCACATGGCCACGCTGCACCAGCCACTGGGAGAGAGAAGGGGCTGTAAGTGGGGACTGGGTCAGCCAGTCAGCACCAGTCACCCTGGCTCATTTTATTAGGGCCTTCCATTGTGGAGGGTGGCTTTGTGATGGCTTTCACCCGGGGACATCTTAAAGGCTCTTCTCTCCTCTGATGCACAGAGAAGCCCCATAGGGAGTTGGGACACTGAGCCCCAGCTCTGCCACAAAGCTGCTGGGTGATCTCAGGCCAGTTGCTTCTGGTCTCTGGGTCTTGCCGGAGCAAGCACGAGACTCCTCTTTGCTTTCATGGTCTAGGGTTCCAGGTGCCACCCCTGTCCCAGCCACCCATAAAGCCTGCCACTTAGAAGCCTAAAGAACCCGGCTGGGTTCCCGGAGGGGCACACAGGATGGCCATTTTACCAAATAAGACACAAACTCTGACCTCACCTACGGGAACACAATTTAAGCAGGCACCAAAACCCACAACCATCAAGACACATATTTTAATGCAATATTTTAAAAAATCAAAAAGTCAATGCAGTAACCAGCAATGAAAAAGAATATGAAAAAGGAATATATGTACGTGTATGGATGACTGAAATATTTTCTGTACACCAGAAAGTATTGTAAACTGACATATTTCAACTAAAATTTTTTTTAATTTTTAAATCAATGTAAAAAAAGTCCATAATGAACAAAATATCAAATTTTAAATAAAGACAAAATCAGTATTACCAATTTTTCCCCTTTGCTCCAGACTCTGCTGCAGCTCCGCATGGCACAGCACTGATACTAACCCCGTCTTTAAATTTTGGAATTTTGTTGATCATCAATTTTTTGCATTTTTAAAATAGCCTGCATTAAAACATGATTTCACTTCTGAGTATTTGGGTACCCATTTAAATTGTACACCCGAGGCAAAGTCCTCACCCACCTTTACACTGGTCCCCGCCCTGTCCCTGGAGGCCTTTAGGAAGCCCTTGCTGGACAGCGGCCAGTCTGCCCAGCCAGGACTTTTGCACGTCTGGGGACGAGATCACACTGCGCATGTGTAATTTTTAGCCCTTTGCCATGAGGTGTTTGGTTTAAAGGCCCTGGTATTTCTTTCATAAGGAAAATCAGCTGTAGCCATTAAAAATTTAGTCCCACAGATTAGTAGCTCCTCTCTGAGATGCCGTATTTATTTAATCATAGTAAATTTGGGCCAAATCCTCTCCTGGGGTTTCCAGCACCTGCCTCCATTCCCCTAAGGAGTTTGTCACCAGGACCACGCTATTCGCACAAAATCCCTCTGCCTTTGGCTCCCCTGGCCCGCTGGCTCACAGGGAGATAAAACACCTTAGCCTCATTACTCAGATGGCTAATTGCGAACTGATTTAATTAAAGTATACAGATATTTCCCCAAGTTAGTTACATTTCATATCACTCCATTAGGAGTAATTGGCTGGAATGAGGAGCTGCAGAGACGGGGGCTGGCCAGGTGGGCGGGGAGCCAGGGACCCCTTTGGTTGGTAGAAGTCTTGCTGCCTGACTATTGGGGTCGTCTGCGGGCGTTCCTGGTGGTACAGGGTCACCAAGAGAGCCACTTCAACCCAGCCGCCTGTGAGTATGTCCCTGCATCATTTTAATCACATGCACTGAGTTGCTGACAGCCAGGGTTGGGAACCTGGGTTTCAAGCCCACTTTCACTTACGAGCTCTGGGACCTGGCACAGTCACCTCACTTAGCTGAGCCTCAGTGTCTTTCTCTGTAAAATGGGAGTAATAGTAATGCCTGCCTCAAATGATTGGTTCCAGATTAAATGGAACAAGCCTGGGAAACCTTTAATATGGTACCTGGCACATAGTTAATGCTTAATAAATAATATTTGTGAACAGGTAGGGCTGCAGAGTGAAGCAGTAGAGACCGTGGAAGAAGCATCTGTCTCAGAATCAGAAACTTTGGGGTCTGGTCTCAGGCATGCCCCTACCTTTTGTGCCATCTTGGACAACTTCCTCCTTTCCCTGGGCTGTAGTTTACTCAGATGGCAAATTAGAAGAAGGAGGCAGAGACTGAGGTTTACCCACTCTATATCCATCCTCCACTTCTCCCCTGCTGACTCAGCCCTGATTGGGGCAGCAATGTACTACTATCCACATTTCCTAGCCTCCCTTATAGTTTGGGCTAGTGCCATGACCAATTCTGGTCAATGAGACAAGAGCCAAAGTTGTTATCTTCTTGGGCAAGGTTCCCAGCAAGTCTCCTTTAAAAGGGAGCTGATTCAGGCACCACTTCTACACTTCTCCTTCCTTCTTTCTCCCACCTGGAATGTGACACGGATGGTTGGAGCTCCAGCAGCCATCTTGTGTCCATGAGGTGACTTTAAGGGTAAAAGCTACTTGCAGAACCACTTGGCCAAGCAGAAAGACAGAAGATGTCATTGTGGAATTGTTGCCACAGCCCTGACCACCCTGGATTTCATAGCACATGACAAAAAAAATAGGCCTTCTTGTTTGTTTGTTTCTTTTTTGTTTTTGTTAAGCCTTAGCTTTCTGGGGTCTTCCTTCCTTACTGCCAAATACTATTTCAAATACTGATACAGGGTTTCTTTCTCAATTGGAATATTCAAAGCTTGATCTCTGAGCAGTCAGAACTGCCTGCCCAAATCCCTTTCTGCACCAGGAGAGACCCCTTCAGCCTGTAGCAACATCACCTCACCCTCACCCTGACTCCAGCCCAGTCTGCTCACCCATCTCAGGATCTTCACTACAGAGCCAAGATCACCATTCTTCAAGCCTGTAAGTCTCAAACCGTTCTCACAGGGAGGTCAGGCCCCTGGTCTATATACTCCCCAAGCGCCTGCACAGCCAATCCCTTTGCTGATTGCCCATGGCAGGAGCAGACAGAATGGGGAGGAGGCTTATTTATGACAGCTCTGATGTAGTGGAAAATGTGACAATTTGCTGCTGAAATACCCGGTTTTAATCCCTGTTCTGTCCTTTACTGATTGTTTGATGGCTATAGATTGAATGTTCGTGTCCCCCTGCCCCAAATTCATATGTTGAAAACCTAACGCCCAGTGTTTTGGTATTAGGAGGTGGGTCTTTGGGAGGTGATCAGGACACGCGGGCAGAGCTCCCATAAATGAGATTAGTGCCCTCAGGAAAGAGGCCCCAGAGAGCTCCCTCGCCGCTTCTACCAGGTGAGTTTACAATGAAAATACAGCCATCTAGGAGCAAGCGGGCTCTTACCAGATGCCTAATGCCAGCGCCTCGATCTTGGACTTTCCAGCCCAAATGGACAAAGACCGTGATCTTTGGAAAGTCTCTAAGTCTCTCTGGACCTTGGTTTTCTCACCTGTGAAGTGAGCATAAAAATAATAATAATATTGTACCCATTGTGTAGGGAATGGGGTAAGGAAGTGATTTGGATGTGAAATGCATTGTAAGTCGAAAAGCACAGTACATTTATCAGGAGTTATTATTATCATCGGAGACCATTTTTGGAATGAATCTACAAGTCTTTCCTAAGCCCCTTCCCTGAGCCCAGCCCCTATAGGTGCAGGGAGGGGAGTACCAAAACAGTACAAGCCAGCGTCCTCCATGTCACAGAGGAGGCAATGGAGGCTCAGAGAGGGTAAGTCACTTGTCGAAGGCCACACAGCTCAAGAGTGGAGGTGCTGGGATTTGAGCCTGGCTTTCTGAGTCTGAAGACCGCCTTGGCCTCACTACACAGAGATCAAGAGCTGTGGCCAAATCCAGCCACCACCTGATTTTATAAATAAAGTCTTACTGGACCACAGACACAATCACGTGTTTACACCTTGTCTGGCTGCATTTGCATTACAGTGGCAGCGCTGAGTAGTGGCAACAAAGATTAGGTGTGGCTCGCAAAACTTAAAATATTTGCTTACCTGGCCCTTTACAGACAGTTTTCTGAACCCTGATCTACAGTGTCCGGTCCATCTACCTGTCATCCAGCAACCACGGAATGACTCTCGCACACCTGACACTGCTGGGCACCAGTGACTGGGGGATAAATTAGTTGCAGACCTGGATGCTTCCCAGGTCACCAGTGAGGCTGGCCCCATTTCACAGATGAGGAGACTGAGGTTTGGAACCACTGAGTTTCCCCAGATCCCCGGGAGATTTGCGGCTGATGCGGCAAAATGCAGTCTGGCACCTTGCTCTGTTCCCTCATGGGGACTCCACAGGCTCCATGGGAAGGGCTCACAGGCCCACATCAGGACCCAACGAGGGGAAAGGGATGGAGAGTCTGGAGGTGATCGGTCTCCCTCTCCCTCTGTCTCTTTCGGTCCCTCCAATTCCCACTTGTCGGAAAGCCAAAAAAGTAAGTTGCAGCATCTCGTCTGGGAAGAAAAATGATACTTATGACCACTAATTCATGGACAGTTACCAAGGGCTACTGTGTGCTAAGCACATTAGAAACTCTCTTCTTTTATGGTGACACTGACAGGTGGGCACTGTAATTCCCCTGCTCCATTTTCTAGCTGGGGACATGGAGACCACAGCGTTCAAATGACTCACCCAAGGTCACAGAGGTCACAGAGCTAGGAAGAGGCAGAGCCAGAGTTAGACCTCATGTGTGTCTGATTCTGATGAGCAGACAGGAGGCCCCTCCCATCTTTATGATCAGGGTTGGAGACAGTGAGACTGGCTTTGCTCACCTTGAAGAATTTATGCAAGGGGAAAAGTTTGTTCCTGGGTCTCTCAGTCACGCTTTTCGGGGACTTTGACCCTCAACCTTGAGCTTTCCTGCTTCCCTCAGGTTGCTTTTGTACCCTGAGGTGGCAATGACCAAGAAGCAGGCCCCCTCCCGCAGCATCTGCTCTTTAAAGAGGATTAACTACGAAGGTATCTAGTTTTAAGGGTGGAATTTGAGGTCTCTGCAGGCCAGGCACAGAGGGAAAAGCTCTCCTGGATCCCTGAAGCAACAACCCAGAGGATACACACTCTGAGCCTTCTTCCAAAGCAGGCCTCAGGCTTCAAGCCACGGAGGATGTTGAGTTAGTGAGTGTCTGTCCCCCAAAGCATGCTGCCTACCAGCAAACCAGGGGGGTGGAGAGAGAAGCTGGGTTTCAAAACTGCTGCAGGGGAAGGTGTCAGGGGAGGAGCAGACTCCAGGTGGTAACTTGGCCTCTCAGGTCCCATCGTCACTCACCCCAGTCCTCCCCATCCCTGCCCAGGCATCCTCCCGCCCCAGCCTTTGTCTGCACACTTGGGCCATCCCTCTCACTCCTGCATCCAGACCCACAGGCAGTCCAGGAGCATCCCTGAGAAAATGGCTCACAGTCCTGGTCCTCTGTCTCTCTCCTCCCGCCTCCATCAACAGACGTCACCTTCATGCAACAAGCAGCCAGGCTGGGCACTGGCTCTGGGTACCGCGTGGGATGCCTGATGTCACAGCTCCCCGCCTGCCTCCATCCCTCGACCTCCTGCCCCTGCCGGGTCAAGTTCAAGTACCAGATGGTCCACCTTGCTCACCACCCAAACCCCCAGACCCCTTCCCTCTGCCGTCACCCACCTCGCTGGTGTGTTTACTTAAGGCTGAATTCTGTATCTGGAAGTTCATTAATTTTTTTGTGGGTGCCAAAATGCGGATCATTTGTGCTTATCCTCAACTAAATAAGTCAGGTCATAAGAGGTAATGCCATGGGTAGTGGAATGTAAACAAACACATTCTACCTCAATAAACATGCTAATTTCCAGCTATAATATTCACAAGTAAAAGATCCATCACGCCGACCCTATTTGGCAAAGGCAGCGGGCCTCATCCGTCAGCGAGGGAGGCCCCCGCCAGTGCTCTGCGGGAGGGAAATAGTGCAACTTAACTTGCTTGATGACGCCCTCGGGGGGAAACATGAGCCTCATAAATGAGTCTGGAAATGTGATAAAAGGATAATCTTGCATAAATGAGCCTATATCATCATTACCTGCGCCGACCAAGGCCAGGCGCAGGCTGTGAGTGATGGAGTCCCATTTCATATAAATTAAGGTCGAGGAGGCTGCACACCAGGACAGCGGGAGCTCCCCGTTCTCGGCGCGTCCCACCGGCCACGCTCGCCCAAGGCCGCCGCACAGGCTGCGTGTGGGGCCCAGTGGAGGCTTCAGCCCTTGGCCGGGGCTGGGGGTCTGGGGTGGGAAGAGCAAAGCCAGCCTGGACCCTCCCTGAACATGAGGGCGTCCTTGGCAAAAGGTGCCTCGGCCTCTTTCACCACCTCACAGAAAAATAATGGATTATTTATTGGCCACCTTGGAAATGCCAAGGCACTTGGAAAATTGAAATAAGATGAAGCCCTTGCTTTTAAGAATTGACCGTGGGCTCAGGGATGCAAAGCAAGTCTTCATAGCCTGCTTGGTAGGTGATCAAGTGGGGAGGGGGCACAGAGGAGGGGCCTGGGTACAGCGGGGAAGGTTAGGTCCGCTGGTGCCTAAAGGTCGGTGGGGCACTTGGCAAGGTGAGCGGCGATGAGGCAGGAACCTCTCTCTCCTGCTGCCCATCTCAGGCTTACCCACTCCCAACCATGCTGCCATCCCCAAAGCTCTCTCGGGGATGTTGGCCCTGCCTTCACCCATAGGTCTGTACCTCTGTCCTTGCCTATGAGTCCTTTTAGCCAAAGACAGAAAGATAAGGACAAATGCCCAGACCATGCACAGCATCTTGGAAAAGACCTGGTCTTAACGCTCCTTCCTGAGCCTCTCCCCACCCAAGGGCACCCTGTGGGCGCCCCACCCCAGGCCCCCAACACATGGCTGAGGCACCCACCCCCCTACTGCTGGGAGTGTTGGCAGCTACAGCTCACAGCCATCCTCTTCCGCAGAGAAATGCCTTTGGCCAAAGAGGAGCCACTTCACCTGGGAGTCACCTCTGCCCACCCTCTGATGTCAGACTCAGTGACTCGGGGGTACGGAGGCTGGCTCCCTTGACCGAAGGGGTTGGCAGTTCCGCTCCAAGGTGCAGTTCCTGTCCCAGAGCTCCCCGTGGGTCAGGCTGAGGCTGGATTCCAGCAGCGCCCGCATCCTTGCTGCCCCATCCTGCTTCCATCACTGGCTTCTCCCAGGAACACATCCCCAACAAGCTGTGTGTGTCCCAATCCCCAACTTAGACACCCTATTGTCCCTTTCAGTACCCAGCTCTTGTTTGCTGTCTCCTCAAAGGCAGACGTGAAAACCGCCCATCACAATGTGGTGCACTGGGGGCAGCACCCCATTATGACTGAAGTCCTGGGGAGCTCAGGGAGGAAGCGGCTAAATATGCGTGAGGGAGTCAGGAGGACGTCTCAGAGGAGGGGGCTTGTGGTCTCCAGCTGGGCGAGGTCAGGAAGCGTGTTCTAGGCAGAGGAACAGCACGCTCTTGAATTTCCAAAGCACTTTCCTGTACCACATCACAGCAAATAGAACCAGGGATGTAAAGTGGAAAGGAACCACCACCAGGGGCGAGGGGTAGCCGGGCCCTCCGTTTGCAGTAAATGCTTTCTCCAAGAATGAGTAAACGTGTATAAACGGGTGAGCAGAATCTTTGTGAATATGCCTCCAGTAATAAAATGAGCGACATTGTATCCAGTGAGGGCGACTGCTCCCTCAGTAGACCAGAAACTCCTTTACAACAGGGACTGGAGCCTGGGCATCAGGGGCATCGCCACAAGGCTTAGCTCTTCCCTTTGCCCAGAACTGATGCTCAGGAAGGACCTGCCCATGGCTTTCAGCTGTTGACTTGGGAGAGGACTGTCTAGAGCAGAGGGGGGTTCAGGTGCATCGAGACCTTCACCCATTCATTTGCCAGCTTTGTGATGAGAGAGCAGACTCGATGACCAAGAAATAAGGAAGAGGGGAAACCAATGCGCACCTACTGTGTGCAGGAATTGTACAAGGTGCTTTCATATGCTGTCCCTTAAACCTCACCACAGCCTGAAGGTGGGTGCTATTACGGCCATTTCACAGACAGTGACACACAGTGGGACCGCATGTGTAACTGGCAGAGTCCGTTGTCCTTCCATCCTCCCTCCCTTCCTCATCCCCATGGGAGGACGGCTTAAAATCAAAGTTGCAGAGGCCCGGAATGGGTTAACCAGATCTCCCTGGAGGCAAACGATCTGGAAGTCCTCGGGGACCCCTTTCAGCAGGGAATCCTCTGATTCAGGCTGCCTGGGCCCCGAGGAGCCCAGACGGACGGCAGATCCCCCTCCCTGGCCGAGGCCCATCCCAAACCACGCCTCTAACAGAGACAGCACCCTTCCAGGGACTGTCTGATTCAGAACCTGCTTTCGGGTTAATGTTCTGAAAGGAAAAAGGAAAAAAAAAAGTATAAATGCTGTTGAAAAACTGAGCTGACAGCTCCCGGGCCAGAAGTGTTAGTCAGAAGTGCTGGCTGAGAAATCGCTGGCTGCCGCCAAGCCCGGCCCAGTGGAAGCCTGCACATTCCCCAGCTGCGTGTTTCAAAGCGTGTTTCAAATACTTTCCGTGGTTTCCCCAGTGAAGGGCCAGGGGAGAAGCATCTGTCATTACCAACTTGGGTCTGCAAAACGGCTCTGCTGGCAGGGAGCTGTGAGATTGCAGGGGGTGGGGAGACCTGATTCAGAGCTTCAGGGACCCGGGAATGTGAAATGTGCCAGGGGGGTCAGGGGGACCCCCAACCTCAGACCCAAGGGGACAGGCGTGATCCTTCGACTCACAAAGTGTTCTTGCCAGGCAACCACCACCACCGCCCCTCCTTCTGGAGTGATAGGGGTGACAGCCTGGGCGGTTTCTCGAACGTTCCTCCGCGGTCCCACCTGTTGTTGAGCCCCTACTGGGGGCCACGCGTCATGCCAACCATCTGATACAAAAACCCAAGGAAATCAGCACAGCCAGCATCACCTGCCTATTTTTCAAACCGGAAACTGCCAGCCATAAAGACACAGGAAATGCCCCAAGCCACACAAATGGCCAAAGTCATCAGTTCATCCTTTGTGTATCAAGGCCCTACCACGTGCCAGGCACCAGATCAAGGACTAGGGTGCAGATGTGGAGATGATAAGGCCGTTTTCAGTGAAGGGTTCAAAGTCTCATAGATTTGAGCCAGTTGGGGTTGTCCAAGATGCATTCGTATCTCCTACCAAAGTTGCCTTATTTAACTAAGCGAGGGAGGAGGGGCAAGGATGATTGACAGACCTGGGATGGAGGTGGGCGGGGGGCGGTGGCAGGGAGCCCTGGGTGATGACTTTTTGTCCAGTCTATAGAGAACTTGCAGTGTGGCCCCAGGGGAGTCCCTTCAGTCCCTTTGGGTCTTGGTTTCTGAAGAATCTGCTATCCACGCCCAGACAACCTGCTTTTGGAAGTGCTGTTTGCTACACACCGTTGCCATCACGTCAATGGCTTCTTCCTGCCAGCCTCTGCCACTCTCTGCCCGAAGTCCTTCTTGGCTGCAGGAGGATGCTGAGAGCACGGGTAGGGCAGGCCAGAAATGCCAGGCGTTCAGGCCCCAGGAGCAGCCTTCTACCAAAGACAGACCAGAGTTGAGGGACGAAGACCTGGCTTCCTGTCCCCTTGCACAGGACAACTCTGGAGGTGGGTGTCACATGGCTTCCCCGAGAGCTCCCAGGGCCACGGAGCCCCAGCCACCCTCGGGGGTCCTCTGCTCATCAAGGCCCCTGTGCGCTCTCCTTTCTGCCCCCCTCACATCCCCACTGGGGCTTCCTGAGGTCACCTCCCAGATAAACTTGCACTCAAATCCTGTCTCAGGCTCCTCTGCTTGGGGGCCCGACTGAAACATCTTCCTTGTCTGCAAAGGGCTTCAGCCACCACCGGCGACACCCCCACTATTGTACAGAAGGAGTGATGGAGGCCCCGAAAGGCAGAGATGCTACCTCACTGGCTGTGAGTTTCCCCGCCTTGTCCTCATGTCTTGGGAAAGCAGCCGTGAGCCTCACTGGCCCTGGCTCCAGCCAGGAGCTAAGGCCGAGGGGACAGGGACAGCACAGCGGTGGGGCACCAATGCGGGGGTGCCCTCGGGCTGTGAGTCCCTGTTGACCCCTACCCACAGCCTAAGTGGCCCCTCAGGGAGCCCTGAGGACAGGGGCCCTGTGGCGGGAACTGCAGAGGAGAGCAGGCAGCAAGCGGCAGGCCTGAGCGCCTCGGCCCCTCACTTGGCTCCTTGACCCGGCAGCTGCCCCCCTCCCCACCCTGGACCATCACCCAGGTGAGCCCGCACGAAATGCCCTCTGCTCCCCAGCCCTGAGCCCTCACACGTACAGCAACTCTAGCTAGAAAGGGCGTCCCTCCCTCACCCCTGGGCCGATGCCTCCTCCATCTTCAGAGAAGCTCTGGCTTCTCCAGCTCCCTGCAGCTTTCCAGAAAGTCTGCCCAGCTCTGGCCAGCAGGGGTCACCCACCCCTCCTGCCCCTCCACTCTCTGCGCCCAGCGTATGATCCACGGGGAACCGCTGTGCTGAGTCTGTGCCTTGTCTCCCCATAAGCTCTCCTGGGGCCAGGCTTGGGTTTTTTATCCTCAAACACTGGCTCTTATAGCCCTAGAAATATCTGCTGAGTAAAGAAGTGTAGGCAAATTATTCAAAACTGTGGAAACCCCAGCAATGCTGTCCTGTCCCCATCTTTGTTGTCTCTTTTTCCTTGGTTGGACACAGAGACAATGGAGTTGAAGAGGAAGTCTTACAGAGGCGTGTGAAGGCCACGGTCAGGGCAGGGGAGCAGCAGGCCCGCCAGGTGTGCTGGAAGGAGGGGGGAGCCGGAGGGGCTGGGCAGGCAGAGGGTCCTGGGCTTAACCTGCAGAAAGCCTGATGGGGAGACCAAGGCCAGGGATCTGGGACCCAGACCAGAGCCTCAGAGGGCCAAAACTGCCCATTACATGGGGTGGGGGGGACATGGGGTAAAGTTGCCAGCCGTCCTGGGGACCCTTTCTCCTGGAGACAAATCCTCTGAGAGTCCCCTGGGGCTGCACAGAGCTGTTTAGAAACCCCTGGCCAAGTGGCAAGAGCTGGATGGTGTCTAGGACCCAGGTTCTAGTTCCACTCTGCTACTTCAGGCTGTGTGATCCTGGGCAAGTCACTTCACCTCTCAGGGCCTCACTTTCCTCACCCCCACAGTGGAGAAGATAACATCTCTCTCGTAGGGTCACCGAGAGGCCCAAAGGTGATAAGCCAGGAAGCTTTGCACCTCACTGTGGTCACACATACAATTTGTTGCCAGGAGGCCCAGAAGGACATAAGAAATTGTGTGCCATCTTGAAAGACGGGCTCCTGAGGGCATTAGGCCCTGGGCTGCAGAACAGACACATGGCTGTGAGACTCGTGGCTGCCTTTCTTTCTGGGGTTTTGGGCCCCAGTGCTCACGAAGCGCCCCTTCGCCCCAGACCTCATTACTCAGCCAGCTGGGACCCTTGCGCCGTCACTGTTTCTCTTCCCTGGGTGCGGGGCTGGGACACGTGAGCAGGGAAAATTCCTCCCCTCACTGCTCCACCAGCCAAACCTCAGCAAACCTCAGTCCCAGCCCGGGACCACGGACCCCTAAAGGGAAACGGAGGCACAGTGTTCTGGCTCCAGGAATCAGCTAATGGAACCTTGTTAATTACTATGTAAATTACTTTAATAGCCTAGCTCCCCCTCAGACAATTGTTCAAGGGCTCAAGGCCCTAGACTGGGAAGATGGGGTCTCCGGTGAGGGGAAGGAGCAGCCTTTCCTTGGCCCAAGAGCTCCCATGTATGGTTTCCCATGGGGCGGGAACAGATGCACAGATGGGGAACCAGGGGGAAAGATGGCTTCACATCTGCCCCTGGTCCACGGGATCCTGTATGTGACACTGAGATGCAGGGATCGGGTCCAGCCTTGAAGGTTGGAACTGAAAAGGACCTCGGACGATCTCTAGTACACCCTCAGCCTCTCGCTGCTTCCAGGGAGAAACAGAAGCCCAGAACAGGTGAGTGACTTGTCCAAAACCACACAGCAAGGTGATGGACAGGCCAGGGCAAGAACACCAGCCTCCCATCTCCAGCCCAGGGGTTCTCAAACTGGCACCTGTGGGATGAGCTGCACCTGGGTGTCCTGCCTGAAACATCATATGATGAGATCTTCCTAATGCACAGAGGAAAATAAATAAATTTAAAGGGAGGCATTTTCTTGATTTTTTACTTTAAAAAAAAAAGATACACTATCTTACAGACACGACATGTAGTTTATATTTTCTTCCATAAATGTGCTCTTGTATTACGGGATTAGGTTTGTCAAAATGTCATAGTGGTCTACGAAGGACAGCATGACCTCAGGATCCTCTGACCTGAAGGAAACCCTCAGTCTTAAAGCACTTACTCTGATCTCAATTTTCCAGATGGGGGAAGAGACACAGAGAGATGCTAACAGACTTGTCTCAAGACTTCTGACTGATCTGTGCTCTTTCTACCACACCACTGAGTAGAAGTATGTGTAAAGTAAGAGTGAATCAGTTCTGAGAGAGAGAGCAGGGCTGGGAAGGGAGGTGGGGACGAGGGAGCAGGATGATACCATGGGGCTGTTGCCAGGATGCTGAGCTCATGAGCAAGGCGAGTGAGTATCTAACAGGCTTCCTGACATCTCCGCGGGCCGCTCAGGGCACCTGCTCCCCTCTGCAGCACAGGCTGAGTTTCAGACCACAGGTCTGCGGGCTAGATGAGGGCTGGACTGGAATGATTTTACCATAACTTTGAAACCAAGTTCCCCTACTGAGTTTATGATTAATCTTTCTCTCCAGGCTTTATTCTCTTTCTTGTCCTGCCCCTGTTGCCCATAGGAATGGGGAGTAGCAAAGAGAAGAGGGGATATAAACCCACCATTGGAGCCCTCCTGAGCTCAAAAGCCCTTCCGTGTCCCCCCATTTCTCGATTGTAGGAAAAAGGCTTTATTCTCCTAGGCTGAAATGACTTCCAAAGAGCAGGTTCAAGCAGTTAATGGTTAGGACGACAGAGTCGCAGGACTCCTAGTTCGTCCTGAAGGGATACAGATAACAATCCGGGGCGTACCTCTGAGCTGCTCTATAGAAACTAAGACCCCCACCCAGGTGGAGGATGGTGACTCCATGCCGAGCACAAGCCCTAGACCCCAGGCTGCCTGGGCCCAGAAGGTTGAGATTCTTGAAATATCACCCCCGCCACCAGCCAATGAGAAGGTCCACGAGCTGATCATGCATCCTGTGACCCTCTCCCCTCACACGGTCTTTAAAAACTCTTGCCTGAAAGCCATGGAGGAGTTCATTCAGGTCTTTGCAGCATGCGCTGCCTTTTCTCCTTGCTTGCTGCCCTGCGAATAAACCTTCACTTCGCTGCAATTACCCGCTGTCAGAGTTTGGCTCTCTGCACACTGCCTGTGTGGCCTTGGCATGTGGCACCACCTCTCTGAATCTTGATTCCTTCATCTGAAAAATGAGAATAAATTGAGTACGTACCTCCCAGGATGGCTGAAACAATGAAAGGAGATGGTGCTAGGCACCTGGGGCAGTGTCTGCCATGAAGTCATCACTCTCCTTCTCCCTCCTTCTGTCTCTAAAATGTAGATTTAAGTATTTTTAAATTAAGGTTAGGCGCACAGACCTGGGGTGTGTCACTGGGGACATGCAGGAGGCCATCAAAGCTCCCCCGGGTCCCCAGTGCCTTCCATGACTCCCCAATGCAGTGCACCCAACCAGACGCCCTCAGTGCCCAGAAAGCACCCCCACCCCGAGTCCCCCTCATTTGTCCCGCAGTCCCAGCTCTGCCATGTGCTCCCCCACTGGCTGTCAGCTCCCTCTGCCAGCCTCCAGTCCTCCCCTCAGCCCCGACTCGGGAAGCCTTCTGTGGCCTCCAGAGCCAGGTCCCCGTGTCCTCACTGCCTCCGCTGAGGACCCAAGCGCCTCCTCTCCTCCTCCTTTCCACCGCCTCAGGTGGCTGGCCCAGCACCACCTCAGCCTGGGGTTCTAGGTCCTGAGTGCTTCCTGGAATCTCCTGGAGGAGAAGGCAGGGCTGTCCTAACCCTGGCCCCTGCCCACGGGAGCAGAAAGGCACGGGGGCGGTGAAGCAGCAGGGACTGTTAACCTTTGTGATCCGTATAAAGATGCTCTGTGTACACCATGCCAGGCTCTTTCAGTGTCTGACGAGCTGTGTCCCCTCCCATGGCTGCCGCCTTCGCACCCCTTCCTCACCTCAGAGGTCATTGCCGTGGAGAAACCCCTTTTTCCCCCCATCCAAGCTAGCTCCAGTTCGCTCTCCCACCTCAGCACTTCCGCAGGGGTCTGTCCTGGCCTGCCCGCCTGCCTATCCCTACCCTGGGCTGAATTCTAAGAAGAGAGGAGTCACGTCTCATTCACCTGGCATTGGCCTGGTTTGGGCTGCACTAAAGATGCTTAATCAGAAAGGGGAATTTGCTGGAAGGCTGTGAATGTGGATTAGGAGGGGCCCAAGGAGATGCAGCTTCAGGAAGGGCTGAAACCAGGAACTGGTCACCCTCCAGTCTTCCTCTTCATCTCTTAGCTCTGCTTCTCTCTCCTCTCTCTGCAGGCTTTTATCATGGAAGTTTGCACTCACCCCCTAACATGACAGATACACCATTTCCGAAGTGAGAAACCAACAGACCACTGTGCTCAGGGGGAGGGTACAGATCAGTGGTAGAGTGTGTGCTTAGCAAGCACAAGGTTCTGGGTTCAATCCTCAGTACCTCCTCTAAAATACAGATAAATAATAAACCTAATTACCTACCCACACACACACACACACACACACACACACACACACACACACACAAAAGGAAAAGAAAAAGAAAAAAAGAGGAAGCAGTCAAAATCTGCTTAGATAACTGTATGGCACTCCCCTTAAGCCCTTCCCCACACAGAGCTTATAAAAGAGTGAGAAGCAGAGATTCAGGAGTCTGAGAAGGAGGATGTCTGTGGAGCTGGTCTGTATGGCTACATCCTTACCATCAGTAACAAGAAATACCAGCGATCACTGACGGCACGCTTAGCACGTGCCAGCCCCCATGTTTAGCACTGTTCACGGACGATCTCATTCGACCTTTGCAAAAGACATCTGATAGAATTAATGAAAATTCTATTATTGTTCCCCATTTTACAGATGAGAAAACTGAAGCTGGGGAAGGTTAACTCCCGAATAAATTGCAGAGCTGACCCCAAAGCCCTGAAGCAATGTTGCATCTTGTGTCAGCCTGTGGGTGTGGCACATGGCGTTCCTGTGTGTGTGATACACCACGAATCCGTCTGACAGTGTTGACAGGTGCGCACGTACGTGTGTGCCCTCAGGGGCACGTATGTGAGCCCATGTACACCTGCAGTGGGAGACTTTGGACGGAGACCCCGGCACACTTCTGGGTCTGGCTGGCAAGCAGTGCTGGTGAAACTTTACCCAGCCACCCCCTTTGGGGACCATTTTTCTTAAAGAAAAAACTAGCCAACAGGAATGGCTGATAAGCACTGGGGAGGCCTGCAAGCTTGGCATTTTCAGTGGATGAAGCCCCAGGGGGAGGAGCCGTGTCTACAATGATCACTCTGTCCCGCCCAGTCAGGGGGCCCTGGGGGAAATAGCCGCACAAGGAGAAAGAGGAGGCTTTGAAAGACCCATGAGACAGCAGGGGCTGCCTTCTCTCGGCCTTTCTCACCCACCAGGCAGGCTCCCCCAGCCTTGTTTCCAGCCTCCCTCCCAAGTGCTACCACCAGAGCTGCCTTCTGAATACCAGCTCCATCCTGATCACAAGCTTGCTCCACAAAGCTCCCCAGCTCCACCACCCTCAACATAAAATCCGCCTGTGCCCAGCTTTCCTCCACCACGTGGCCCCAACCTGCCTTTCCAGACCGCCCTTCCAGGTGGGTGCCAGGGCTGGCAGCAGGTTGAGGCGGGAGATGCCCGGAGCACAGAATATAAGGAAGCCCTCACGCTCGGGGCCCAGCCCACCCCACCTTCCCAGGGTATCTTCCACCACCCACTGGCACAGATCAGGCATACCCGTAGGCTGCTCAGGCTGACCTAAAGGTGCTGCAGGAAATTCAACCCAGGTCCAGAGAGGCACTGAGCACCAGCTCGGTGCTGGGCTTCCACGACAGCCTGTCGCTCAGCGTCAGGGTACCCCGTTTTGGAAGCGGGTACCTCGCTGCTCTGAGGGTCTAATGAGCTAAAGCCGCAGAACCAGCGAGCAGCAGAACAAGAGCTGTTAAGACTACCCGGGCTGAGGACCCATCATGGGGAAGCTGCTGAAGGGCGCCTGTCTATTATCTTGTTGACCCTGGCGATGATCCAGAGAGGCTGGTGCCACGCTCCGTCCCTCCCTGTTCACGGATCCGCATTTGCCAGTGCGCCTGCTCCGTGAGATGTACCTAACCTGCCATCAGCCCTTACCTCGGGCTCAGGGTCATTAAGGGCACGCGCAGAGCGGCCCCACGGGCACAGTCCCCGCTCCCGTCAGTCCAGCAAGGCGGCGCTCCGCCTTCCTGTTCCAGCTCGCGCTGTTAACGAGTGTCCTCTCTGACGTTCGCTTAGTGCTGCGCTCCTCCCATTTTTTGCACTTTTTATTGGTGATTTTGTTATTTTAAATAGCCCCAAGCATAGTGCTGGAGTGCTTTCTAGTGTTCCTGAGTGTCAGAAGGCTGTGATGTGTCTCACAAACAGTTCTGTTAGAATCGGTGTGTTCGTTTTGAATCAACAACCTGTATTAAATAAGGCATCTGAACAGAAATACACATAAAACAAAGTTACGTATTGATTAACTGACAAAAATGTGACCAGAGGCTCGCAGAAACCTAATCTTGTATTTTCCCTAAGAATAATGGCTCAGTATTTGCTAACTCAGTGTTCCCAGCTACTTTACAGAACATGAGTACCATGAATAATAAGAATTGGCTGTTTGTTCTTTGCTGGTGAAGAAACCATGGCTCAGAGAGGTTAAGTCACCCATCTGGGCTTGCACAGCTAGCGAGTTGCAGGTTATTCCAAGAGGAGTCAGAAACTAGCCACCTGCTCTTTCATGAGGTGGGGGTAAATGTTGGTGGCCTAGGATACAAAGGGGGGAGGTGGAGGGAGACACAGACTTGGCATTAAATGGAATTATCTAAAGTTCTTTTCCATGTATCTTTCCATCATTACGACTGGATACAAGTGAAAGCCTGGGCTTGGTGTGTGTCAGCCCTTAATCCCTCCTAAATCCTCCTGCTAACCACCCTTTTTAGTAAAGAAGGGGCAGCCCTGAGGTCCAGAGCCCACAGCAGGTCGGAGGGTCTAGCTGGAATTGAGTCACAATTAATTTTTTTTAATTGAAGTATAGTCAGTTCACAATGTTGTGCCAGTTTCTGGCGTACAGCACATTGCTTCAGTCATATACGAATATACGTATATTCATTTTTATATTCTTTTTCTCCATAAGCTACTACAAGATATTGAATATAATTGTCTGTGCTATACAGTATAAACTTGTTTATCTATTTTATATATACCAGTCAGTATCTATAAATCTCAAACTCCCAATTTATCCCTTTCCACCCCCTTCCCCCAGTAACCATAAGTTTGTTTTCTACGTCTGTGAGTCTGTTTCTGTTTTATACATAAGTTCATTTGCCTTTTTTTTTTTAGATTCCACATGTGAGTGATATCATATGGTATTTTTCTTTCTCTTTCTGGCTTACTTCACTTAGAATGACATTCTCCAGGGCCGTCCATGTTGCTGCAAATAGCATTATTTTATTCTTTTTTATGGCTGAGTAGTATTCCATTGTATAAATATACTACAACTTGTTTATCCAGTCATCTGTCAATGGACACTTAGGTTGTTTCCATGGCTTGGCTATTGTACATGGTGCTGCTATGAATATTGGGGTGCAGGTGTCTGTTTGAATTAAGGTTCCCTCTGGATATATGTCCAGTCAAGACATACAAATGGCCAACAGGCACATGAAAAAATGCTTAGTATCACTAATTATCAGAGAAATGCAAATCAAAACTACAAGGAGGTATCACCTCACACCAGTCAGAATGGCCATCATTTAAAAGTCCAGAAGTGATAAAAGCTGGAGAGGGCATGGAGAAAAAGGAACCCTCCTACACTGTTGGTGGGAATGCAGTTTGGTGCAGCCACTGTGGAAAACAGCATGAAGATTCCTCAAAAGACTAAAAACAGACTTACTGTATGATCCAGCAATCCCACTCCTGGGCATATATCCACAATTAATTTTATACTTGCCTTCAAATACAATACTTGCCATAAACAAAGGGTCATTATAATGGTTTTTAGCTTTCAACAAAGTGATAGAAAGTTTCTTTTGAAATAGATCCGCTTAAGTATAGGTACAAATATTTAAAGAAAAAATGTTAAGTAAATAATAGTAAGAAAAATCCCAAAGGTGGCATGCAGTGGTATATGGATGAGGCAAAAATCAGGAAGGTGATCTGAGAATATCTGATGTTTTGGGGGTGCTGGCAACATTCTTGATCTGGATGCTGAATATAAAAGGTGTATTAAAACATTTAATGGTTTAAACCATAGTGGCCTGAGCCAACAACAAATTAATTATTTTACAGTCCTGGAGGCCAGAAGTCCAGAATGGGTTGGTAGGGCTATGTCCCTCGGGAGAGGAGAATCTGTTTCCTTGTCTCTTTCAGCTTCCAGAGGCTGCCTGCACTCCTTGGCTTGTGGCCTCTTCCTCCATCTCCAAAGCCAACATCAAGTCTCTCTCTCCCCTGCCTCCTTCTTTCCTTTATAAGGACCCTTTGGGTTATATTAGGTCCACCTGGACAAGCCAGGATAGCCTCCCTATCTCAATATCCTTAATCACATCTGCAAAGTCTCTTTTCGCCACATAAGGTAACATATTTGCAGGTTTTGCAGTTAGGATGTGGGCATCTTTGGGGGTCATTATTCCTCCCACACACGTGTTAGTGTGTGTGCATGGAGGCACATGTAGGGAGGGTGAGGGCATGTGGATGCCCGTGCCCAGAAGCACGCCTGTGCATACATGGGTGTATGCAGAGCCCGTAGAGCTGGGCGCTTGGTAACTAAGGCTCCTCCATGCACACAGCCAAGCACGCAGCTGCCATCTGCTGCTGTCCCCTCAAAGCCTCCTTTCACAGTCCAGCGGCAGCCAGCGAGGTCGCTTTTCCCTCCCAGCTGGGACCAGGGAGGAGGGGTGGGCTGGGTAGCCCCGTGCTGGGGCAGGGCAGTGCCAGCAGTGCCCAGGGCTCCTGCTAAAGACATAGATGTCCTGGGTGGGAAGGCGGCCCCAGACTCCCCCAGCAGTCACTCGGTTCGATTGAGCTTTCATGGGCTCCCCCCAGCAAACCTGCGGCAGGTTTATCACCTGAATTCACAGGGTGACATTTGGTCACATTTCTGGCACAACCAGCCTCCCTCATCCTAGTTTGGCTGGATTTGGGGGTTTTACATACTGCCAGTCCATCTGCCTTCATGCTCTCATCATTTACTTTAAAAACTGAGGTGCCCCTTGGAAAGCGTTTATCAGTCAAAATAAAACACGCAGTAACAAGCTATTGTTTGTGTGCAACTTACCTTCCACTTCAGGATGCTAAACATTTTACACGTTAGAGCCTTTAACCCTCATGCCGACCTCACAGGGAGGCATTATTACTACCTGTACGTGCAGTTAAGGCATCTGAAGCTCAGAAAGGTGATGTGACTTGCCCAAGGCCCTGAAGCAAATGAGGAGGGGTGCTAGGATTGGGGTGCGGGCCCTAACAGTAACACTGCCCCCTGTTCCCGGGAAGGGAATGCCTGGGTGGGGCTGTGACTGCTGATCCATTCCAAGCAAACCTAGGCCGGGCTCTCCTGAGAGTTCTCCTCTAGAACTCCCCCTTGCCCTGGGGAGGGGAGGAAGAGGCCCAGGTTTGGAGCTAGGCCTCTGTCAGTTTCAGTGTGAGTTTCACAGTGTAATGGATGGTTTGGGGAAGACCTGGCCTGGATCCTGTGACGCTGAGGAAGAAACTTGCTCCCTCTGGGCCTCAGCCCCTCATCTCCAGATTTGGGGAGGTACACTCAATGACCGCTCAGAGCCTTCTAGGGCTGGCCCTGCAGGGCTCCCACAGGGACTGTGGCCAGCCAAAGGGCCAACGCGGGGCTTGCTGAACCTGAGGGTAGTCCCAGAACCTTGGTGACATGTGTCAGCCTCCTTGGGCCATGGGCCCCAGGCCCTAGAGAGGGGACTAGCCTAAGGGATTGGTCCCCTACCACTGTCAAGGTTAAGGATAAAATCTTAGATTGGAGATTTTTTACACTTAATTTTCCTTCCTTAAAAATAAATCAGTGTATAAAATATAATTGCCATGCTGTCTAAAATGCTACAATCCAAACGTTTTCCCATGAAAACAACACAATGAGGGCTATGTCTGAAAGACACAGGAGCCAACCAAAAGAATGGTCAGGGCTGAAACAATTTAAGCAATCAAATAAAGACGTTATCAGCTTATAACCCAAAGTACAAAACATATATTCAGGGGTCCATGGTGCTATAAATTAAAGATTGAATAAATAGGGAGACATGAGGGAGACAAGACAAGTCTCTGATACAAAAGAATTCCAAATAGTTTATGTAGATACTCCCTCCTCGAGGAAGGGAATGAATATAAGCCCCCAAGAGTTAAGTGTGGGCTGTGCATAGTGAGTTCCTTCCAAAGACTGCAGGATGGGAAGGGGGGAAAAAGAGCAACTTTACAGGGGAGAAACCTGACAGACACTACGTCAGCCAGGTGATCAAGGGCCATGTCAACAGTGCTAAGCAATGTCGATAGCATGAGAATGTCATTCTAAGGGAAGTAAGCCAGAAAGACAAAGGAAAATACCATATGGTATCACTTAAATGTGGAATCTAAAAAGAAAAAGACAAAAAAAAAAAAAGACAAACTTATTTACAAAACAGAAACAGACTCACAGACATAGAGAACAAACTATGGTTACCGGGGTTGGGGGAGGGGGTGGGAAGGGATAAATTGGGAGTTCGAGATTTACAGATACTAATATACATAAAATAGATAAACAAGTTTATGCTGTAGAGCACAGAGAACTATATTCAATATCTTCTAGTAACTTGTGAAAAAGAATATGAAAACGAATATACGTATGTTCCTATATGACTGAAGCACTGTGCTGTACACCAGAAATTGACAAAACATTGTAAGCTGACTATACTTCAATAGAAATATTTTTTTAAAAATAGTACGGATCTTTATTCTGGTGTGATGAGAATGGCACTTTACCTCCGAGGTCTTCCTCCCTAAAACTCATAACCAGCGGCCAATCATAAGAAAAACAGCAGACAGTAAGTCCAACAGACAGGTACCCCGACCAGAACTCCTCAAAACTGTCGCAGACACCAAAAACAAGAAAACCCTGAGAGGCTGTTACAGGCAAGAAGAGTCTGAAGAGACAAGACAACTAAATGTAGTAAGATACCCTGGATGGGATCCTGGAACAGAAAAAAAGACAGTCAGTAAAAATTAAGGAAATCTGTAAACAATAAAGTATGGACTTCGGTTAACGAGAAAGTATCAGTATCAGCTGATTCATTATAACAAGCATACCGTACTAACGTAAGCTGTTAGTAATAGGGGAAGCCGGGTATGGAGCTTTTGGAATTTTCTCTGTAAATCTAAAGCTATTCTAAAATTAACAGTTTATTTTTACAGTAACGTATTAAATTGTAATTTAATATGTACATTAAATTTTTAAAAACTTTTGTGTGTTTTATCTGAGTATTAAAAGAAACATAAAAACACAGATGAATTTACTTACAAAACAGAAACAGACTCACAGACATAGAAAGCAAACTTATGGTTACCAAAGTGGGAGAGATAAATTAGGAGTTTGGGATTAGCAGATACAAACTACTATATACAGAACAGAAAAACAGAAGGTCCTACTACAGCACAGGGAACTATAGTCAATAGCTTGTAATAACTTATAATGAAAAAGAGTATGAATTGAATCACTATGCTGTACACCAGAAACTAACACAACATTGTAAATCAACTATACTTCAATTAAAATAAACAAATAAAATAAAATAACAAGAAAAAAAATTTTTAAGTAACATAAAAAGAATAATAATTTTGGTATATATTCATTCAATCTCTTAGCCGTATCTGTTTCTAATATCGTGTCAATGGTATTTTTCTAAAGAATATGTGTTTTTAAGAACATGGTCTCTTTTTTTCCCCTCAAAGAGTTGCATACAACTGTCTTCAAAGTTACATTTTATGATTAATAAAGTGGAAATTGTTGACACCCTTCATGGACTTTTCTCTATAGACCATAATATTCTTAATAAGAATTTAGTTTTTCTGCAGAGGTACCTGATAAGCTCAGAGCAAATGCTGCTGACTGGAGAATATTCTCAATTCTAATTTCTTTGGATAGGAATGGTTCACTATTTCAGCCCCAATATTTTTCACAGGTGCTGTATTTCTTAACTTCCATGTAGAAGGTTCTGTATTTTTACTTTCATTTAGAATTCCTTTCTTTAATAAATAAGAAGACAAAACCCTTAAATAAATTGACTTTATAATTCTTTTTAACATTTTGCCAATTGTAAATGCTGCAAGGTCAGAAGACTTTGTCTTCCCTTCAATCCAAGTACAAAACATAAATGTTTCCAATTTAAGCTAGGCACTCCATCAAAAAACTCTTTCCCAATCGAGGCATTCCAAAGAAAAGCTGGAGAATCTCTAAATTAAATCTTGGCCACCATACGTACTGTCATTACTTAATTTCTTCAGCAACTCCTTTGCTTTTGAAGGATAAATAAAAATGTTTTCTCATGTGAAATAAGTGAAACTTGCTGAGACCTTTGTTTACAGTACCTTAAATTTGGTAACAGTTCAAGTTTATTCTGGCATACTTGTTGAACACTCTGATTTTCAATTGCTTTTGAACAAAATTGAGAGGATTCATTGACAAAATGTTCAATGCCACTGTAAACACTTACAGTGATTCACAAAGTAATTCTTCAAAGGCTCAAACACTTAAAAAATTTGACTGATAACAGCCAAAAGAGGAAACATACTGCTATGCAGGGCTATGCCAAGTCACGCTTCAGCCTAAGACAGAAAGAAAATTGATAATATTGACCCTGTCTGTATTTAAAATTTGGATGTTTTGCTCATTGGGGCTTTTGAATTAATTTTGATTTTTAAAATACATATAGCATTAAAATATTATTTATCTTTTCTTTAATGGAGGCACTGGGGATTGAACCCAGGAGGACCTCGTGCATGCTAAGCATGCGCTCTACCACTGAGCTGTACCCTCCCCCTAAATACCATTTGTCTTGATCATTTCGTTTTTTGCTGCCCCTTAAACTTGGTGCCTGAAGCTGGTGTCTTATTCGCCTCTCCCTAGTCCTGGCCCTGCTGCCATATTGAAATATGTCTTATATTAAACATCTTTGCCACAAAAATATCATAGTGTAATTACTCTTTATATATATGTGTGTCTGTACATACAAATAACTACAGTTTCTTTTTCAATTGATAGACCAACACAGCTTGGTTTATCCCAATTTTCAATTATATTTGCACCACGCCAATTCTAAGTTCATTTCTGCTCCATGAATTTCCTAATTGGATATGAATATCGTTTTTACCATGCTGCTGTGTTCTCCTAAAATTTATATTCATGAATTTACATTCATTCAAATTCACACTCGTAAGCACAGAGAATTCTATCTTCGATGCTGAACTTTTTCAATGAATTTGCAGGACTATTGGCAACACTGTCAGATGTCTCACCCTCCCCAGAATGAACTCCCAAAAGCTTGATTTTTGACTCCATTCTTGAAATCAACTGAATCTCTGTATGAAGCACTTGAGGACCTTGGTTTACAGCTGCCGAGGGCTGGTGTGTTTGGTTGCAAGCAACAGAGGCCCTCCAGCTCAGAGGGAGAGAGTTGGTGGTGGGGAGGGCTCCACGATGGGAGCGGGGAGGGAAACTGATGGAGTCCTGACCTGGTGCCGCCATGGGCCAGGCTGATGACAGACTACACAGAATCCAGGACAAGACCAGGCACACAGCGGCAGAACGTTTCCCCAGGGTCTACTTCCTTTTGTTCTGCTCCCCTCTGCAAGTTCTTTCCCAACAGTCAGGTCAAGTTCCCGGACCAGGCAACATGAATGGCTGGATAATTCTTTGAGTGAGGACGTGGGGGGCCGGCACGTCTGTGGATCGGCTGGCTGCTCGTCGGTTAGGTGCCAGGCTTTCGTCCCATCACCTGAGACCAAGGGGCAAAGGGTGGCACAGGGTCACCTGGGGCAGAACGAGGCCACCTGGAGCACTTGGCATTTTCCTTAGGAGGGGCTGTGGCTGTGGCCTCAGTGGGCACTGACTGGTGGCCCTGGTCCAGTCAGCATATAGCCGCTGCCAAGCCTCAGTGACTCCTCCTCCAGGCAGCTCTTCTCGCTCCTGATTGCCCATCTGACATTGATGCCCTCAGCTCTACCACTGGAACCTGCTCTCCATGTCCCTTTAGCCAGACAGCCTGGAAAGGAAAAAGTGTCCTCCATAGTGATTGTGCTTGTCTACTCTGGGATGATATTTCCAAAATTACCCAGAGAAAGCTACCAGCCTCTGCCTATGGGGTCTTGGAACCACCTCAGGACCATAACAATAAACATTTATGAAGCCCTTGCAGAGTTTCCCAGCCTCCCTTGCCCCCTTCCCACGGGTGCCCATGTGACACTGTCAATGAGACATAAGGGCAGATTACTGCGTGAGACTTCCAGGAACCCCCTTAAAAGGGGGGAGTCTCGGCCACCGTATACCTTTGGACCCTCCCCTATCAGGACTGTGGATGCTTAGCTCGAGGTGGAGCAGCCAACTTGGACCTTGAGTGACAGGAAAGATTCTGGCCCTCTGCTGGCATCAAGGAGCCACTGTACCAACACTGGGTTGCCTGCCTCCGTATTTCTTTTACTCAAGGGAAGGAGGTGAAACTAACTTTTTTAAGTGTTCAGGGACTCTCCCAGAACATCATTCCTAACTGATTGAGCATCCAAATCGCTCCTTTCCCACGGAATCCAATGCAGGGTAATTGGATGAAGCCATTAGGAAGCACACACACAGTCCAAGGTGGTGACACGCCACTTGTCCCCGGGCACTGTTTTCTCAATCAGCAGCAAGGAAAAGCCCTGAGAGACAGGACACAGCTCTAAGGATCATGAGGAGAGGGGACCCCCATCCCAACTTGGCAGAAACTCCTGCTCGGATGCGACAGGGAGGGAAGGAACATTTATTATGTTGTAATATTAAAATATATAGTTTATAATATTACAATATTAACATTATTATGCATCCATTCTGAGCAAGAGGCTTCAGCTGTTATGACCTATTCAACACTCAGAAGAACCCTGTTACTAGGTGATTATTCCTTTTCATCCATTAGGAAACTGAGGCTCAGAGAAGCTAAAAGAGCTGCTGTCTTAGTTCGTTCGGCTGCTGGGGGTAAAACTACCATCGACTGGGTGGCTTATGAACAACTGAAATTTCTTCCTCACAGCTCTGGAGGCCGGGAAGTCTGAGATCAAGGCACAGGCAAGTTTGGTATTCAGTGCCTAGCCCGCTCCTGGTTCAGAGACAGAATCGGCTCACTGTGTCCTCACATGACAGAAGAGAGCAAGGGATCTTCTGGGTCTCTTTTATAAGCATCCTAACCCCACTCATGAGGGCTCCACCCTTGTGACCTAATCACGTCCCAAAGGCCCCACCTCCTAATACTGTCACACTGGGCATTAGAAGACTTTTGAGAGGACACAAAGACTTCTGTCTACAGCAGCTGCCCAGGGTCACGTGGTGGAAGGGGAGTGCTGCAGAGATGGGAACAGAGTCCAGACACCCGATGCCACTGCTCTGGTCTCTCCACTGCCCTGCCCTGCCCTGCAGTAACCGTGCAGTGTGGGGGCAGCTCTGCCTACCCTCTCGGAGAATGGCTCATCCCCTCCTCCAACCCTGTGGTGCTAATGGGGGCTGCCAACCGCAGACCCTCAAGGGTTGGTGCAGAATCCAGGTGTGGCCAACCAGTGGAGCCGCAAAATGTGAGGCCAGGCTGACACATGCAAGAAGCCAGTCCTTACTCGGTGGTGTTGATGTGCAGAGAGAAGCAGCGAGAGCCTGGCAGGATCTCCTCCTCCCCCGTCCCGTGGTTTGGTGATGTGAGCCAGTACTTTTCGACTGAGCTAGTTTGAATTGGCTCTCTGTCGCTTAGACCCTGGTGGGAATGTGATACGGTTCAACCACTTTGGAAAGCTGGACATACGCATAACCTATGACTCAGCAGTTCCGCTCCGGGCACACGCCCAGCAGAACTGAGCGCTTGTGTACACCTGAACACGTACGCTGGCGACAACCGCAGAAGCGCTAGTCCTAACAGCCTCAAACTGGAAACAACCCAGACACTCCACAGGATAACGGGATAAACACGTTGTGGTATATTCATACAAAGGAATGCTATAAAGTAATGAGAATAAGCAATCTGCAAGTACATGCAACAATGTGATTGAATCTCAC
Organism: Vicugna pacos; assembly: GCF_048564905.1. NCBI lineage: Eukaryota > Metazoa > Chordata > Mammalia > Artiodactyla > Camelidae > Vicugna > Vicugna pacos. The sequence goes on from NC_132992.1 coordinate 2,972,773, forward strand.
CGTCATTAGCCTGAGTGAAAGGGTACATACAGGGGGGAGGGCACTGCTCAGTGGTAGAGCGTGTGCTTAGCATGAGGGAGGTCCTGGGTTCAATCCCCAGTGCCTCCATTAAATAAGTAAATAAATAAATAAACCTAATTACCTCCTCCTTCCCCCCCCAAAAAAGGGGGGGGTGTGCATAGATATCCTGTTTGTGAAATTTAAGAACAGGCAAAACTGATTGATGGTGGCAGAAGTCAGAATAATTGTGTAACCTCTCAGGGTGGGCGTGGTACTGTCTGGGAAGGGGACACAGGAAACCTCCCTGAGTGGAGAGATGGTCTAGATTTTGATTAGGGTGATAGTTACGCCTATAAAATGCCACTGAGCTGTACACGTAAGATTACAGCACGTGGTATGCTTTATCATGTGTAAAATAAACCTCATTTTAAAAAAAGAGAGGTCGGCACTTAAAATACTGAGTCCAGTCTTCATAGGACATATGTGCGCAATGATGGATGTTCTAGCTGTCACTCTCCCACAGTGGTGGGCAGAGCTTTTTCAAAGCTGGGTTCTAACTGTCTTGGGACTCGATGAGCTGAAGCTTCAAACAAGTTTATTTTCCTGAAGTGACATGGAAAGTAGTAAAAAAAAAAAAAAGAGAGAGAGAGAGAAGCAAGACAGAAGACCCCTCTTATAGAGTAGTTCTTGTGCATTCTTTGCAAATGGTAGTCCTGCAAGGAAGCCTGTCATTCTTGTTCTAAGAGATCCAGACAGCTCTGAGCTACAGCCTCAAAAATATTAACAGGAAAAGGATGCGGAGGGAGGAAGGGATCTCAGGGGTCAGGCTCCTGTCCCATGCATGCGCCCTCACACCCCCACACAGGTGTTTCTGATGCACAGCGTGACTGTGCCGCACTAAAACTCAAGTTACCTACAGTCTTACTGGAGACAATCGTAAAGTGTGATAAAATGCACAAGACCCAAAGAGGGAGGGAGTGGAGAGGAAAAGAAGATACCATAAATTGTTTTTAGAGACTTCACCTTGTCTAAGATGATTTAAATAGTAAGGCAGGGTCACTGTCATTGAAATTCCTCCCCTGTGCCATTCTGCACACTTGATTTCATCCTATCCTCACAGAAGTCCTGAAGGTTAGTATTATTTCAATATTACATGTGCGCCACTAAGGATCAGAGAAGTTGAGTGACATACCCAAAGCCACACAGCAAATACCTGATTTGCCCCTCCCACCACTGAATCACTCCCCAGTGCAGTCCGAATGATCTTTTTAATACATGATTCCAATCATACCTTTCTGTTTCAAACCCTTCAGTGTGTTCCCACTGCTATTGAAGACAGACTACATCCTCACCCTGGGACCTGGCCCCTATCTCTCTCACACCACTTGGCCACTTGCTTCTGTCAAATTGCCCTCAAAGGTTTGTGCTTCCTCCCGCCCCAGAACTCTTGGTCCATGCTGTCCCAGAAGCCCTACCCCACCTCCTTTCCTGGGAGACTCCCCCCAGTCCTTCTGGGCTAAGGCCAGATGGCATCTTCTTAGAGAAACCTTCCTGGGCCCTCCCATTCCCAACCTCTATCCATGCTCAGAGAATCCCACACACTTTCCTTCCAGCCTTTACAATTTGTGATAATACATTTGTGTGATTATTAGTTAAATGTCAACCTCCCTCACTAGAATGCAAGCCCCCTAGATTTGCTTGGTTCACCACTGTATCCACAGAACCTAGCAGTGCACCCAGCTCACTGGGGGTTTTCAAATATTGGTGAGTGGATGCATGGATGAATGGATGGATGGATGGATGGATGAACAGTTGGTTGGATAGATGGCTGGCTGGCTGGATGGATGGACGGACTGATGGTTGAATGGTTGGATGGTTAGACAGAAGGATGGTTGGATAGATGGATGCATGTATAGATGGAGAGCTGGATGCACGGGGCAGTGTTCCAATCCAAGTCCATCTGACCATAGGACCTTGCTCATTCTACCTTATTTCTCCAAGTCTGCAGTCCCAGGATCTTTATTAAGACCAAGTAAAACTAACATGGTTAAAGCTAAAAGGGACCTCAAAGATCCAGTCCAGAGAGAGGAAGTGACCTGCTAGGGTCACACAAAAGAATGGCCCAGGCAAGACTAGAACCAAAGCCCCTTAATTTTAAAAAGAGCAGTGGTCTTCAGGGGGATTCCTTAGAAAAGATTTGTGAATGTGGTATTCTGAGTCCTTGCATGTTTAAGCTGTTCCCTAGCCTTTATATTTATGTTTGTCTGAATCTAAAAATCCTTAGCTTACACTTTCTTTCCTTGAGTTTCTTGAAAATGAGATTCCACTGTTCTCTTTCTTCATATGTTGCTATTAAGTCTGATGACAAACTGATTTTTTTTTTCCCATTGAAAGAGAATTGGTTTTTCATTCAAGGCCAGTGGATTTACTTCTTTATCCCTAAAATGTACTGTCTTGGAGTTGACTGCTCCAGGTCTATTTTTCCATACACAGAGTCAGCTCTCTGAACACCTAGACGCAGGTCCTACTCTATTTTCAGAGACTGTTATTGTATTATAGTTTTAATTTTTAGTTTTATTTAATTTGGCTTTTTTCTTTTCCAGGGACTCTAATTACATAAATGTTGAATCTTCTTCCCTTGCCTGCCTCTGCTAGCCATCCGTCTGACTCTTTTTAAATCTCTTCCTTTCTTTCATCTTGGTAGTCTTAGCTGTTTACAGTCCCCTACTATCTCATCTGTCGAATCTATTCTCCTTTGAACATCTTGTAGCTTTTTTTCTTTATTTCTGAGATGATTTGTCTTTTTCTGCTAATCCTTTCCTGAGTTTGGCAAACTCTCATCTTGCATCTTTCTGTTGTTCGTCTGTTTCTTTCCTGAGCTTTCGAATTTCTGATTTGAGGTGGGTCTTTATTTTCCACATCTGCAATGTTTGTATAAGGAGATTTAATTCAAGTTGGGGTGCTCTGTGGTAGTTTTGCTCTGCTTCATCAATGGTTTTGGAGAGAGAGTTTTATCAGCTGAAATATTTTCATCCTCCTTTTCTGTTCAATAGTGTGTTGCCTGCCATTTTCTGCTGTTTGTATTATGATTCCTGTCTTAGCACTTTAATCTGTGTGAGGTCAGTTGTGAGAACTCATCTTTCATTCTTGGTATTGGTAACTATTTGCTCTTTTTCCCCCTAGTCAGAACCTAGAGGTTTATCAATTTTATTGATCTTTTCAAAGAACAAGTTTTTGTTTCATTGTTTTTTTTTTCCTCTATTGTTTCCTCATTTTCAATTTCACTGAATTTCACTCTTGCTTTTATTATTTCCTTCCCTCTGCTTGCTTTGGGTTTATATTTCTCTTTTTCTAGTATCTGAAGGTGAAAGTTTCCTGACTGTGAGGGTGATTTGAGATATTTTTTCTTTTCAAATATAACCATTTAATCCTATCAATTTCCCTGTAAGCATTGCTTAAGCTGCATCTCACTAACTTTGGTATATTTTATTTTCATTTGGTTCACGACATTTTCTAATTTCCCATGAGACTTTCTTTTTGACCCATGAATGATTTAAACGTGTGTTAAATTCCAAGTTTTAGAGATTTTCCAGTTACTGTTCTGCTATAAATTTCTAGTTTGATTTCATTTTAATCAAATAACATACTTTTGTGTAACTTCAATATTTTAAACTTGTGAAGACTTGTGTTTTGGTCTTTCTTGGTGAAGGTTCTTTGCACATTTGGAAAGAACTTGTTTTCTGCTGATGGTTGATGGAAAGTTCTAGAAATCTCAATTAGATCCAGCTGTTTTATGACTCAGTTCTTCCATACCCTTCCTACTTTCTATTCACCTGTTCTATTAATTACTGGGAGAAGAATGACGAAGTCTCCAACTTTAATTGTGGAGTTTTCCATGTCTCCTTTCAATTCGATCAGTTTTTGCTTCCTGCATTTTGAAGTCCTGTTATTACATGCACACACATGTAGGACTGTTACGTCTTCTTGGTGAACTGGCCCTTTTATTGTTACGTGATGCGTCTCTTCATTCTTAGTCATTTGCTTTGCTCTGCAGTCTACTTGGACTGATGTTAATATAGCCTCTCCAGCTTTCTTTTGATTGGTATTTGCATGGTGCATCTTAATCTTTTTTAACAGCTTTGTTGAAATATAATTCACATATCATAAATTCACCCATTTAAAGAACATTGTTAATATGAAAATGAACACATGTATGTACATGTATGACTGAAAAACTGCGCTGTACACCAGAAATTGACACACCGTTGTAAACTGACTATAACTCAATTAAAAATAATAATAATTAAAAAATAAAAAATATTGTTCAGTGATTTTTAGTACATGTATCTCAGCCTTTTAACCTATCTATATCATAATTATATAAATATAATTATAGGCAGCATATAGTGGTATCCTGGGTTTTTTAATCCAATTCGATCATTTCTATCTTTTAATTGGTGTGTTTAGTCCATTTAGACTTAGTGTAATTATTGATATGTTTGGACCTAGTTCTGTCATTTCATTGTTTATTTTCTGTTTGCTGTTTTTTGTTCCTGTTTCCCCTTTCCTTCTTTCTTTGGGTTAATTTTTCTTGTCAGTTTTATTATCTTTTTTTAAAGTGAAGTATAGTTGATTCACAATGCTGTGTTAGTTTCTGGTGTATAGCAAAGTGATTCAGTTACACATATAAATATATTCTTTTTCAAATTCTTTTCCATTATGGTTTATTATAGGATATTGAATATAGTTCCCTGTGCTACAGTAGGACCTTGTTGTTTATCTGTTTATCTAGTTTGTATCTGCTAATCCCAAACTCCTAATTTACCCTTCCCTCACCTCCTTTCCCCTTTGGTAACCATAAGTTTGTTTTCTATGTTTATAAGTCCGTTTCCATTTTGTAAATAAATTCACTTGTATCATATTTTAGTTCCACATATAAGTGATATCATGGTGTTTGTCTTTCTCTTTCTGACTCCCTTCACTTAGTATGATAATCTCAAGGTCCAACCATGTTGCTGTAAATGGCATTATTTCATTCTTTTTTGTGGCTGAGTAGCATTCCATAGTATATACGTACACCACATCTTTATCCATTCATCTGTCGATGGACATTTAGGTTGCTTCCATGTCTTGACTGCTGTAAATAGTGCTGCTATGAACATTGGGGTGTATGTATCTTTTCGAATTAGGGTTTTCTCCAGATATATGCCCAGGAGTGGGGTTGCTGGATCATATGGCAACTCTATTTTTAGTCTTTAAAGGAACTTCCATCCTGTTTGCCACAGTGGCTGCATCAATTTACATTCCCACCAATGCTGTAAGAGAGTTCCCTATTCTCCACACCCTCTCCAACATTTGTTATTTGTAGAGTTTTTAACGATGGCCATCCTCACTGATGTGAGGTGATACCTCAATGCAGTTTTGACTTGCATTTGTCTAATAATTAGTGATGTTGAGCATTTTTTCATGTGCCTATTGGCCATCTGTATGTCTTCTTTGAAGAAATGTCTATTGAGGTCTTCTGCCCATTTTTTAATTGGGTTTTTGTTGCTGTTATTGAGTTGTATGAGCTTGTTAAACATTTTTGAGTGTTCTGTTTTAATTTATCTGTTGTATTTTTCACTATATTCTTTGATAATTTTTTGTAATTGAAATATACATACTTAACCTTTCACTATCTCCTCAGTAGAAACACTTTACTACCTTAAATGGAATGTAGAAATCTCACCACCAGATAAGTCCCTTTACCCTCCTTCCTTCATATTATAACTGTCATATATTAGATCTACATTTGAAACTTTATCTACCAATGCCATAACTTTTGCTTTTCACTGTCAATCACATTTCAGAGAACTCAAAAGAAGGTCAACAGTCTATTTACCCAGATATTTACCATGTCTGTTGTTCATCCTTCATTCCCGATGTCCCAAGTTTCCCTGTGGTATCACTTCACTTCCCATCTGAAGAGCGTCCTTAAGTTTACTTTCGAACAGGTGTGCTGGTAACAAAGTCTCTTAATTTTCCTTCATCGGAAGATATTTTTATTTCACTTTATTCTTAAAGGATATTTCCACTGGATTTAGAACTCTGGGCAGGTGGCTCATTCCTTTTAGCCCTTCAAAAATGTTTCACTTCCTTTCAGCCTCCATGGTTTCTGATGAGATACCATCATTCTAATAAATGTTTTGCCGTAGATAATGCACTTTTTTCTCTGACTATCTGCAAGATTTTCCCTTTGCCTTTAGTTTAAAGAAGTTTGACTATCATGTGTCTGGGAGGTGATTTTTTTGAGTTTATCCTGTTTGAGATTTGCTGAGTTTCTTGAAACTATAAAGGAGGAAAAGTTTTCAGCCATCATTTTTAAATGATTACTTCCTGAGGTGTACTCTTTCTCCACGTCTTCTAGGATTCAGTTTGACATAAATGTTTGATATTGTCGTATCATCGCGCAGGTCCCTGAGACTCTCGTTTAATTTTTTCAGTCTTTTTCTTTCCATTGTTCAGACTGGATAATTTCTATTGTTACATCTTCAAGATCATTGACTCTTTCTTCTGTCACTTCTAGTCTGACATCCATTTATTTTACATTTTTGGTCGTGGTATTTTGCAGTCCTGTCATTTCCATTTGGTTCTTCTTTATATCTTCTGTTTCTTTCTTGAGACTTTCTATCTTTTCATTCAAGAATATTCACCGTTACTTCTTATAGTTAGAACAGATGTGTCAAAGTCTTTGTGTGACATTTCAACATCTGTATTTTCTCAGGGTTGACATCTGTTGATGGTCTTTTTACTCAGAGTTGATATTTTTTCTAGTTCTTTATATCCCAAGTCACTTTATAGTGTATCCTGGACATTTTGTGTATCATGTTATGTGACTCTGCATCTTGTTTACTAAGGTGAATGTTGATTTATACATACATACACACACACATATATATCTATACACAGACAATTGACCAAGGCTAGGTTCAGGCCATAAGTTTCAACCCACTTTCTGTGGACTCTGGTTCCAATATCAGTTAAGTTTTCAAAGACTTTGGCAGTGCTGCTCAAATGTGTCCAATACATGCAGCATCAGTGGCCAGTCTGGGACCTGGGCAGTGGTCTGCCCTATAGTTCAGTTCTCAAAACCTTCCATATTCTGTTTAGGGTCAGATCCATGCAGCCGCAGTTGGGAGGTGATCCCGGAAGTTCATACATGAGGTTATGGGATCCCTCTCTCGCACTCTCTCCTCTCCACAATCACTTCAACACTTTCTGGATCCCTGGGGTCTCCCTTCCCAGTCCTCCAGCCAGAAATCCCGGGCTTCAGTTTTCCAGCTCTGCTATGCACTTCTTACGACTGCATCTGTGTCTGGGGCTAAGCAGTGGGAGGACGCAGAGGGGAACAAAAAGGGAAAAAAAATATTGCCCAGGCTCTTGCATTCACAGGTCTTCTGGCAGAGACAAAGCTTTCTTTCGCTCAGAATTTTAGGCACCTACTTGGCTGGTGGGGTCATCACCATCACCATTATCACTGCTGCAGGACCGCCTGGAGGCTGGGATGGGAGATTCTGGGGGGAAATGAAAAAATAAACAGGAAAACCCTCTCCCTCTGATCCTTAGGAGCCCCCTTCCTACTCTTCAGATCAAAGAGAGCTCTAATTCAATATCTTATAGCAACTTATAATGAAAAAGAATATGAAACCGAATATATGTATATATATATGACTGAAACATTATGCTGCACACCAGAAATTAACACAATACTGTAAACTGACTATACTTCAATAAATTTTTAAAAAGACAGAGAGAGAGAGAGCTCTATATTGAAGTCCTTTCTCCCTGTACTTGATACGCCCTTCCAGATTTCAGGCTGCCTTTGAGTCCAGGCCAAGCAATACTGGAGGGGAAAAAAAATGAGATACTCGCCCAATTCACTTGTACTTCAGATTCTTGTTTCCTTCTCCCATCTATTGGATAACATTTACTTTTCAAGTCCTCAGATAGCTGGTCCATACATTTTATCCAGGGTTTATCACTGCATTCAGTAAGAGACAGGTAAAGTGTGTTTACTCCACCTTTCCCAGAATCAATCCTTTCATTTCAATTATATTTGCCATTTCTAGACATTCTATTCAGTTCTTTTTCAAATTCATCTGATCTATATCACCCCTTTGCTGTACATTCAGTTGCCTCTTTAATCTCTTTACAAACCACACATAACTATTTTATATTTTATAACAGATCATTCCAGTATCTTCAGTCATTGTTGATCTGATTCAGCAGTGTTGTTTCTGCTGATTCTCATTTCATGTAGCGTCTGTTTAATGATTTTCTTCCCCCCCCCCTTTTTTTTTCCAGTGTGACCTTCTGTTCCCTGGAAGTTTATCTGTGAGAATTCTTTGCAGCCTAGATGTAAAGTGTGTTCCTCCCGGGAGCATTTGCAATTGTTTCATCAGGCATCTGGGGATCACTTTAAATTGCATCTTCAGTTAGCATTTTTGGAGGAGGGGAGCACTGGGAGCAATTTAGGCAATGTGATTCTGGCGCCATACACACTTGAAACTGGGCTTGTCTGAGAGACTCTCAGGGAAGACCCTTCTTTACTCTGCTCCAACCCCAGTGAAGACAGAGGCAGACAAATCTCTGTAGACACCTCTTTTCCTATTTTGGGTCCCTAGCTGTATGCAGGATCCCTATTTCTCACCTTGGTTGAGCCCCAGGAGTCATCTTCTGTTCCATCAGCTGCGTAGCCTGGTAAATCCAGACTTTGGGTCACCAGGGATAGGCAGATACCATCTGGGCAAACGTATCTACTTCTGTGAACTCAAGACTTCTTGATGCTTCTGAGCCCTGACATCTCCCTTATTTTTCTGTCTCCAAACTATGTTTAAAAAATATATTGAAAAAATGTATCCAGCATTTTAGGTGTTCTGTCCCAAGGGATTTTTCTCTTTATACCTACTGGAAATGGTATTTTTGACTTCTGATAGGGGAATTCACCCAGATCACAGCCACTATAATAACTAATGAACTTCGTTTTATTTCTCCCACCTAATTTCATATTTACTACTGATTATACCATTCTCCCTCTTTCTCCTTTGCCTTTTCTGGCTTAATCAAGTTTCTCTTTATTCCTATGTCAAATCCCATCACCACTTGCTTATTTAGAAGCTTCTGCTCTGCTTTTCAATTTTGCTGCTGGATTTCCCTGTTTCCATCTCCCCTATCCTTTTAGAAGATCTTTAGAATACTATTTTTCCTCTGTCTCCAAAACATCCTTTCCCTTCCATGGACTTGCTGACAATTTAGACCAGCGATGCCCAAAAGAATTTTCTTCAATAATAGAAATGTATATTCAATGCCCAACAGAGTAGCCACTACCCACGTGTGGCCATTAAACATGTGCAAAGTGGCTAGTGCAACTGAAGAGCTGAATCTCTGATTTTATTTAACTTTAATTAATTTAGATGTGAAGAGCCACATATGAGTAGTGGCTGCCGCATTGGACACTGCTGACTTCGATTATTTCATTTCTGACTCTTAGTAAGTTTTTCCTTACAGTCATGGCTTTCTTTGTTGCAGGAATCCCTACTTTGTGACTATACTTCAACAGAAAAAGAAAAGAATCCCTACTTTAAAATTATAAATTATTAATCACATCACCATTTAGATTTAACTATATGTAGCCATTCCTTCCTATGATTTCCTGTACACTTTTTCATCCCGTATCTTGCAATCTCTCTTCTAACCCAGTTTTGAGTATTTCTTTGATTCTTTTGTTCGGTCTTCACGTGCCCCAAAATGCCCTGACAGAAGTATCTTGACTGACACAAAGACTTGGATCACAAATCTTTTCCCTAATAGTCCATGGACGTTCTGTTGTCCAGTGTTGCAGATGTAAAAATTAACGTTAGTTTGATTATCTTTGAAAGCCACCTCTTCTCACCTGTATGAACCTGTATCATGTCCCCTTTATTCTTGGGTAGCAAGTACAAATCTCAGACTGCATACTGAGGTAATGAGAAGTAGAACTGTCCCCACCTAATTGAATTGCATTTCTATTTTGAGCCTTGTTTCAGCTGAATGGAGGACATCTCATCTCAGTCAGAGCTACACCCCAGTTCTTGGATTGGTGTGATGATTATGTGGTGCTGACGCAGAGGAGGGCGAACACGAGGAAGACCCAGTTCTCGGGCATCTGCCTTGCTGTCCTCCCCCAAGATGTCTGGCAATCAGACATCGGTCCCCATCGACCACACATAGCCTCCCTCTGGGCTCCACCTCAGCCGCTCCGGGTCCTCCTGCCCTTTGTGCCTTGTCTGTGCCACACTCTTGGGCACATCAGACACGCACTCCTGAGGCCACACCTCTCCAGGCTGTGGGAAGCCCTCTTGGATACACAGGAGCCTCCTGCTGCTCCTGGGAGCTCTGTGAGGCCACTTCAGGCCCACCTGCCTGGATGTGCCCACTGCATGACTTCTGCATCCACACAGTACCTGTCACAGCACAAGGCGGTTCAGGCTTCTCCCACCTCCTTGGCTACCCTAGGGGCCAAGGCCTCTCCATGTTTGGATCCCCGGGCCTAACTGGGAAATCCATCCCCTTCTCTCACCTCCCCGAAGAGTCTCCTCCCTCCCCAGCTTTATTTAGTTTAGGGCAGCCTCACAGGGAGTAAGTAACAAGGACTGGATTGAAATCCGGATGTCCAGACCTCCACGACAGGCTCCTCTCAGGCCTGCAGAGAGTGTTCTCACAGAAGGACGCATCCTGTCCTGTGCAGAAGTGCCCCTCAAGGCTTGGACTTACCTGCCAGGCAGGAAGTACTCCCCAAACATTGAGTAGACGAGGTTGAGGAAAGAGGTCTGCAGTACGTTCCCACTGTTCCTGCAAAGTTGAGCCCCACTGCGGGCCAGACACCAATCCCTGCTTGACTCATTAGTCAGGAAGCTGCAACGGCTGGGGCTGGGAAGGAGGAGAGGGGATAAGAGATGAGTGACTGTACCCCCAGCACACTACCTTTCGGGGAATGAAAGCGAGATTCTTCTTCGTTCCCATTTATAGATGGGGAAATGGAGGCTTCAAGAGATTGAATAACTTGCTCAAGATCACACAGCAAGTAACTGGGAAGCTGGACCCAAATCAACTTGACCATGGAGCCCCAAACCTCCACACCACATAGTTTCTTCCCCACCAGCTCAGTGTGATGAAACCCACTTGACAGATGAGGGAACTGAGGCCACAGGAGGGAAGGAACTTGCTCAAGTTCGTAGAAGAGCCAGACCCAAACTCAAGGCTAGAGCCTGGGCTGTTGAACCTCAGTGGTCCCTGCCTCCCAGAGGCTTCCAGGCTAATGGAAAGCTAGATCCGGATGCTCCTGCCCTGGGGTGGCGGCCACCAGGTAGGCATAGCGCCTGTCCGGGCCAGCAGAGCTCAGCCGTTCAACGTGGGCAACAGCAGGGCAGGCGGGCGCACATGCTCCTCGGCGGAGGCAGCGTGCACGACCCAGCACCGAGACGAACAAAAGTCCAGCTCCTGGCCTCGTGGAGCCACCAGGTGTGTCACGCTGAGCGGGCACATCTAGCAACAGAATGCCACCAACACAGTATGCTCCCTCACCTCCCCGCCGGTGCGCACGCCCAGCGATGGGCACCTTCACTTCCGACAGACGGTTCAAAGGCCCCGCTGAATGGGCTGCAAGGCAAGTGGCTCCACCCCCTGGCTGTCGTGATTGGACCAGAGCTGGACACCTGACCCAGGCTGGGCCAATCAGCTTCTCTCCTGGGCTTACAGGGTTCCGGATTCTCCCTCCCTCGGCCGTGGGCATCTATGTCTGTCCTCCAGGCCAGGCTGGTGACAGGAGGACCTGTGAGGCCAGTGTGGTGGCCGTGAGAAGGCCCCTCCCTCTCAGATCTCTGACTGTGGAGCTTAACTGACCAGTAGCTTTAGCAGCTGCGGTCTGGGCCTTAAGGACCGTTTTCCACATGGGGAAACCAAGGCTTAGAGAAGAGGATGATGTGGTCAAGGGGAGGGAGGACCACCTCAAAGGTGGACGTGAGCAGACGGCTCTTAAGCTTCAATTTGAAGGTCAGCAGTATCAAGACTGAGAGAGAGGCAGCCCCAGGCCAGTCCACAAAGCATTCACACCACCACCACCACTCCAAAAAGGGTTTTCTCACCATGGTCACGATGCATGCCTTTTCACCATTAGGCACACCACAAGTCGTGTGCCTCCAGGGGCTGTCGCCCCACCATCGAGTGACCGAGCGCAGCAAGAATATAAAAGAGACCCATTCCTGAGAAAGACAGGACCCCTCTGACAGGCACCTCTGCTGGAAGACTCCCCACTGGCCTTCCGAACTTTCTTAGAACTGCTCTACCGTCAAAAATGCTTCCGCTCAGGCTGCCTGTCTCCTTCCCTGTCTCCTTCACACAGGTCAGATCCCCATCAAGTTCTGTTGCTCTCCCAGCCTCTCCTTGCCCCTCTCCATTTCCCCTCCCAGGTATGTCCCCTCATAAACCTCTTACATATCTCATCCTGTCTTGGTGTCTGCTCTAAGCGAATCTGGATTAATTTGCAGTCCTTACCCTACAGGCCAGTCCTGGCTGTGAGACCACTTTGTGGTTCCTAAAGTTGTAGGACACCTATGGGCCACACACCAGCTGGGACAGTGGGCCAGCAGGTGCCAGTCTTCACCATGCCTGGGACCTATTACCCCTAAAACCCAGACTCAGGGAATTCATCCATCCTGGGATCCAGACGCCACCACTCATTCAGCCCCTGGAGCCGTGCCCCTCTAGGGCAACCCCAGTTCTGGGATTCTTCCTGTATACAGAAGTAAACATGTGGGCCTGAGGCTGACTAGATGACTAGCAGAAAGGAGAGTTATATGTTCATTATGCCTGTGTTTTATTATCCAAGAATTCATCAAGTATATACATTGTGCAAGACAAAGTGACAGCAGAGTGTTCCGGGAACTGTACAGGATTTGGAGATACTTGGAAAGCAGGGACTGAGTTTGAGCATTCTCTCTCCAAGCTGTGTGACCTTGAGCAAGTTACTTAGCCTCTCTGATCCCCTGTTTCCTCATCTAGAAATGGGCTGTTAGAGAGCACAACAAACTGACAATAGCAGACTTCTACAAATATCCAGAAGTATTGTTGCTAGGGCTGCAGTTACGACTTCTGTCCCTGAAGGGAAGAGCTGGGCAGTGACCAGGATCTGACCCTTCCTTGTGGACACCCAGAGACCAACCTCCCACACACAGCTCAGCAGCTGGAGCCTGTGGGCAGCCATTTGCCTTCTGAAGGGCAGGGTCCAACAGGAGTCTGACATAAGGCTCATGTCTTTCTCTTCTACCACTAGACCTCCTTCCATGAGAGCAGTCCCTTCTGGCTACAGGCAAGGGTTCAGAGGAGGTGGAGGAGAGGATGGGAGTCAGGGCTCTGTAGAGGGCAGCCCGGATACCAACAGGGAGGGCTCTGTGTTTGGAAGGGCACAGATAGGGAGCAGACATGGAGCCAGTCCTCAAGGAAGGGCTACTGAACTGAACATCTTTAACCCAAGTTATCTGGGTAATCGCTAATTCTCTACATACCAGGAGACAGATGTAGTTACTGGGAAGTTCACAGGAAGGAGAGCTTGGACCCAAGTGGGAAAATCCTGGAGGCCTTCCTTGAGGAGGTGACATTTAAGTTTTAAAGTTGCTGTGAGGACTAAAGGAGAGGGTAGAACACTCTGGGAAAAAGAACCAGCAAAAGGAGAGGATATGGGAGAGAATATGGGAAAGGATCAAGTAGTTGCCTGGATTGGAAAGACAGACATAAATGAAAAATGGGGCCACAGGGGCCGTTGGTAACAAGCAGGGATTAGCTTCTGAAGGGCCCTAAATGCCCTGGCCTGGAGTTTGATATTTACCCTGTTCAGCAGAGGGGCAAAAGGATGGGATTTTGAGCAGAGGAGTAATGCTTTCATGTGTATTGATGAGATGGGTGGCCCAGGGAATTCTGCAACCCTGGGTGACCCAGAGGACCCAGAAAGATTTTGCCAGCTTTTGCGTTTGCTTTCAGTGGTCCCAACCCTCTGTCTGCATTTTCATCAGAGAGTTAGGAAAGCTCTGTATTCTGTGTATCATGAGCCTGTCACACATCCCCTGTGTACCGTTCCAGTACACAGGCACGCTCACACACACACACTAAAATTCCAAAGGCCATGTCCATTGCCAAGCCCATTCCCGGGTTGCATGGCCAGTGCTGGCCACAAGAGGGCGCCTCCAGCATCCCAGCAAAGAGAGCCCAGCCTGGGCTTAAGCACCCACCCCAGGCAGAAGGAACAGAGAAGCCAACAAGGCGTTTTTACACATGGGGGAGCCGAGGCTCAGACAGCAGGCTGATTTGGTCAAGGTGAGGGCAGCAGGAGCGGCCATCTCAACAGCTGGATGTGAGCAGATGGTTCTTAAACTTTAACTCCGAAAGTCAACAGGATTACAGCTGAGAAAGAGGTACCCCCTGGGCAAGCACACACGGTTTTCACATCACCACTGCTCCAGAAAGGACTAAAATGGGGGCAAGAATTATGGCCGTACCAAGCACATCGGAACCCATGCTCTTTCAAGCTTCTGAGCCTTTACAGATGCTGTTCCCCAGAGTGGACTGGCCTCTGCCCAGGCTACCAGCCAACGCCTGCCGTCCTGACTTTCAGCCAGGGGGTCTCCCCAGCAAGCCTTGTGTGGAGTTTGGGGGTGGGAGTGGAGCACCCTCTCAGATGCCCCAACAGAACTCCCACGAGTAGAGAGGTTCGTTACAATGTTATTTGCAATAGAATAAAAATAGAATTTAAATGTCCACAATTAGGAAATAATCATAATCATAAGGACAATGTCTAAAACATTCTGAGTGCGTACCATGAATATAGTCACGATTACGTCTCACAAGGAACTTACTAGGAAGCACATATCATCTCCATTTTACAGATGAGGAAACTGAGGCTCAGAGTGGTTAAGTAGAGGGGTTAGGATATGATACATTCATTTCATGGCAGATTATATGATCATTCAAAGTCATGACGATGTGCTGAAGGTTAATACCATGAAGGAATATGTATGTTAATAACGTTAAGAGGTATTCTGTGTGTGTGAATGTATACGTAAATATAAAAGATGTAAAAACATAATATGTAAATATAGAATATGTAAAAATAAAATATGTAAAAAAAAAAAAGAAATTTGAATGGAAATACAACGAAATGTCCACAGTGGTTTGCTCTGGTTAATGGGTTATTATTTCTAGTCTCTTTGTTATATATATATCTCTGTATTTTCCACATTTTCTACAATAAGCAGACAGACATTCTTTTAGATCATGAAATGAAGCAGTATTATATATCATCTGAGAGTAATTTGAGAACAGGAATCCCAACCCGAGTTAGGACTGAAGAGAATGTGAGGGGTTAAGAAACCTTGACCCTGAAGGTACTTTTCCAAGCTCCCGCCTGACCTGCCTTCTTGGGCTGAGAGGCTGTTTCATCCTCATGAGATTCAAACATTCACTGACTTGCTCTTTCTTCACTCCCTCACTCATCAGCTTCCAGGCACGCTGAGGGACACAGAGAGATACTCAGGCCCATTTCTGGCCCCCAGTGAGCACAGATTGGGAAATGCTGAGGGCCTGAGCAAGGCGGTCACTGGACAGCAGGAGAGGGGACAGGGAGCAGAAAGGACAGCACGGGGAGGGGTTGGGGCAGGGACTGTCCAGGATCAGCCCAAGGTTCTGGTTTGGGCATCACACGGCGGTGGAGCCCCCACCCTGTTCACAGCTTCTGCACTCCCAGCATCCAGTGGCTTGAGACTGATGAATGAATGAATGAACAAATGAACAAATGAACAAATGAAAAAAACAAACAAGACAAATGACCAAGTGGGGAAAATACCTAACCTTTACCATAGACAAGGGATTAATGTCTCCAATTTATAAAGAGCTTCTAAAAGGAGAAAAGGAAAAACCCAACAACCTCCCAGAAAAAAAAAGGAGGGCTAAAAAAATATTACGAGACAATTCATAGAAAAAGAAATGCAAATGGCCCTTAACCCTATGAAAAGATGATCAACCACGATAAAGTGAAAGAAATGCAAATTGAAACTATTCCACAGATTGGCAAAATTCCAACATTCGGCAACACGTTCTGCTAGGGAGGCTGTGGAGAAACTAGCACTGGCCTGGGCAGCTGATTAAACGCAAAATGGTGCGATTCCTTTGCAGCGGACTGGGCAAAAGTTAACAGAGTCGCGTGTGTATTCCAGCTGTGACTCGGGAATCCCACAGCTGGGAATCCACTCCAGCAGGTACGCCCAAAGATGGAAGCACAAGGCTTTTTACTGCAACTCTGTTTGGAAAAGCAAAGGACTGGAAACAAGGGAAATGTCCCCCAGCAGGGAGCTGTGGTTATTAGCACAAAGGAGGACCCCGGCAGTGAAGAACAGGGGAGATCAGACCTCAGTGGGTGAGAGATCGCAGGACGAGAGGTGCCATGAACGAAGCCAGGTGGAGGAAAGTGTAGTTGTGTGGCCACACTTATCCAAGAAGAGGAGGGAGGGGAGGGACACAAATGTGTCTGTGTGTGTGTGTGTGTGTGTGTTATATATATTTATATATACATATATATATATTTCACTTATAGTTATATTTAATTTAAATTTATATATAATCAATGTAAGGAACACACACGTGTGTATATATATAAATAACTATAAGGATAAAGCATAATTTAAAAAAATTAATAGTTTTAGGGAGGGAGGATTGGATAAGGGGGACACAAATAAAAGTTAGACCTTTCCAAATGTACTTTATTTTGGATGATAGACTTTGGAACCATAAACACAACTTAAAAATTGAAATAAATTCATAAGAACTGAAAGCAACATGAAATAAACCAACCTAAGCACTGAGTTAGTGATGCAACCACAAAGAGAGGAACCATTCCAGTGACTTCCAAGCAAAGTGACTCAAAGACACGTGAACCAATCACAATGTGCGGACCTTACGGGCGTCCTGATGGAAACAACCAAGTTGTAAAAAAAAAATCATTATGATATTCATGAGACAATCCGGAAAATGGGAGCCCTGACTGGATATTTGAGGGTATTCACTGTGATGACACACGTGGTTGATGTGATAACGGTATCATGGAAAGAAGCCTTAGCTCTTAGAGATAATATTGAATATTTATGAATAAAACGATATGACATCCGGGATTTGCTCCAAAACTAATTTGGTCGTTGCTGGGGAGCGGGGCATGAAACAAGATCTAAGGTTGATGAGATGGGAGCTGCTGAAGCCAGCTGATGAGTGCACGGGGGTTTGGGTTTGTTCATAGTACTATTCTTTCTACTTTTGTAGATGTTTGAAATTTTCATAATAAAACTTCAAGGAAAAACCGCTGGCACCGGGTAAGGATGTGGAACACTGAGACTCATAGGCTACTGGGTGGTAATGCTGGGTGGTGCAGTGATCTTGGAAAGCAGTCTGCTAGTTTCTTAAAATACGCTTAACATACAACCCCAGCAGCCCCGCCCCCGGATCTTTACCTAGAGAAACAAAAACTTAACATTGCCCCCAAACTGATCCTTCCAGTTAGGACTAGGATTCCTCCTCGCGTTTGTCAAGACACTCAAATGAGTATTTAGACTTTAAAAGGTTATTATTACTTTGAAAATAGTAGAGCCATTCCGGATAGCAGCTTGGCAGGTTCCCACGAAGTGAAACATACACTTACGTATGACTCAGCAATCCCACTTTTAGAGATCCAGCCCAGAAAAATGAAAATTTATGTTTGCACAAAAACCTACACGTGAAAATCTGTTTGCACAAAAACCTACAAAAATTTACAGAGGCATTATTCATAACTGCCAAACACTGGAAACAATCCAAATGTTCGTCAACTAGTGAAGAGATAAATAAATTGCGTGTATCTTACAATGGAAGGAAAACTCTGCAATAAGGAAAGGAATACAAACACGTGGAACACAAATGACTCTCAAAAGCACTGATGTTGAGTAAAAGAAGCCAGATTCAAAAGGCTGCCTGCTGCATGATTCTATTCACAGGGCATTCTGGAAAAGGCAAAACTGTAGCGACAGAAAACAGATCAGAGGCTGCCAGGGGCCAGGAGTGAGAGGAGGTGCTGATGACAAAGGAGCAGAAGGAACTACTGAGGGAAATCTTCACTATCTTAATTATGGTGGTATTTACACAATTGTTATACATTTGCCAAACCTTATACACAAAAATGGGGTGACATTTACAATATGTAAATTACACCTCCATGAACTCCCCCAAACAAACAAGAACCTGGCACTTGGTAGATGATCGATTAAATGTTGATTGAATACAGATGAATGAGTGAACCAAGAGAAACAATCCAGAAAGAGGAGGAGGTGAGAACAGGAACGTGCCTGTATGAGATGGAGGGTGGGGACCAATAGGCCCCAGGAGTGGGTGTGACCGGGGCAGCAGGACATTCAGGGCGGCATCCTGGAGACCACGGGGCCTTCTTACCCCCTTCTCCTGACCCTGACCCTCTCCTACAATGAGCCCGGGGCTACCGCCTCCTGGAACAGTTAGCTTCTGCCCAAATGTGCTCACTCTTGGAAGGACTCAGTCTCATTGCTGCCCAAGTTCAAGTTCCTCTGGGCTCTGAGACAGGCCTGTGTGCGCAGAGAGAGCCCTAAGCTGGCTCCCACCTGGTCTCTCTTGCCCCTTCCTATGCCCTGCCTGAGCGCCAGGAAACACAGGGCTCCCATCCTGCTCCGGGCAGAGAGCCACCCACGGGCTTGCTGGTGGGCAGAACCCAGAGCCACCTCTCCCCACTCACTGCCAGAGTCATTGCCCTGCAGAGCCTCCACCCTGGGAGTGGGGACCCCAGGGGAGACACCGTCCTAATCTGATGGGAGGACACAGATCTCACCCCAAAGAACTCTCAGGTAGGGGAAAACCCAGACTCACTTTTGTGGTTTGTAAGCTCGACAACCTCCCTAGTTTGTTAAGCCTTAATTGTATCCTAGTTTCCTGAAGATGGAGTTACAGAAGGCAAACTTGTTTTAACTATTGCTGAATATGGGGCGCAAGAAGGGACGAGGTGGGTCCCAACTCGCCAGGGGAGAGTCCAGACGTGGCAACCAGGAGAGATATTGACCTCAAAGGGGAAAGAAAGAAAACTTTTCAGAAAAGGCTTTCTAAATGACCCAGCAGGGTGAGTCAATGTTGATGGGAGGCTGTAGGGGGCGCTAGAAGAACGTAAGCATCTGTGGGCAGCTCAGAGAGCGACTCAAGCCTTGGGGGAGTTTCAGGAAGTTTCCAAACACACTCTCCCTGGAGGCATGTGTGGCACTTCACCTACAAAAGCCAAGCAGTCACCATACCTGCCTCCCACCATTATTAGAAGATCAAGTGTGATTACGTAGGTGAAACTATGACAGAGGAGTTACGGGGGGAGGAGGGGGAAGAAGAGGATGCCTGAAGCCAGGACAGCCAAATGGCACTGGGTCACTGGATGTGGTGCTGTTCTGAGCCAGTCCCTGCCGTGCAGTGGCAAGGCCACCTGGAGTCGGAGAACCCTGGTTTCCATCCTGCCTCCACCATGGTGGGGAGGCGCTGGGTAGCTTTGCAGGTCACTGCTCCTCTCTGGGCATCAGTTTCCACATCTATAAAATGGGCGCAACACCTCACTCAGTTGCTATGAGGATTACATGTGGGTGCATCTGGTGCCCACGGAGTCCAGCCCTCATTTTCGCTCGGTGAGTGAAAATGAACCGAGAGGAAGGTGAGTGGCCTCCAGTGTCACCGTGAGGAGGTGGGGAGGAGCACCATGCTTCTGGATGCTCTGAAGTGACAGGGTGGCTGGGATGTGGACCGCACTGGTAGGACTGGGCCTGCCTGCTGAGGAGGGCTCTGCCCCAGGGTGGGCCTCAAGAACCGTGAAGACACCTTGGCACCAATGCTGAGCACCTGGCCTCGGATTCAAGTCCTGGTCGTGCTGCCTACAAACTAGGGGATCTTAGTCAAGTGTCTTCACTTCTCTGCACCTCACCTTCCTCTTCTGTAAAATGGGGCTCCTGTGCCTGCAGCCTGGGGCTCCACGTGTGTGTGGATGGGTCGGAAGTACATGCTCCCAGCAGCCTCTCCCCAAGCCCAGCTTTGCCCCTCCACTCCTCCCACCCCAGGGACTTTGGGGGAGCAGAATCTGAAAGGAGGGGAGAAGGCAGCAGTCCTGCACAACCAGGCCCAGAGAGGGGAAGAAACCCAGGCAAGGTCTCCCAATAAATGAGGGGTAGAGCCAGACTGCTTCCCAGAGCGGGTGGCCTTTTGAAAGCAAAGCACCTCCCTGCACTTACTAGGGTTTTGAGGTCTGAATCTGTGCCCCTGTCCCTTACTCTGTGACTTCCCAAAGCTTCCCTCGCATTCACCCAGGGCGCCTGCTTTTCCCTGAGGTCACAGAGAGTGATCGTCCAAGAGGGCCCAGGGAGCCTCAGTCCCGGACACTGTACAGTCCGGTTATCAAGAGACCAGAAAGAGGACAGGCTTCAGGCTGCTGTGAGGTCTGGGGAGAAGGCAGGAGCTCCGAAGGGGAGTCATGCCAGTGTCCCAAGACCCCAGCCAGTGGAGCATCACGGTAGAAGAGCGCACAGACAGGCAGGTGCCAGAGAGGAGGCCCAAGGCGGAAAACACTAGAAAGCTTTAGGAGAGGTGGTCCTAAGACTGGGAAACTAACTGCTCAGCAATGGGTTTCATGAGGTCAGGGGCTTCCTCTCTCTGTAACAGACTGTTCGAGGTCTTGGGGCAAATTCCTGGTGGCTCCTGCTTTAAAATATACCCAGGCCTTATCTTCCAGTGATACATACTGACATATTTATGGATGAAATAATATGGTATCTGGGGTTTGTTTCAAAATAATCCAGTTGTCAAGAGGGGTGAAAAGTTTCCATGAAACAGAATTGGCTGTGAGCTAATGAAGATTAAAGTGAGTGATGGGGACACGGGAGTTCCTTGTTTGAGTCTCTATACTTCTGTACATGTTTGACGTTTGCCATAAGCAAAAGTCCAGAATCAGCCGCGTCTCTCCAGCTCCTTGCCCGCTGCCCTGGTCCTCGGGCCTGACTCGGGGCAGTCACCTCCCAGGTCCGCCGGCTTCGTCCAGGCCCCTCCCGCCTATTCTCAACACCGCCGCCAGAGGGAGCCTGTTACAACGTGAGTCCCCTGCTCAAACCCTCCGGTGGCCACATCTCACTCAGAGAACCTCGGCCTCCAAGTCCACACTCCATCTCACCCCTGTTTCCTCTAGGACTGCCCTCCGGCCACAGTAGCCTCTTTTCTGCCTCTCACAGTCACCTTCAAGACCCTTAGGGCCCTATGTGCTGGGGAGGATTTGGGGGGAGGTCTGATCTGACCAGACTTCATTCACCCATGATGCTCAGACATTACAATATTGCATGGGACACAATTACACTTTGAAAAAAATATTTGTTGTTTATCTGACTAGGCATCCTGTATTATATCAGGCAACCCTACCCCTAACAGACTATAAGCTGGTCCTACCAATAGAACCATGTTAATATCCCCAGTGCTCAGCACACAGAGGTGCCCCCTCCTAGAAGACCGTTGCAAAAAAGCACCCTCTGGGATGATGCAGCTCCTCACCCTTGCAAGGATCTCAGTCAACTTGCTTCAGTGGTGAGGTGTCCTTTTGCAGTGCACAACCTGCGCAACCATTCATGGCAGCTCTGCAGGAGACCAGGGAAGCAGGTGCTTCCAGAACAAGAGAGGATGAACCGACCCTCCCAGCTCTTTCTGTCCCCAGCAGTGGATAGGGACTGGGAGGGAGTGACAATGTCAAGGCCTAGAATGGCAGACCCCTCGGGGTGCTTTTGGATTCCAGCCCATCTGGGGTAGGTCTGAACTCTTGCAGTGCACCATGGTGGTGGGTAGGGGGACCCGTGCCAGACACCAGCTGACCCCATGGCTGGAGGGTGCCCACTTGAACGGTTCCAAGTAAACATTTGACCAGCTCAGCCCCGGCCACCATCCCACGCCAACACTTGGCCCTTGTTCCTGGACAGGCCCCTCTGTGTCCCGTCCTTTGTGGTTGACATTTCAGCCGGGCCCTGCAGGGGCGGGGGCGACCCGGTGCCCCTTCCCCATTCTGCAGACAGGCTCCAGGGAGGTGGAAGCAGGCACTGGGCGGGGTGGGGGGAGTCCCAGCAGACGGGCCGTCGCCAGGCGGGGCCGGCCACCCTCCCTGAACACCCCACGTGGGCCCCGGGGTGCAGAGCCCACGGCCTAACAGTGGAGCCACGGGGCTGCCAGCTGACTCGGCTGCTTTGTTCCAGGCCTGGAGTGGTCTGAGGGTGGCTGAGGACTGTGGCTCCTTCTTTGCTGAGAAGCCACAGATAACGCCGGCGACAGGGCCTGATAAAGCGTCTGTCAGAGGCTCCCTCCCAGACAGGCCTGGCTGTTCCCGTCGCCGAAGCCTGTGTCCGGAGGTCAGCCCCTCCCTGGGGTCTCAGTCCTTCTCTCTTGCAGCAGCTCTCCCCACCCATACCTTCAGTCTGATCTCAGAAGTTCCGAGGCCTCTGGGCCCCAGAGCAGAAGAAACTAATCGCCTGATTTATTCCCATGAAGAGACCGTCAAGGCACGGGCGTCTCTCAGTCGAGTTCCACACTGTGGCTCCTGAGGAGTTGACGGTGGGGGGGGGGGCTGGAATCTCTTCCTAGAGCTCCTCAAATGACATCAGTAACGTCCCGAGTCACCTCTTTCACGTCACAAAAGCCCACTCCATGCCAGGCTCTAGGATGGGTACAGGGGGCATAGGAACAAATAAGACATGGTCCACGACCACAGAAGCTTCCAGAAAAATCTACCCCACCCTGACCTGACCCAGGCCTCCACCTCAGGACCTCAGCGGGGCCTGGCCTGGAGTAGGAGGTGTGTGAGGGGGTCCCTAGCCAGCCTCGGGGGTCCTGGGGTAAGACTCGGTGCCAAAGGGCTGGAGAGCTGAGACCAGGAGTCTCCAACCTGATGGAGGAGGCACAGGCCCCGCCCTGGGGAAGATACTGCCCCCTGGGGAGTCAGAAGAAACCTTTGCCAAGCCCGAGAGTGTTCTGAAGCATTTCTGAAGTCAGCCCTCACAGCGTCCTAGGCATGGTGCAGGTGAGCAGCTATGGGCTGCGGGTGCTGCCAGGGAGGTTGCCCCCCAGTGGCAGTGGCCTTGCCCCCCCCGAGAAAGCATGGGGACACTGGGTTCCCAGTTTAACAGCACAGGGAGTGGGTAGGCTCTGGGGTTGGGGCTGCCTGTTCTGTGCTGACCAACTTGAATGAGGCCCTTATGCACATTAGACGGTGGGAACTGGAGACCCCGGGCCTCGAGTGAGTCCCAGCTCTGCTTCTCCTCATCGTGTGAGCCAGGGCTGGCCCCTGCCTCCTCTGGGGATTGGGCTAGAGGCCCGCTAGGGCCTCCCACGGAGAGGGGACCCAAGGGACAGTCCCCATCCAAGGCCCAGTGTGTCCAGAGGGAGAAGGTCAGGGCTGCCTCCCCTCCCCCGGGCGGAGGAATCTCTCTCTGGCTCTGCTTGGAGTGTCGTGGAGGGTGGGGACCTGCATCTGAGGGCCCAGGAGCTGCCTTTCCCCGATGCAGGGACCCCCACCCCCACCCCACAGCTTCACGAGGGTGTCTGACTTATAAAGGAAGGACCTGGGTACTGGGTGGCAGGGCTTCAAGAGTGGCCTCCTGCCCTCTCCAGCCTGCAGCAGCCCGTGTGGCCCGCCCCCTCCTCCACCACACACACACACTCACAAACGTAAGCAGATGAGCAAGATTCTCCAGAGAAAGCCTTGAAGACCCCAGGTTCACCCAGCAACGGAGTGGCAGAGCCCCACCCCCACCTCTCATTGGCCCAGATCCAAGATGCCTCCAGGATCAACTGGCTGGCACTCTCTCCCCCTGGTGTCCACATCCCTGCCAGAGCAATTCTTTCTCATTGCATTCATTTATTCTTCTCTCAAACATTTACTGTTGCCCATCTGTGCCTGCCACCGGGGGCCCAGAGATGAATGAGATAGCCCCAGCCCGGTTCCTGTCCTGGAGAAACTTACAGTCCTGTGGGGTAGACCGACAGAGCGCACTGGAGGGGAGTGACAAGGGTGGGGAGGAAACGGAACCAGCTGTGAGAGAGGACGCGGAGGGGACATGAGGTCCGGGAGGGGAGGCCGTTCTGAGGAAGTGGCATTGAAGCCGACACCTGGAGGCAGGTGAGAGGGGAGAGACGGTTCCCGCACTGGTCCTGGGCTGGGTCACATTCACCTGTGGAACCTCCCTCCGGCTTCCCCCACCTCACACCCAGAACAGGGCCAGTGGATTCAAACCAAATTCATGCAGGTTGAAAACAGGACCAGTCTGTGATGTTTCCACTGGAAGACAGGGAAGGAGCGGCTCAAATGGGGTGGGGGTAGGGGAGAATCCTAGATCGTGACCCCAAGGTAGGAAGGGCTGAGGGGCTGGGGTTCACCCTGCACAGTACCTGAGGACTTCCCCCATTAATATTATAAATGCACTGCCTCTTCAGAGCAGGTGGAACACATCTCCCCAGCCTCTGTGCAGCAGGGGCCCTGCCCCATGGGCGCAAGGGAAAGGTCTGTCTGGCCCTTCCAAGCCTTCAGCCTCTCACTCTCCCGTCCATCCATGACCTTGCCTGGCTCTGCTGCAGACTTCCTGTGGGGCCTCGGGGATGTCTCTCCCCTCTCTGAGATTGGGACAGTGACTTAGGGACACGGTGCAAGAGTGGAGGAGGTACAGTTGTCCCCAGCCAGTTGATCCTGGGGGCATTTTGGATCTGGGCCAATGAGAGGTGGGGGTGGGGCTCTGCCACTCCATTGCTGAGTGAACCTGGGGTCTTCAAGGCTTTCTCTGGAGAATCTTGCTCATCTGCAAAGAGTGGGGTTGCTCTCAATGCCATTTCATAAGCCCCAGGCCAGAAAGCCGAGCGTTCCCCACTCCAGAGTCTCCACTGCACACCAGGTCTGGGGGTCCGAGTCCCAGCAAGTTATCACATTTAATGATAAAGACGATCATCTTCCCCTCATAAAGCAAAGCAAAAGGGAAGAAAAAGACCCAGTCCCTTTCCATCCCTCCATTCCAAAAGCACAACATCATCTGATGCTAGCTGAGCTTGGTCCATGGCAGGACCTGAGTGCTGGAGGGCACTCCACGTCCCTCGGAGTGGCACTGGGGAGGCAGGAAATGTGCCCAAGTGCCGATTCTGAGACAGGCACGACCGTGTTCTCCATCCCACTGACTCTTCACCAGCTCTCCAGGAAGTACCCTTTTTCTTTTTATCTTTTTATTGAAATATACATAGCACGGCGCACATGCATCTCAGATTGTTCGTGGAGCTCAAAGTCCATGCACTTTTACACGCGTATAAACCTGTGTGACAACCAGATCAAGACATAAAAAGGTTCCAGCATACCAGAAGTTTCCCTCAAGCCCCCTCCCAGTCAGCATCCCCCGTGGATAACCACTATCTCAGCTTCTCTCAGAGCTAGAGATTAGCCTCTATCTAATCCCATCGGTTACCTTTACCTGTTCTTGAATACCTGGTTACTAATCGTGTGCCAGGCTCCTTTAACTTAACAACCTGCCACAATCATCCATCTACCAGCCGTTCTCTGTTGACGTTGTTGTGTATTATTCCATTGCACAGCGATGCCATAATTCGTTTAACTATTCTTCTGCTGATGGACCTCAGCCCTGATTTCGTTCGGGGCAACTGTGACCACCCCCAGGATCACCCCTACCCTGCCTTCCGGACATGCGCATTCATCTCTCTCAGTTACATCGCTGCGACAGAGGGTGGGCGCACGCTTACCTTTCACAGCTATTTCCAGGAGGTACGTTTGGCCCCATTTTACAGACATAGAGGCCAAGGTCCAGAAAGTTTGAATAGCTCACCAAGCTCACACAGTTCCTTGCTAGTGGAGCCTGGTCTGGAATCTAGATTCGCTTTAATCTCACTTTTTAGAACAGTTGAAGGGAGTGTTAAGGTGGAGGGAGCCAAAAGAGAGGGGCAGCTCCGTGATCAGCTTCTGGGATGACCAGGCCACCTTGAGAGACCACAGCGCCACTCCGAGGCAGAGGAAGTGTGGCAACTCAGTGCCGTAAGGAAGATGCACAGTCTGGCCCCTTAATTCTCCAGTCTCATTTCCTCCACATTGCCTTCCCTGCTACACCCTGACAATGCCTGCCAGGTTCCCACCTGCCGGCCTTTCCATCTTCATCTCCCACTTTCAGGACTGCTCGGGCCTCGAACACCCACGTGATCCGCCCCCTACCCCCACCCCCCTCATCAATGAGGCCTCTGCTTAATCTCCCAATGGAAAAGAACACCCCCCACCACCCGCTGTCCCCGCGCCTTTTTACCTCCGTGTGACCTAATATTTTGTGCACATTTGTTTATTGCCTGTCCCCCACCCTAGAATGTGACCCCCAGCAGGCCAGGCCACATAGACTTGTGCCGCTTCACCTTCAACATGTGAAACAGTACCTGGCACCTGATAGGACAGGTCCTCCAGAAATACTTGTTGAATGAATGAATGAATGAATGAATGAATGAATGAAAAGCAACCCCTTGGAGCAGCAGGTGGCAGAAGTTGCAGGGCAGGAGGAGCTTTTGGTGCCAGACCTGGCTGCTATGTCCAAGTTCTGAGATAAAGCTCCCGTGGGCCAGGGACGGCATCTGCCATTGGGCGGGGTGAGGTGGTGCCCAGCTGACCATGGTGGCCTCCAGGCACTGCTGCAACTCAGTCATCCCAACCAGACTTCGATGGAGCCAGATGGACAAGGGCTCCGGTGGGCATCCGGGTACCTGCTGGGCTGGCCCTTCAGGACAGGGGGAATTTTAGGTAAGGAGAGGGAGCCAATAGACACAGATCTCCCCAAATGACTTTTGCCTTGAAAGATCTTAGAGATTATCATCCAAACAGATGGGTCTAGGAATGATCTGAGGGGTCCAGGAAGGTTCCCACCTCCCTTCACCCCTGCCTGGAATTCTTCATTCCCCAGTACCAATTGCTGGTCTAGGAAGCTTTAGCTGATCCACCTTATAACCCTGGGCCTCAGTTTCTTCCTTCTGTAAAATGGGTAGAATCTGGCCCCATGAAGTACAATGAAGAAACAGCCTGAGATCAAAGGTCTGCTGGCATGAATCTTCACACTCCAGGACTGCTGTGTGTTCTCTGGCAAAGTCCTGCTCTCTCTGGGCTTCAGATTCCCGTGTGTCCAATGAGGGAGACTGGCAGGACTGTTTCCAAAGACTGAAATCCTCCGTCAGGTTTTTTCCCAAGGAAGGACAAGTTTATCCAGGGATACAGGGAGAGGGAGCCGAGGCAAGAGGGTGATGACATAAAATGTGAACTTGGCCAGTGTCATAGCTTCGCCCTACCCTGGGGGTCCCGGAGATGTCCTCTCTGAATCCCACTGAATGCCTGGATGGGCCCTGGGCAGTCTGGGCAGGTGGGTGGGAGAGCTGTGTTCTTCTGCTTCTCTCTGTAAACAGGGCTCTGAGTGCCAGAGGGTGACCAGCACAAGACCACAGCTAGGAACTGTCTCTGAGAGCTTGCCCAAGCGGCTCACAACTCTACCACATGTCTCCCCATCACCACCAAGACAGGGAACAGGTTAGCCCACTTTTCACTCCAAGTCAGAGAGAGACCCAGTTTTTCAGATGAAGAAAACTGAGGTCTTCCCAAGGATCCCACAGATCATCCATCTGCGCACATGCGTCTGCCCAAGTCTTGGTCTGTTCCATGTCAGTGTTACCTCACTGACCTCCCACACAAGCCTGTAAGGAACATGCCATTATTCTCCCTACTCGACAGATGGATGAACTACCACTCAGAGAGGTTAAGTGACTTGTGTGAGGTCACACAGCTAGTGAGTAGCAGGACCAGGATTTAAAACCAGGTCTGTCTGACTTCCTTGCTGAGGACTGAGGGAGGAAAGGGAGTGATTTTGTGCTTCGGGAGCCCAGGAGCCTGAGAGAGCAAGAGGTGGGCAGGGGGCACCAGGGCCCTTATACCTGCTGTTTGCTTTATCCAAAAAGCCTCCCCCTAGATATCTGGCTTGCTCACTCCCACACTGCACTCAGCCTTCAGCTCAAAGGGCGCTTTACCACAAAGACCTTCCTTCTAGGACCACTGAGTCTGAAGAGCACAACTGCTCCCCCTCTCCTTACCCCTTTATTTTTCTCCGTAACAGTTCTCACCATCTGACGCACTACGTTCTCTGATGTGAATATTTATTTGTTTGCTTGTTGTTTGTGGCCCCCGAGAATGTAAGATTTTGTCCGTTTTACTCATGACTGTAATCCCAAAGCCCATCACAACACCTGGCGTAAAGCAGGTGTTCAATCCATCTAGGCTGAGAGAAGGCAGGAGAGACAGAGCCCTTTGCCTTAATAAGAGAAGGAAAATGGAGCGAGCATCTGTTACCTGCTAGGCACAGAGCAGAGGGTGGACCCGTGCACATCTCAGTCATCCCTAGCTGTTAGCCCATTTCACGGTTGGGGGAACTGAGGCTCCCTCCAGCATCAAGGGGCCCATGGGTGGACGGCGCGTGGCAGATGAAGCAGTCCAGCAGGGTGGGGACGCGCGACCCCACCGGCCTGGCTCCAAGCCCAGTGCCCCTTGCAAGCGAGGGGCGGGGCCCAGAAAGGGGAAGGGGTGCCAAGGGCCCCCCAGCGCTCGCTGCGCGCTCGGGGCGGTGCTGTGTGGCCGCAGCGCCCTGGCCTCGCGCCGGGGCCGCACCCTGGGCCGAGCCGCCCGAATGCCTCCCCGCCCGCCCCCGCCGCCCCCGCGCAGCACGCCCACCCCCGCGCCGCCCCCGCCCCTCCCCCTCCCCCTCCCCCCGCCGGGCAGCGGGTGGCGGGGACGATCCAGCCCGGCCGGGGCGCTCGTGCCCCCCAGGCTCCCCCGGGCCCCCCCGGGCCCCCAGACTCGGGGCGCCCGCAGGCCCCGCGGGTCAGCGGGAACCGGCAATTTCCCGGCCGCCCGCCCCGCCGCCCGCTCTGTACTTAGGCTGATGACGGGTTCCCGCGGCCCCGGTGGCGGGGCGGGCGGCGGGTTCAGGGCGGGCGAAGCCGGCCCAGCCGGTCCCGTGCTCGGCTCTCAGGCGGCCGCCGGGCCTGTGTCATCCACCAGGAATTTCTGTTTTCCCCTCCGCGGGGCTGGAAGAAAAAACAATAATTAGGTCACTGGGCAGGCGGCAGAGAGGGTGTGGGACAGGCCAGTGGCGCCCTGTTGGGCCGGGAAAGGGTCTGGGAGGACGATGGGGACGGAGAGGCCCCCGCAGCGCTCCTGCCTCCTTCCTGCCCTCCCCAGGATGCTGGCTGATGGAGGCAAAACATCCCTGACCACCGCCACCGTTCCCTCACGGGCCCATTCGTCCCATGAGCATTTTCTGGGCACCTCTGTATGCGCCAAATTCTGTGCTACGCTCTGGGGACAGAGCGTTGAACAAAAGAGAAGGAAGGACTTGGTAGAAAAGACCCACAGGTAGCCACGAAAAAATACAGTCATCCCTCCCGTGGCGGGGCTGGGGGGGATTGGCTCCAGGCCCCCCGCCCCATACCCAAATCCAGGGGTGCTCGAGTCCCTTATATAAAATGGGGTAGTATTTACATATGACATACGCACATCCTCCAGTATAATTTAAATCATCTCTAGCTAGATGACTTACAATACCTACTACAAAACCATGTAAATGCCAGGTCAACAGTTGTAAATACAATGTAAATCATTACTAAGTGAGCAGCAAATTCAAGTTTTGCTTCTTAGAACTTTCTGGATTTTTTTCCCCTTCTCCACAAATATTTTCGATCCTGGGTTGGTTGAATCCCAGATGAAGATGCCATGGATAGAGGGAGGGCTGGCTGTATAGTGGGAAGACCACTGCACAGGACAGACGAGTTCCAGAGGACTCTGCTTATCCAGAAGAAGACGGTGGTAGTTAGAGAACGCTTCCTTGAAGGAGTGGCGCTAGCTCAGAGGCCTGAGTGAGGACTGGCCAGGCCAAGAGAAGAGGGAGGCAGGAAGGGGTGGGGGGTGGAAGGAACAGCGTGTGCAAACACTTGGAGGTAAGAGGCATTGAAGGTACAGTTGAGAAGTATCAACGAAGTTTTAATTCTGAATACGATACTGATTTTAAAAAGACATCCATTTTTGGTCCCAGAAGTCCCCTAAATACAAGCCATCTACTTTCTCTGGTGCTCATCTGAAGATCTAGCCACCTGTTTCTACGCTGGAGGAAAACTGTCTTGGACTTAGCTCACTGAGAGGTACGAGGTCTGGATGCTGTATCTGTGGGCATTTCAAGGGATTTTCAAGGGCCATTTGGGCTTAACACATTTCTCATCTCTTACCCTGACCTTAGGTCAAGTCCTTGGGAAAGACAGGAGGCCAGAGCGACTCTCTCTGGCTGTGTAGTTCAAAGCATGAGCGATAAGACAAGGGAGGTGGACAGGACTGGAGCAAAAAGGGTCTTAGGTACCAGGGTAGGGATTTTAGATTTTATCTTAAGGGAAATAGAGTGTGATGGTTTAAAGCACGGTGGGAGGGGACAAGATCAGATTTCTGAAAACTTACAGCTGGTAACACCCACCTGTTATTTGACTCCTGTTATGTGTACATGGCTAAGTGTTTTACACACGTCATCTCACTAAGCTTGATACGAAACTTACGAGAGTGTTCTTTAGCCCCATTTTATAGAAGAGGAAACAGGCTAGGGAGGTCATTTGCCCCAGGTCACCTGCTAAGAAGGGGCAAAACCAGAACTGAAACATGCTAGGTCCTCTTCTGAGAGCTATAGGAAGAAAGACGGAGAGTCTGGCCCTACTCTCAAGTGTTAGAGCAGGCAGGTAGCTAGATGTGAGCAGCGAAAGGGCAACAGGGGCAAATGGCAGAAAACCATACATTTTGTGAACAAGAGGGGTCCTTGGACAGACCAAGAAAAACAGGATCCTCTGGACTGATAAGCCATACCTTGTGGGCTGTAAGTGTCCTGCAGGCAGAAGGGTGGGACAGGACAGGAATCCCCACCATCCGAATGTAACCTTTCAATCATGATGACCTCTGTCCAAATGTAACCTTTTGCTTATGATACCCCCATCCGAATGTAACCTTTTGTTCATCATGACCTCATCCAACTTCCCGATCAAGACTAAATAATGATGAAAAATCCCTCCTCCCTACCTGGGAAGGTGGAGCTGGGATGGAGATCAGGAAAGACGACCCCAAGCCTCTCCCTGCCAATGAATATTCTGCCCGTTCACTTTTACACCCATATAACGAGCTTGCCAAGGACACTCGGACCGCCACCCACCAGGGTCTGCCCGCCCTTTCCTTGAGAGTGTACTGTCTGTCCCTTACTAAATCCTTGCTTTGCTTTCTTGACCTCCATGTCTTGTCTCTGAACTCTTTCTGCGACAACACAAGAACCTCTCACCCACAACACAAGGAGCCTGTTGTCTGCTGGGGGACACGTGCATGGGATGTATTAGTCAGAGCCACGGTGGAATGGAGTTTATTTCTCTCTCCTGTGATAACCCAGGGGTAGATTGTCCAGGGATGGAACAGCGCGCCTACTCCATGAGCTTGTCCGGTCCCCCAGGCCCCTTCCACCTTGTCGCTCTGCCATCTTGATATGTCCAAGTTGGCTCCCCTCCACATCCACATTCTGCACAGAGGGAAGAGTAGGGAGGGGGCACGTTCTGTCTCCTTAGGGAACATCACTGCTACATCTTCATCTGTACCTGTATCTGCAGCTGTATCTGTATTCAAATCCACAGCCACTTACAAATCTATATGTGTATGTATAGATACACCAGTTACCAAGTATCCAAAGCATCAGCTTTGAAGATAGAAGCTTTAGTGCCGAAAAGGTAAAATACAATGATGGATAAAGCCAGCCCCTAGTGGCAAAACATAGAAACAGAAAACATTCCAGCAGAGAGAATTATTGTACTTCCTACTGGCCTCCTGTTGGTAGTTTCCTTAACCAAAATATTTCTGCATATAATACTTGATTTACCTGAAGAAAATAAAATACTTTTGATATGGTTATGAGTAAAAGAAATGAATTTTTTTCAAAAGTGTTACCATATAAAATTGTGGAATATCATATGTATCCGTGGGTTTTCTGGGTCAGCAAATAATTGTAAAGATGAACAAGACAGGGCACTGCCCTCTGTGGTTCTTTCAACCACACCCCCTCCCTCAGAGGAGATGGTACCTAGATAGGCATTCGGGGACTCGGCAAATTGCCCTTAGTCTGTGCTTTGGGGGAACATTGGGAGAGTGATTTCGGAGATAGGTAGTGGAGAGCCCTTGTTCTCAAAGTGTGGTCCTCCACCAGCCACATCAGTATCACCTGGAACCTGTTAGAAAGGCAGGTTCTCAGGCTTAGAGAATCAGAACCCCGGCAGGTAGGGCCCAGCTATCTGCTTTCACAAGCCCTCCAGATGACTCTGATGCAAACTGAAGTTTGACAGCCACTGGTCTAGGGCTGAGAGTTGGAAAACTTTGGTTCTCGTCGTGGACCCGGCAGTCCCAGGCTCTGTGACCTTGGGCAAGTCGGTTTCTGTGGGTCAGGAGCTGGGCAGAGCCTAGCTGGCCCTCTGCCCCGTGGTCTCTCACAGGCTGCAGTCATCTGCGCTCAACGGCGGATGGCTCTGCGTCCAGGCTCACTCACGTGTGCTTGCTGTCAGGTCTTGGTGCCTCATGGGTGGCTGGACTGCAGACCTCAGTGCCTCGCTGGTCCCACTGCCTGCTGGCCGGGGCCCTACTGCACAGGCAGCTCACCACATGGCAGCTGGCTTCACTCAGAGGGAGCAAAAGCGTGCCCCAGATGAAAGGCGTGGGCTTCCTGTAACCTTATGTCAGAAGTGACATTCCATCGCTTCACTGTAGTGTTTGTCAGAAGCAGTCGCTGGGTCTAGCCCGCACTGAAGGAGAGGGGCTCACGTGGATGCCAGGAGGCAGGGGCCATCTTAGAAGCCCCTCCCACATCTGCAATGTCTTGTTCCAAGCAAATCCTGAGATGAGGGAACTCCACATGGAGGAGATCCTGCGAGAGGCCAGAGAAATGTGCCCGGGAAAGGGGGGTTCCCAACACAGGGTCCCCAGTGCCTGCCCACCCTGATTCTTATCTTCACTGCAGGGCCTGAGTGATGTTGAGGGGGTATCTGCGCCAGCAGGAGCTGCATTCCAGAGCTGGGTACTTAACATTCCAGAGGAGCTGTCAGCTAATTATTGCCTTGCTGGTCCCAGCCCTGGACCACCCGGCTCCCCTGAGCTCCCATGGCGTGGCCAGAGGACTCCGGTGGTTTTGTTCTTGGGTTACATTCAGAGAGGCCCAGAGATGGGCCAAACTTAACCAGGGTCACACAGCAATGAGTCAGCAGCAACAACGGGGCTGGAGCCCAGGGCCTTTTTTACCCACAGGTTGTAGGCCAGAGGCAGATGCAGCAGGAGTCTTGGGGCTGAGCCTCCTTGGGGGCGGGGTGGACTAAAGCAGACCTCAGGCAAGTGACTGCTTCTCTGAGCCTTCATTTCCTTACCTGAAAAAATAAGGGGAATTTTCCCAAGATCCTTTAACATGTGACCAAGACTCCTTGACCAGACTTGAGACAGGCTCCTCTGAGCCCTCTTTTCCACTAGGCCTTCTCCTTGGGCCTCAGCCAGTTTTAAGAAGAATCCTGCTAAATCATTTCAGTGAGAATCCCCGACCTTGATGCCTGATTGGCCTGGCCTGCCTTCAGCCAGAATCTTGTTAAGTTGGTTTAGTAAGAATCACCCTTACCCGCGATGTCCCCTCGTGGTAATTTTGCATCCACCGGCCCCTCGTTCTCCTTGTCGTCTGTAAATCCCCGGCTGTCTTTGCTGAATCCAGAATTGAGCCTAATTTCTCCCTGCTGTCGATGGCCGTGACGTCTATCGCAATAGTCCCGAGAAAAGCCATCTTGACTTACTGTTTTACCCGTTTACCACAATATATACGGTCTAGCCCCTTCCCCGTGCAGGGGGTCCCAGGAGGCACGACATTCCTGCTGCTCCTTGGGTAGTGAAAAGGGACTGCGGGCTCGGGGTGGGCCATTTTTTGTCCCAGCACAGGAACCAGCAAAGGGCTCGAGCAGCAGAGTCTGAGAAAGGCCAGCGGGGCCAGAATTCTCTAGACACCCTTCCCGCCTTCTCCTGCTCTCGTCCTTGGGCCCGCTCAGCCTGGAGGCCTTCGGAGCAAACACTGAGGGCTGAGAGAGCAAGATGGGGAGCGAGAGGCCTCTGACAGGGGGTCAGGGGAGCACTGGGTGGGGCCCTGACAGCCGAGGAGGACTCAGCACATGAAGATGGAGGCAGGGTCTTTCCAGTAACGTGGGTGGCATGAAGAGCTGCAGGGCCCAGAGGATGGGACATCACGTAAGTGAGAGATGCTTGTGGCTCTGAGGATTCTGGGAGGCTGCCGCACCCTTCTGCAGCCACGGGCTCAAGGTCAGGGTCCGCCAGCAAGAGCCGCAGGCAGGCAGCCCAGGCTCTTCCTCCACCCAGGGGCAATGCTCACCTGCTTCTCCCCTCTTTTCTCAGCACCCAACTCCTGCGATTCCCTTAACCTTCCCCAGAGAGTGGGCACTCTGTTACAAATCTAAATCATGTAACTTGTTAAATAGGTTTATATGTAAAAGGCACAAACTCAAAAACTCACTCCCCCCCATCTCCCTGACCCCCAGTTCCCCTCTCCTGAAGCAGTCTTTGCTAGAACAAATATATGTGCTTTTTTCTTACACAAAGAGTCAGTAGCCCCCTGCACTCACTTACTGTGTATCTTCGATTAGTCCAGAGCGGTCTGAATCATTCTCTTGACACTTGCATAGTTTTCTATTATATGAATATACCAACGTGTATTGAACTGGTCTCAAAAATGACAGCAGATTCGTACGGGCACCTAAGCTTTGGGCCACAAACACAGGTAGGATGTCTGCTAGGGCTCAGGCACCTGGCACATCCTAGAGATACAGGGGAGGTGGCAACCTGGTCCATGCAAATTGGAGCTTCCAGTCTCGGGCGGCAGATTGACAGGGCATCACCAAGTAGCGTTAGCAGCCTAGGGCCATTCCAGGAAAGCATGCTTCTTCCTTGGGCTGGGAGAGAGGTAGGCCTTTGGGCACATAAGTGGGCTTTCTTTGAAGGGTACGTTGGATTTTACTGACAGGGAAAGGGGAGGATGGCTTTCTAGGCTAGGGGGAACCATGTGAGCAAACTGGAGGAGAGGGGACGGCCTATGAGTGTATGTGTAATGAATGAGGGTCCAGGGCATGTGGCATGGAAGTGGAATGAGGCTGTTTGGAGATGCGTCTGAGGAAGCCTTGAATCTCAGGGAGATGGCTGTGGCCTGATTCCTGCTGTTCTTCCAGAACCTTCCCTGCGGCCACCTCCTCTGGGAAAGAGGGCTCCGGGGAGGGGGTGGAAGGAAAAAGCGCCTCTCAAGAGGAGACAGGCCAGAGGCGGCTCTAGGCCAGAGGGAGCAGTGGCTCGCCAGGATGGAGATCTGCCCTGTGCCGGACCTTTTCCTTAATTTAATTCAGTTTTGCCACATTATTTCTGAAACATCCGAGAGTTAGCTGCTGACATCATGGCATTCTCCCCCAAGTATTTCAGCAACTATCTCTTCAGAATAAGGACATTTCCCTACACCATCCCTGAACAGCGATGACACTCAGGAAACTTGATGTTGTCATACTGTTTTCTAATGTAGATCTGCCCGGTCGCCTCAGTGGTGCCCTTCGTGGCTCCCCTATCCTTCTCAGGATCCAACAAGGATCACCTTTTGCATCTCCCTTAATCCACAACAGTTCTCCAGACTTTTTCTTTTTTTACTCCTTCTATGTCATTGGCGTCTTTTGAAAAGTCCAAGCCAGGTATACTTGGAGCACATCACACTATTTGATTTTTTTTTTTTAAGTGGGACATAATTAGGTTTTTATTTATTTAGTTTTGATGGAGGCACTGGGGGTTGAACCCAGGACCTCTAGGCAGGCTCTTCACCACTGAGCTGTACCCATCTCCTCACGCTATTTGATTTATCTGATGTTTCCTCAAGACCAGATCCACCGTCAGGGTTTCCAGCAGGCAGCTTGGTGCTGTGTGCTTTCCCGGGTGGGTCTGCCCTGTGACTAGTGGGACTCCATTTGATCCCCGCGTGGGACCCACCAGGGTTTTCCATTGTAGTAAATTAGGCTCGTAATGTTAACCTCCTTTTCATTTTAAATCTCAGAGGGGTCAAGTGTCCTGTCTCTCTCTCTCTCTCACACACACACACACACACACACACAGAGCTAGGATGAGGGAAGGCTAGAATGTGAACTCCATTCTTACTCTTAAACGCTTCACTATGCTGCCTCTCCACAAGTAACACACAATGATGATAGACAAATTAGAAAACACAGAAAAGCTAAAAGAAAAAAGAAGAAATCCTCTGGGATTCCATTGCCTGAAGATCACTTCTGTTAACCTTTTATTGCATATCTTTCTAGATTTCTCCCCATGTGAAGACACACATCTAAATATATATTTATCTTCACAAAACTAGGATCGTTTTGTTGTCTTATAAATGAAAAGCTGTTATTTTCATTTAAGATGATACAGCCTGAGTGGGGAAGGCACAGGGCCACATTTAGCATCTATTCTCCCTGTCACTCCTTCAAGGCTGACCCAGAAGTGTCAGAAGTGGCCTGAAGGACTGAGGGTGGCTCCCAGGCCACGTGGCTACAGGGACCCTAAGAGGACAGCAGGTGGACAGACAGGAGCACAGGTGCCAGCCCTGGAGTACCCCCCCCCCTCAGCTGGGTCTCTCTCCATTGACCCAAGGTCACAACTCAACCCTCTCTATGCTTCCAGCACCTCCTAGATGTCATGAGAGCAAAACCCAGGCCAAGCTGTCACCGGGTGAGGTGGGCAACACCCCACACAGGGTGGGTAGAGACCCGGGCCCTGGTCTCAGCTCTGCCACTGACCACAGAGTGAACTTGGACAAGCCACATTCCTCTGCTTTCTTCCTTCATTCACAACAATTGTGGCGCTGGACCCTGGATCCTTGCCTGCTCTGCACCTAAACAAGGATGCCTTTAAGACATCTGCCCCTCTGTTTGCTGCTGGGGTTCAGGAAATACTTCTGGCCATTTTTAGGATTCTTTCTTACTGCTTTATCAGGAAGGGCTGCCAATCAGCATGCAGACTGTCCACTGAGAGGACTACACGGTTTCCCTCCACTATCCATCAGTGCAGTGAGCACTGCTGGTGGAGTCCCCAATAGCGACCATCACGGTAGCCCCCAAATAAACTCCTAAGGGGCCGTGAAGTCTTATTCTTTGATTTACTGTAGCGCTAACATTTTAGTTAGAATTCTTCTCTTTACATTCACAGTGAAACCAGCCCCGAGTTTCCTTTGAGCTGTCCATTCCATAAACTATTAGGCCTCTATTAACAAGAATGACATTGATCTCTGTTCATTTGGAAGAATGTCCATTATCTATAGACAGACAGAGATAGATAAAACAGATAATGTGATCCCATTTATTTTGAAAACTATACATTCATAGAATTCAAATGAGCAAATTTTAAAGATTTTTAAAGAGCGGGGCCAGCTGGTCTCCAGCCGTGAAGAGTCCACCTGTCTGCACACAGCCGTGCCCATCCCTGAGAGCCTTCCCTGAGCCTCCGGGAGCTGCCAGGTCCCCAGCTATTTCCTCCAGGATGCTGTGGCTTCCCACGGCCCAGCCAGTGCTGGGTCTTCTCTCTCTGTCTCTAAGGACAACCACCCACGCAGCCCTGGGGTGGAGGGACAGGGGCCAAGCTTATCCCAGGCATCAGCTTTGTCCTGCATGACTCTTCAGCAGGAGAACCCAGCCAAGGGCTCCAGAGTCCTGAGATGGGACCAGGACAACATGAGTGTCAGGGAGAACAGAGGAAAGAAGGTCACAGCCACCTGGGCCCTGAAAGGCCTCCTGGAGGGGGTGGCTTAGGTTTGGGGTCTGGGGGAGCACTGTTTCTTCCCCAGGCTGGCTGGGCCCGTGAATCACAGGCAGGCCTCAGAGCTGTGGCAGGACTTCAT
Organism: Vicugna pacos; assembly: GCF_048564905.1. Taxonomy (NCBI): domain Eukaryota; kingdom Metazoa; phylum Chordata; class Mammalia; order Artiodactyla; family Camelidae; genus Vicugna; species Vicugna pacos. The sequence goes on from NC_132992.1 coordinate 3,010,956, forward strand.
GTCAGCGTCCTCGGCCAGCCTGGTCCGGGGGCTTGGCCAGGCCCTGGCTGGGCTCCCCAAGGAGGCTACCTCCAGCCCAGTGCTGAAAACTTCAAGCCCAACCAGCTTGGCTCTTTCTCAAGATGTGCAAACCCATTTAATAAAACACAGTCAGATAAGCGCAGAGAATGCACTCTGCACGGGGCACCGCAGCACCCCCAGGCCAGTGCCTTTCAAATGCAACCCCCTCCGGGAGGGAACAAAGACTCCTACTTGGCTTCTAGAATCAACTAGCCTCCACTCCTTCCTGGCAGCTGTGTGACTCTGGGCATGCTGCTTAGCCTCTCTTGGGTCTCAGTGTTCTCATCTATCAAATGGAAATAATAACAATACATACTTCGCAGAGTCATCATAAGGGTTTAATGAAATGACGCAAGTGAAGCAGCTGGCCCAGTGAGTGGCGGTCATAGAAAAAGAGATCTCACTGTGCTTTTCTTTTCGTCAGGTGCGATTATCTTAGTGGCAGCACAAACTCACCTAAATTAGCTTCAGCAAGAAAAAGAATATATGTTGGGGAGGGGCATGGAAGTTATTGAAAGGAGCCCGGGGTACCTCCTGGAATCCCAGGCCGGGACCCAGTCGGCCTCAGGACAGGGTGCACTCAGGGCTGAGAGCCCTGTGGGTGCCCAGCTCCCCTCCTTCTCGCACCGTGCCGTTCCCTGCTGTCCCTTCATCCTGCTTTCACATCCTCCAACCCCGCCTCCGGTTAGCAGTAGAAAGCAGGGCTGTCAACAGCTCCCTGGCCTCTAGATGTGAAGACAAGCCAGTCTTAGCTGAAGTCTTTTGGTTCTGATTCCAAATTCTCCACAGAAGACATAGATTCAGTGCAGGTCAGGTGCTCACCACCTGGGGAGAATCCGCAAGGCAAATCCCACTGGAAACCTGCGGCCAGTGATAACGGGGAGCAGCTTTTTTTAAAGGAACAACACTAGGCAAAGAAAACAATAGGTGTCTCTTGCATGCGCTGGGTCCAGCCCCTCCAACTCAGACCCACGACCCCCATCCCACCTCCATCGCAGAAGCAAAGCAGATGGGCACTGCTTTCTTCTAGGCTGGCTGATTTAAAAAATTTTTTTAATTTTTATTTTATTTATTTATTTTAGGGTGGGGGGATTAGGTTGGTTGCTTTGTTTGTTTATAACGGAGGTGCTGGGGATTGAACCCAGGACCTCGTGCATGCTAAGCACACGCTCTACCACTGAGCTATACCCTCCCCAAAGCTGGCTGATATTATTGGTTTGCAAAAAAAAGAAAAAAGAAAAAAATTGCCCTCCCTGCCCTCTGATATATACAGAGCAGACATCTGTGACTGGGAATGCAGATCACAAGGCCTGCCATCAGCAGCCCTGCCTTTAGGTGCGGGTACTTCAAGTCTAGTGTATAAAAACGCTTCATTTGAACCGGGTGGGCACACACTCTTCAGTTTGAAACAGGCTGCAGGCCAGCCCCTGAGCCACCTCCACGTGGGCTGCCTGCCTCGTCCCTGTGGACCTGTGAGCAGTGAGGCCTGGCTGGGTGAGCGTTCACTCTAGCATTTGGATTTTTGGCCACCCAGCCACCTCTGCCTGAGTCTCCAGGCTCAGGGAATATGGCTTGGGAATAGAGGCCGGGCTGCCAGCCAGAGTCTGCATTCAGAGTTCTGACCCAAGAGCTGGGCCTCCTGGAACCAGAGGCTGTGAGGGGCTGGGAGGGGAGGGAGGGCGGGGTGCGCAGGTGGTCAAGGGCGGCTCCCCGAGAAGCTAAGGCCCCAGCTGGGCCCTGGAGGCCAGGCTGTCCTGCCTCGTTGAAAGCCCAGGTCCGTGGGGGCCCTTCTTTCAGAAGTGTCCACAGTACTGGCCACGAGCACACAGCCCCGGAGCTCTTGCAGATGGGAAAACTGAGGCTTCAAGTCGCCCAGCATGTCCAAGGCAGGACTGGGGTCCCACACCAAGACCCCGTGCCGGGTGGATCTCTCACTCTTTGCCTCCACGCCCAGAAAGGGCTCAGGGCTGGGCCCATGCTTCCCACTGTTGGCTCCCAGGTCCCGGTCCCCATTCTCCTCCAACAGCACTGACTCCTCTACCCAAGAACTCCACTGCCGGCACATCCATGTGATGTGACCTGCAGGTACTCAGGCTCTCATCCCTCAAGCATCTGGCCTCAGGCCCCATGACTAGCAGGGCAGCGCTCCCCCAGGGCTCCCTAAGTGCCTTAAGAGCCACCTCATGGCCTTTGTTTACAACATTCCGTGGCCTGGGGGCCCTCTCAGCCACCCCCTCCAGCTGTCCAGGCCTAGGTCAGAAGCACAGGGAGAGCCCCGGCCCTGCTCCCTGGGGCCCCTCCACTCAGTACCTCCATCTCCTCTGTGACCGCAAGCTCATCAGTGCATCTCGCATCTCGGTTTCCCCCGTGGATGCGCTGGGTAGGAGGGAGCCTCCAGAGCAACAGGAGAGCGGGGAATAGGATGTGTCTGCCTGGCAAGAAAGCTGGTCTAAAGGCAAGTCCGTGGAGGCAGCCATGTGGAAGTGGTGAATGCCTCAGGAGAGAAGGGGGAAGAGCCTCGAAGTCCTCGTAGAGACAACCAGCCGTGTGCTTCACGTACACAGGCCTTTGCACATGCTGCTCCTTCTTTCGGGAACACCTTTCCTATCATGTCCTCTATGTGGCCAACTTGGCCAGTTATGACCTCTACTATCTGTTCCCCAAGTCCTCCTGGGTAATGGGACCCCCAAGTCTTAGCAAGCTGGACACACGACCACCCAGAATAAGGAATATGTTTCTCAGTCTCCCTTGTAGTTAGATTGGCCACGGGATGGAGCCTTGACAATGGCTTCTAAGTGCAGTGTAAAACTCCTAAGAGTGTCCTTAAAGAGACGTGATTGCTGGAGCTCTGGCAGCCACCTTGCACTGGGAGGAGAGCGTGGGCTAGAGGCCAAGCAGGTAGAATGGGAAAACAGGAGGAATCTGGATGCCTAGCACTGTGGAGCATCCTCTGAACCCTGGGCCTCCACCACCAGATTTCTACTTGAGTCAGACATAAGCTACTACCCTGTTTAAGCCACTATTATTTTTGTATTTATGTTTATTTTGTTGTTGTTGTTTTGCGGCGGCAATGATTGCTGCTTTTATTCAGAGCCAAGTGTAAACCTAGCTGATAAAGCCAGTAAACTCCTTCTCAGTCTTTCAAACCCAGCTTAATTGTCACTTCCCTCAGGAAAACTTCCTAATTCTCAGATGGAATAAACCACTCCCAGACTCGACCATGCTCCTATTTTTATTTTTATCTCTCTGTATTGCAATTTACGTGTTCAGGCATCAGCTGTACTTCTCAAGAACCCTGAAATATCAACTCGGAATCCCTGGCACCAGTAATACTAGTGTAAAACAACAGATAATATTTATTGAGTGCTTACAATGAACAGGCACTATTTTAGGAGTTTGTACATATTACCTCATTTAATCCTCATGGGAGTTCTATGAGATAGGCACCAGCATTAACTTCATTTTACAGATGAGAAAACCAAGGCACAGAAAGGTTAAGTAAATTGTCCAAGGTCACACAGCCAGAAATTGGCAGGGCTGGGACTTGAATCCCAGGAATTTGACCACAAAGTCTAAGTTCTTAGCTTGTCATTCTCGTCATAGGAGCTCCGGTAGCTTGTCATAGGAATGCCTTCAAATGCGATGTAGTGGAACCACACAACTGCCCTCACTTTCCTTAGAAAGAGTGAAACAAGAGGAAGGCTGCTGCCATCGGCCTGGGAACCCTGGCAACCAGGGCTCAGGGATCTGGAGGGGGTGAGAGGTCTCAGGGTCTCACAGAACTCAGACATCCACCAGGCCACCCATTTCAGTTACCTGTGCTGTGTAACAAACCGCCCCGTGATTTAGTGGCTTGAAATAACAGTGATTTACTACTTCTCACAGTTCTGTGGGTCAGCCGGGTGGATCCCCTGCTCCACGTGGGTCAGCACGGCGGTGTCCATCTCAGCTGCGCTGAAATGCCCACAAGGTCTCCCTCCCATCCTGTGCCGGTGGGGTGCCTTAGCTCCCTGCCACGTGGCCTTTCTTCCCACAGGGGTTCCATCCCGCTCGTGTCTGCCCAAGCTGCTGTGCATGGCAGCTGGCCTCCGAGAGAGAGAAAGCAGAAGCCCCGAGGCCGTTTAAGGCAAGGTCTGGAACTGGCAGAGTCATTTCAGCCATATTCTCTTTGTCCAAGAAAGTCACAGGGCCAGTCAAGACTCAAGGGGGGTGGAGGGAGAACGGGTCCTCTTTCTGGAAGGAGCATCCTATGTGTTCAGGTGGGAGGAATTCTTGGCAACCACCTGTGAAGAAGGTGCACCATCCTACCTCACAGGATTTCAGTCTCAGGAGTCCCCGGAGGACGTGGCACCTGGACAGACTGGCGCAGGACAGACAAGATCGCCCTGGGTCATGAATATACAACTGATCTTCCACAATGTCCACCGTCTTCCCTAGCATGCTGATTTCTCTTCACGAGGCTAAAAATTCTGTCCTGGGCTGGTTGGAGTTTGGTCGGAGGAGAAGGGTCAGGGAACTCAGCCATTCCTATCTGTGACCATGAGAAAAACATTTGATCTCCTCTCAAAGTCTCAGTTTCCTCATTTGTGGGGAAAGGAAGAAGGAAGCCTGCCCTCCTTGGGCACAGAGTTAGGGGGACAGTTGAGGTCTGGGCTCTGCCCAGTTTCCTCATCTGTCGGATGGAGGTAATGATGGCTCCCACCACACAGGACTGTCGAGGGGAACCAGCGAGTCCAAGGGGTAGGGCCCTGCCAGGTATGGAGCAAGTACTGGCCTTCAGGACGAGTTGGCCTTGTTATGCACTTAATCCTGTCTCTGCACCTAACATCCTGTCTCTTCCTTCCTGGCTCCTGTTAAGTGTTGTAACTTGGTCCTGATGTATTTGGCTGTTTGTTTCAGGTCTTCCTCCCCCATGTGGAGTGGGGGCTCCATGAGGGCAGGCACCACGCTCAGCGCTGTACCCCAGCTCAGGAAGCAGACAGCCTGCTTGAGAGGTGCCTGTGGAATGAGTAGCCACAGGGAATGAAGCGATGGACATAAGGGAGGGCAGGATTTGGCAGGGCTGGAAAACCTTCACTATCGGGCCCGGGGGCCTATTCCATTACCAAGTCCAATCTCTTTCCTTCTACAAATCTTAGGCTTAAGGAGAACCTGCCCCACCCACACCCACAGCCCATGCCAGTGGGTATCCCCTTCTCCTGGGACTTGACCCCCGAGGGCAGCAGCCTGCTCTGCATTCCATTCCTTGATGCCCTGAAGCCCAAGGCCTCTCCCCTGAATGCTGGGAGGGTCACATAGCCAGACGCATTGACCACTCTCCCCACCCCTCACAGCACCCCTCCACGGCGCTCCAACGTGCCTGCTGGTCCCATTTCATACATGAGGAAACTGAGGTTGCTAAGTGACCAGGCAAGTCATCTCCATGGCACAGAAAGGGCCAAGTAGCCAGCCCAGAGCACCCCAGGCGAGTAGGGTGAGCAGAAGCAAAGCCTGGGGACCCAGTGCCCTGCCTGAGCCCTCACCTCTGGAGGGAAAGACCCTCAGGCCGGAAGGATGGGCAGAGATGGTCTCAGCCCTGGGTCCTGCCTGTGGGAGGCCTGATGCCTGAGCACCAGCAGCATTCAAAGGGCCCGCCCCCGACCATCACTTTGGCCAGGAGGTGCTGCGCTCACAGCCTGGATCACCCCAACCCCGCGGGGGCAGGGGTCTCAGATATTTTTGCCCATCACAGTGCTGATGGGCAGTTATGATGGTCCCAATTACTTAGAATTGGAAAATGAGGATTTAATTCATGTCATTTAGAAGTAACAGCGCCCGCCTCTGTGGCCCTCTGCTGGTCCCTTCCATGCACATCTTACAGCACCCACCCCCACCCCCACCCGAAGATGAGGCTTAGTATTTCTGCTGGCCAAATGGGAATCTGAGTCTGGAAATATTAAATTATTGGCCCAAAGTTATCCCACTAGGCAGTGGTAGAAGCTGGGGTATCTTAGCTGGCAGTGACTTTGGAACCATTTCCCACTCATTTCTGCAAACTCAGTTGCTCGGTCCATCCCCGAGGAAGTCGGGGGGGTTCATTCTTTCTCAATGGAATTTTTCTTCTTCAATGATTTGTCTGGCAAGCAAAGCTTTGAAAACATGTGCTCACATTGGGGTGGGTGGGAGATATAGGATGGTTCCTTGGTGGATGTCCAGCTCCCATTCTGGGTGCAAGTATCCCCTCTAAGGGGCCCCGGCCTTTGCTCCATATTCTGGTATCAGAGAGCCCGCCGCCTCCGAGGTCCTGCCTCCATCCCAGCCCAGCGCGCGGGGCTTGCCCTCCCTGCGGCTCCCAGACACCATCCTAAGTGATCTCCGGAGCCAGCGACCTCCAGCTTGTCTCTTGCTTTCCGAGGCCCGTCGTCTCCCTTCTCCCAGGGAGATCATATGCGCTCGCGTCATGGAGCTGTGGTTTCCACTCCGGGCTCTGAAGCCAAACTCCGTGGAGTTTCAAATATCCCCCAGGCCTCGGAGGAGGAAGGCCGCCGAGCGTGGCTGGGGAGAGGGCTGCATCTGGTCTGCGTTACCCAGTAGCTGCCACTGCCTCAAACCCTGCTGGGGAACCGGACCGGAGGAGGTGGGGACCCTTGGGAGAGGGTCCCTTAGCTTAGCTCCCTGCCAGCTTCCCTCCAGCCATCCCTTCCCTTCCCTTCAGACCGCAGTGCTGAGAAGTCCCTTCCCAGTATGTAGCTCAGATGGCCCGTTTCCTGGGGCGGAACCTGAGGTCTGAGGTGGCCCGGGCAGTTTGGGGGCAGGACCGTGAGGCATTTGGGGCTTCTGAGATGAATCAAGAGTCCTTTCCACCGCCCTACACCAGATGCTTAAAACCTGGCAAGTCCAGGACCAGGCCTTCTCCCAGGAGAGGGAGACCAGCCCCCAGCCTCCTGGTCTCTCCCTCACACTGCCTCAAGATGGCACAGGCAGGTGGCTGCTGGAGCCCTGGGGAGGGGAGGAGCAGGACATGGCGTTAAGGATTCACATGACTTGGATACGAGGTGAGGAAAGCACCAGAGCTGCAAGACGGAGTGATGCACAGAGGCATGAGGGTCCCAAGCCCGGAGCAGAACGAGGGGTTCTCAGAACACATGCTTTCTGACCTGCAGAAGCCCCTTTCCTGCCCCAGGCCATCTGCGTAGATCGGGTCCAGCCCACGCTGCCTGAGCTCCTGGCCCAGCCTGGTCCTCTCTTCCGCTGGCCCATGTGTCCTCCCACTGGGCTCTCACAACAGCGCCACTTCAGAGAGGAGGGTGCGGGGCCCCACCCCCTGAGCACCGACCTCTGCTGGGTTGAGGGGAGCCTGGCTACCGGTTCCAATTGCTTCCCTCTACTCCTGAGCCCCAGCCAGGGTATGAGGGGCTCCCGCCACTTCGGGGCGTGCTGGCTGTGCTCCCTGGAGTCCCCCAGACCTTTATCCTGCGGCTCCACCCAGGGTCCAGCTGGGCAAGGGGCAGAGAGTAGAACGGCCATGACCTGATTTTGTTTGTGTGCTTGTTCTTTGACCCCTGAGAAGCCTTCGAAACAAAGTTTCATACAAATAAGAAAGAAAGGAGGTGTATTTTTAGAGCTGAGTTTTCTCTTACCTCCCCGTCCAAATCCCAACAACCTAATGATCTCATCTTTTCTAAGTACCAGACATTTAAGTCGTGCTAGAAAAATATCAACAATGCTTATGCTTTATCTTCGCTTTCTGGCCAAAACAAAAAAGAGAGAGAACGAAAGCAAGGAAAGAAGAGAAAGGAAGAGAGGGAGGAAAAAAAACAAATGAAAACTTTGTTGCAAACTCATGAGAGTGCAGATCAGTGAATAGGGGCTCAGAAAATCTTGATCCGCAGGGTTCATCTCGGGAGTGCAGAGCGATGAGGTTCCCTGTTCCTCCACAGAATCTTTAAGAAAGTGAAGTCCTCAGGACACCTAGCCCAGCCCAACATTAATTCTCTAAACCTTTGGCTCTATATTTTGAATGTTTCCCCATTATGCTTCTGAAACAAAATTAGAAATATTGAGAAAACTGGAAAAATCAATTGCCAGTATTCCTACCGTCATAGGGCAATGAAACACACACACACACGCTCCCACACACAATCATATATATACAATTCAGTCTATATCTTTTTTTCCCTTTGCTAAAGGGAAACAGACCAACAGACTTGAATTGAAACCCCAGCTCTGGGCACGTGACTTTAGCCCTCTGAGCCTCGGTTTCCTCATTGACAAAACGAGGAGACTGGTCATACATTATAATCCCACCTGCCAGGAGCCGGTGGCACCTGCTCCCCGAGGGTGTGACGCATCTCCAGGACTACAAGGGAACCCGAGTTTGAGTCTGCTATGACCGGCAGGGACACAGACTGTTCCTTCTGTCTTACTAGCTCCATGAGTGAGCAGGCATGTTTACTGAGGTCTTAGCCTGGAGCCAGGGAGGGTTTAAATCACTTTCCATGAGATGTTTTATTTCATCCTCAGAGCATCTACCCATGAAGTAGTTCCTGTTACTGCCCTCACTCTGCAGACGAAGAGATGAAATGACTGGTCCAAGGTCACACAGCAGGTGAGCGATGGATCTCACACTGTACCCCGGGTCTGCCAGGCTTCAGGGGCCCAGTTCCCTAAACAACATCTTGGTCTCTTGGGAAACAACCAAAGGCCCATCCAGAAGCTGTTCTTTTTGATTCGTTCAGGTGGGTTGTATGTCCCGGTGGGTGGTCTGTCTTGATGAATGCTCCAAGTGAACTTGAGCTGACCGTGTACTCTGCTGTTGTTGGATGACGTGCCTGTAAGTTAGATCAAGTTGGTTGATCAACTACATCCTTCCTGATTTTCTGCCTACTGGATCTGTCCATTCCTGAAAGAGGGGTGTTGAAGTCTCCAAATATAACATGGTTTTGTCTCTTTCTCCTGGCAGCTCTATCAGTATTTAGGCTCACATACTTTGATGTTCTTTTGTTAGATGCAGACACATGAAGGACTGTTACACTTTGTGGAGAACCCATCCCTTTATTATCAGGTAATGCCCCACTTTATCCACGATCACTTTTCTTGTTTTGAAGTCCGCTGTGTCTGACATTAATGTCGGCATTCCACCTTTCTCTGATTAGAGTTAGCATGGTAGAGCTTTCTCTAGCCCTTTACTTCTCATCTCTCTGTGTCTTTATTTTTAAAGTGGGCTTCTTGTAGACAACAGACAGTTGAGTCCTGTTTTGTTATGCCTCTGCTTGTCTCCGTCTTTTAATTGGTATATTTACACCGTTCACATTGAAGGTAATTACAAATATAGCTGGATTAATATTTACCATGTTTATAATTGTTTTCTATTTGTTGCACTTTTTTCTTTTTTTAAGTTTTCTTTCTCCTGCCTTAATCTGGTTTTACATGATTCTGTTTTATCCCTTCTCTTAGTACATCAGTTAAATTTCCTTTTTTTTAATATAGTTTTTTTTCTTTTTTTTGGTGGTAGGCAGGAGGCAATTAGGTTTATTTATTTTTAGAGGAGGTACCAGGAATTGAACCCAGGACCTCGTGCATGCTAAGCATGCGCTCTACCACTTGAGCTATTCCTTCCCCCACCAACATCAGTTAAATTTCTTTTAAAAATTTTTAAGTGTTTTTTTGAGGGGGGGTTAATTAGGTTTCTTTCTTTCTTTCTTTCTTTCTTTCTTCCTTTCTTTCTTCCTTCCTTCCTTTCTTTCTTTCTTTCTTTCTTTCTTTCTTTCTTTCTTTCTTCCTTCCTTCCTTCCTTCCTTCCTTTCTTTCTTTCTTTCTTTCTTTCTTTCTTTCTTTCTTTCTTTCTTTCTTTCCTTCTTTCTTTCAGGTACTGGGAATTGAACCCAAGACCTTGTACATGCTAAGTATGTGCTCCACCACTTGAGCTATACCCTTCCCCCTTTTTTAGTTTTTGCCCTAGAGTTTTATAATACACATTTACAACTAATCTAAGTCCACTTTCAATAAGTCTATATTAATTCATGGTGTCTTATAGCAAAGTATTCCCAATTTTCCTTCCCACTCCTTACAACATTGTTGGTATTTGCTTCACTTATCCACATGCTATAATCACCATAAAGACTTCCGTTATTTTTTTTTTTTTGCTGTCATTTTTACTATTTTTACTTTGAACAGTTATCTACTAGATCAGTTAAGAATAAGAAATAGAAAAGATTTTTTGTTCTTTTCATACTCCGTCTCTGAAATTCTGCCTTTCCTTGTGTAAATCCGAGTTCTGACCTGCATAATTTTCCTCTCTTGAAGAACTTCTTTTCACATCCCTTGGAAAGCAGGACCTCTGGTGACAAACTCCCTCAGCTTTTGTTTGTCTGAGAAAGTCATTATTTCTCTTTCACTCCTGAAGTATAATTTTGCTGGATACAGAATTCAGGTTGATGAGGTTTTTATTTTTTCCATCAATACTTTAAAATTTTCACTCCACTCTCTTCTTCTTTACATGGTTTCTGATGAGAAGCCTGGTGGAATTCTTATCCTTATTATTCTGCGGGCAAAGCATATTTTTCCTCTGGCTTCTTTTGGGATTTTATCTTTATCTTTGGTTTCCTGCAATTCTTTTCATAGATATTTTTGTATTTTGCCTACTCAGTATTCCCTAAGCTCCCTAGATCTGCGGTTTAGTGTCTGTCATTAATTTTGGAAAATTCCCCACCATTATTACTTCAAATATTTCTTCTGCTTCTTCTTCTCTTTCTTCTTCTGGTATTCTCATTATGCATATGTTACACCTTTTGTAATTGTCTCACAGTTCTTTTTTTTTTTTTTTCCACTTTTTTCTCTTTGCATTTCAGTTCGGGAAGTTTCTAATGGCATATCTCCATGCTCAGTGATTCTTGCCTTGGCCAAGTCTAGTTTACGGATAAGCCCATTAAAGACATTCTTCATTTGATAGAATGTGTTTGATTTCTCGCATTTCCTTTTGATTTTTTTCCTTACAGTTTCCATCTCTCTGTTTCCATCACTCATGTGTTCTTGCATGTTATTTACTTTTTCCATTGGAATATTCACCATAGTTATTTTGCATCTTCTGTCTGTTTAATTCCATATATCTCTGTGATAGCTGAGTCCGGATCCAACGCTTGCTTTGGCTTTTCACACTTTTTCTTGTCTTTTAGAATGCCATTTAATTTTTTGTTGAAAGGGAGACATATGTCAGGTTTTAGGAACAGAGGTGGTTAGGCTTTTAGTGTGAAGCTTTATGTTAATTTGGCTAGGAACTGGTCTGTGTTTAAGGTTTGCCGTAGCTGTAGGCTTCAGTTTTCTAGAATTTCCTTGTTTGTTTCTTCCCTTGTTAACTTCAGGTTTTCCTTTCTAAAAAGAGCCTGTGTCTTGCAGTTTTTTCTATTGTAACCCCCATCAGACCTGCTGTAATAGTGATTCAGTGTTGGGGAGGGGAAGAATTCTATGTTCCTGTCATTCAATCTCAGATTTTTAGGTGGCCTGAGTCCCTGGGCTGTGACCTTTAGAAGCATAGCTTAGCCCTAATTTTTTTCTCCCCTTAAATGAGACAGTAAGGCTCCAGGGGGCTGGCGTTGTTTGATTGCCCTGCCCCTAAGTCAGGCAAGGCTCTGGTAATTTCTCCTGAGGAGTAGGCCTTTGTTACGGAAAAGACTGGGTGTATTTCAAAGTGCTTATTTCTTCTGCCCCAAAGAGAGAGGGCTGTTCTCTGATCTTTACCATGTGAATCTGGTAGGGTTCCTAGGGATAAAACCCACGAATGAATGGTAAGCCTAAGACTGGGCCCCCATTAGGTTCTTTTCCTTTTTTTTTTTTAATATTCTTTTTTTTTCCCCATTAGTTTTTAACTTTCAAATCAGTTCACGCTCAGCTTCCAGCAGTTCATAAAAATTACCATTTAATAACAACAGCAACAACAATAATAATAATAATAATAAAAGAGGGAGGGAGGAAAGATTTGGAGGGGTGGATATATTTATAGACTGTGGTGCTGTTTAATGGATATATACATATGTGCAAACTCATCAAGTTGTAAACATTAAATATACACAACTTTTTGTATGTCAATCCTACCTCAAGACAGCGGTTTTTACTTGACTGTTTAAGTGTCCCTCACAGTCACTGGCTTTGGTGGCTTCTGCTGTAGGTAAGCTGATCTTGGCTGTGATTCTCTGAAGTCACCCGTCTCTCCAGATTTCAGAGTGGCCGTTTGCCCTGTGACCTTAATTCTCTGATGGATCTAAAAGTTGTTGGCTTTCCGTTTGGTCAGCTTTCCTTGTTGTGAGGATGGAGCGACAACTTCCAAGCTTTTTATGCAACAGTGCTGAAACCAGAAGTTCCCCCTTCTGGGGTTTTAACACATCTGCCAAAGTCCTGCCTTCCAGTCATGGGACAGAGGGATGGGCAAACTGTGCTGGGGAAGCAATGCCAGGAGCAGCTAACCTCGCTATAGGTCCGCTCGGAAGACCTTCCCTGCTCCTTGCAAGAGTGAGGCATCACCAAAGGAAACTGAGGTTCCAGGGAAAGAGCCATGAACCGCATCCCCGGGACCCATCAGCCTCCCCATTCCTTGGCCAGCTCTGACCTGCTGGATTCCTCTGTCTCCCCGAGGGACCGCACTGAGCTGTAGTGGAGGCAGAAGAATGGGGTCATGTGAAGTGAGCGTGGGACTGAGGTCAGGCTGGCCACACAGACCCACCAAGTACTTCCTCTGTCCTTCATGAACTGTGACCTTGGGTTGGTCACTGCACTTCTGGGGCCTCAGTCCTTTCTGTAAGCTCAGAGCATGACAGTACTTTCCTAGTACAACTGTGGCAAGGAGGGAAATGCCTGACACTGAGCCTGGCATATCACAGGCATCATGCAAATCCATTTCCTTCTCCCCTCAACAGGAGCCCCTGTCACCTCCGGAATCCAATCCAGTAGCCCAGCCTTGGCACTGATGCCTCACAGGTCAGCACCGCCTTTCCTCCATCCCACCCCAGCCCAAGGGCCAGCCAGAGGAGGTAAAGAACGTGGGCTGAAAGCAAGTAGCTAATGTGAATTGGGGGAGTTATGTGCCAGGCACCGTTCTAGTACTTTATGTGTATTCACAGATTTAATCTGCATACAAAAAAAATATGATCTAGGAATTATCGCTACCCTATTTTACAGAAAAGGAAAATCAAGGCACAGAGAAGTTTACAGTAATCACAGTAAGTGGCACAGCCTGGGTTTTAACCCAGAGCGCACATTCTAGGAAGAGAGGGTAAAGGGGTGAAGATCCTTGACCTTGGGAAGAGAGGACTCAGCAAAAGGAGAGTCTAGGATTTGTTTGGCTGTGGGTTTTAAGGGCTGGAGGCTCCCTCCAGGGCCCTGAGGTGGTGTTTGTGCTAACCTGAGAGCTGGAGCCCCAGTGGAGCTGGGCTGAGGCTGATGCAGATCCCAGATCCTGTTATCCGATCCCCCTCTGTGGTAGGAAGAGGCCAGGGAATGTACCTGAGTGCCCCACCTCATGCTTCTTCAACCTGAATGTGTACACGAACCCTGAGGGATTGTATTAAAATGTAGATTTGGATTCAGCAGGTCTGGGGCAGGGCCCTAGATTCTGAATTTCTAACAGTCTCCTGGGTAATGTTGATGCTGCTAGTCCAGGGATCACACTTGGAGAAACCAGATTCTATAGGACCCTACATCTCAGGCCCGGCCTCTTTCCTCACTTGTTTCTCTCCGTCTGCCAGCCTGATTTCCTGTCTTCCCCTGTTCTGGAGGGAGGTTCTCCCCACTACCACCTCTTAGGAGGCAGCACCAGCTTCTGAAGGGCATTTAAGAAAAGCTACCCAGGCAAAGGTCAGCCCCCAAAACCAATTAACCAGCACGGGCCACATCTGAATTGGGCCCAGCATCTCCCATCACCTCCAAGGTCCCAGAACGCTGGCTTCTGGCTGAAAAGCCGCACTTATGTCACCTGTAAAATGGCAAAATGATCACAGAACCTGACCTCACAGGGTGGATGTGGGGATTAAAGGAGTTAGCACGGGGAAAGCGGTTAGCCTGGTAGCTGGCACACGGTAAGTACGACTTACGCACCACCTCTTAATTTTCTGAATAAATAACCCGCAAGTGTGGGTTTGAAGTCGACTTAATGGCTAAAGAGAAGCGCAGTGGTCATCAAACTTGAGCGTGCATCAGAATCACCTGGCAGGCTTGTTAAAGCACAGATCTTTGGACTCCGCCCACCACGGCCGCCTCCACGTTTCTGATTTGCTAGGGCTGGGGCAGGGGCTGGGCATTTCTGGCCAATCCCAGGTAATGCTGATGCTACTGCTCCAGAGACCAGTTCTAGAACCTCTGATCCGGGGGAACTCCTGCCCCGCCCCACGAGGAGGAATCTAGAGGCCAGGCTAGAGGTGGCAGCGCCAGGGCAGGTGACACCAGGAGTTAGGAGCCTTCCCAGAAGCCTGGGCTCCAAAGACATCAGAGAGGGGCTCGTCTGAGGCGCGGGGCCCCCTCCGCAGGCCTCTCTCCTCCAGGCTCATTCCCTCCTGCCTGGCCCGGCGCCCCGGCCCTCGGAAGGCCCCTCCACCCAGCTTTTGTTTGCATTCCTGGAGATTGCGTCAGCCTGGGCAGCGGGCATGTCTATGCGGGCAGGCCTGGCGCGATGCTGGCCTCCTGGGCAGGAGCTGCAGTGGCCACGCAGGGCCCACTGAGCAGGCCCGGTGACTCACGCTTCCTCCCGGATTCCGGGAAATGCTTTCCTCCTGTTGCTGCTGCCGCTGCTTTTTTCTCTTCTTAATGAGAAGTTCTCTGCAGACTTCCATGGCAACCTCAGGATGGGGAGGCAGGGGAAGAAGGTGGACAAATCCATTCCCAGGTGGGGTCCCAAGGATCCCCATCTCGCTCTCACACACACACACTCTTGCCAGCCCCGGCCTGAGCCCCCAACCCACCATGGAGCTTTGGTCCAGGAGGGCCAGTCCCAGAAATGCTTGCTTTTATTAAAAAGGAATGGCCTCACAAAGGCACGACTGTAGGAAAGGTTGTAATTTGCCCAAATAAAACTTAATTTGATCCATGAAATAGCTGTGGTTTATTGTGTAATAGATGTGCTATGTGTTTCAATTTAATAGAAGCCAATATAATAGGGGGCCAGCTGGGGCCTCCAGAGGCCAGCCTCTTTCCCACCACGCGCAGTAGGGCCACACAGCCCGCCCGGATGGCGGGACCCTCCACCAGGAGAGGATGGAGAAGGGTTGGCCACAGACTCCTGGCCCAGACCACGGAGGCCCATGGGAGAGACAGCCCAGGGGCAGATGAGTAAGAGTGCTTGAAGGAAAAAAAAAAAAGGGAAAGAAATGAAAACCACCCTTTTTCCAAAGCAAGGCTGCTGTGAGTGTATGAGTCTGAGGAGGGGGTTGTGGGGGCTGAGTCATTTTCCTGTCCCCTGCTGAAGTGGGAGGGCCCCCACTAGGGACTGTGGGAGAAAGATGGATGGGTCTGTCACCTGGAATGTGTAAGGAAGGAACCTCTGGCAATGCCTTTGGGGATGGTCCTCGGGCCTCAGAGCCTTCACGTGCAGGCTCAGCATGAAGGCAGTGCAGGCTCGGGGAGACAGAGCCGGGGGTGAGGGGCTCACTCAGGGATGGTGAGGTCATGAGTCCCAGAGATGGTCCACTCAGCACCCCCTGCCCTCAACCTCCCCAGGCAGCCCAGACTGAGACCCAGAGAGGGTAAGTGAGCTATACAAGGTTAAACAGCCAGAGAGCAGCTCAGATGGCTCTTGTCCCATAAACCCTCATGACACACTGGTGCTGGGCCAGTGCCAGGGACAGGTCGGGTGGGTTGTCGGGCTGGTCTTACAGATGCCAGGAATGCTGACCAGCTGACAGAGATGGGTAGAAAAGGGAAAGTGGGGAGGAGTAGAGGGTGTCACATTTGTCAGGCGTTCCCTGTGAGCTTGGTATTGCTCCAGGCGTGTCATGGGCTTTATCTCATTTAATCCTCTCGACAACCCTGTACAGTAGGTGTTGGTGGCCCATTTTGCAGATGAGGAAATTGAGGCTGGGGTGGCTTGTCCAAAATCATAGTTACTCCTGGACCCTCTGGTGCCTCCTGTGGGTGGAGACAGTATCCAACGAGGAGCCCTACCCCTTCCCTAGTGCTTTCTGGCTCCTGGGCTCTGATCCTTGGTCCAACTTGCTCCTGATTCCTTCTCCCTAGGGGTGCTTTCCTAAAAAGGCCTTTACTTGTGACCTTGGACGAACCTCTGAGCCTCAGTTTTCTCATCTGTAAGCTGAGAATAATAACACATGCCCCACAAAGGCTGTTCTGGAGATTCAGTGAGATACCATATAAAACCACCTCAGCCAGGGCTTGGCATCAGGAGGCATGCCTTAAATTCGTCTGTTTCAAACAACTCCCACTGAGAATACCATGAACCAGGTAAGTGCTGGACATTAGTTTAGGAGGGGAGCTACCTAGATTTGAATTCCAACTCTGGCATTTGCTTACTGAGTATCTGGGCAGATTATTCCACCTCCCTGAGTCTCAGTTTCACCATCCGTTGGACATAGCATTGATTATTTCAGAGGGATGATGGGATAATTAAACGAGATGACAGCACATAATAGGTGCTCAGTAAATGATAGTTGTTATTCCATCATCATTATCATCATCATCGTCATCATTATTCTCTTTCTAAACTCTCTTTTGTGGCATGGCCTCCGGCATGTGGACCCACATGTCTAGTGCAATGAAGCCCCGTAATCGTGCCTGCGCTGTGTCCCCTCGCCCCCGAAGATTTCTTAGTGTATTTGTGACATGGGACTTCTGCACGGAGGCTCCGAGCACCTCAGAAACACATCATATAGGAACCCAGTGACTGAAAGAATGGGAAGCAGTTACCCAGGAAGCATCTGCAGGACGTGGTCTTCCATTCTTCCAAGGAAACATCCCCTCTTTGCCAAACTCACTGTTGGGTCGAGAAGGGGGGAGAAGGAACCTCCTTTGTCAGGGTGGGGTCTTCCAGGGACAGCAGCTGGGGGGTCTTCTTGAAAGCAAAAAGAGAGGGGAGATGCACCCCATCACTTCTCAGGGACCATGGCCATCCTCCTCTCCTCCCCTCCTGCCGTGCCAACTCCCCCCTGTGCCCGCCAGACCCCTGTGAGGCCAGGAAGCCCCATTAGAAAGCCATGCTGTGGCCTGGTCATCTAAAGCCACAACGTGGGCCTTAAATGAGATCGGAGCCCTGGACGCTGTGACTCACCCGAGGTCCCACCGTGTGTGTGTGTGTGTGTGTGTGTGTACACATTTCCCATTATGTCTTGTTGCGTTCCCTTGCAGGGGTGCTGCTGGGGTCGAGAGGGGCAGTTAAGCCTGGACGTGCTCTCCACAAATGTGAGGTTCATTTATTATCATTTAATACGGTCAAACTCCAATTAAGCAGAACACTGGCAGATACAAATATTTAATTAAGACTGAACACCAAATCCCTTTTGGTTTAATGTTTATTGTAGAGAGTCATTTTTATAATTATAATTTATAATAAAATTTAATATAATAGAATAATGATAATGAATGCTCATTGTAGAAAATTTGACAGCTGTGGGAAAGTATTAAAAAAGAATGCCAAAACCACCCCTAACTCCACAGTCCAGCAATATTCACTGGTTACATTTTGCATACATGTATATGCATTAATATTCCGATACTGGTAAATATGTGTGTAGTCAGCACTTCGTATGTACCAGGGACTGAGTTCGGTGCTTACTGCATTATCTGTGTGTATATGTAAATGAAGTATTTTACACATAAAATGAAGTATTTTACATATATGCCTTTATTCCATTTGGCCTTATATCATAACTTTTCCAAATAATTGAAAATATTCTAAAACATGACATTTTTCTTTATAAAAATAACACCAGGTAAATAGTTTGGAAAAACAGAAAGTGGAAAAAAAAAATCACCCCATGACCTCCCCTTCCTCCCCTTCTCCCAGGCGTAATTGCCATCAATTAAACACGCTTTTTGAAGGCTGCATAATATTCTGTCACCTAGCCGTGCCACCATTTCTGCAATTCCTTATTATTGGATGTTTAGGCTGTTTTAGAACTTTTGCTGTCATAAAAAGCAACTGTTTCTCAGGAAAGATCCCCAGAGGCAGAACTACCAGAACAGAGGGCATAAACATTGTTAAGGCCTTTGATCCATACTAAGAAACTGATTTCCTGAAAGCCGCCTGGGTCTGAAGGCCCATCAGCATAGAAGGCAATAACATCTCTCTTTCTATCTTATTTATTTCACGTCCCCTCAGCCCCACTGAGCACTACTGTTTTTTCTTTTTTAATCCAGTCTGGCCAAAGAGGTAAGTGTGAAATAACACCTAGCTGTTTTAACTGAAATTTTGTTTGCTAATGAGGTTGAACATACCCTTAGTCACTTCCTCGTAAACATAAACAATCACATTTCGTCCTTTCGTTAATTTTCTTCTCACGTCCGCTGCCCATTTTTTCTATCGGGGTTCTTAGATTTTTTTTTTCTTTTTAATTTGCAAGTGCTCTTTACATATTTGTTATTATTTTAATTCTAGCTGTGGGCTGGCTGGATGTACAGAAGTTTCCAATTTTAAGCATACAAACATATACGTCTTTTTCTTTATAATTTCTTCCATTACTGCTGTGCTTAGAGAGGCCCTTCCCAACCAGAGATCAAAATCATGAACATTTTATTCTAGTTATTTCATGGTTTAATTGTTTTCACATTTTGCAGCCTCATCCATCTGGAATTTATTCTGCTCTATAGTGTGAGGTGGAGATGTAGCCATTCTCTCTCCTCCCCACTGCCCTCCTCCAGCTCCCGGGTTTCCCCAGCACCTCTCATTAAGCAAACCTTCCATTCCAGGGCACTTGGTGAAGTGCAGCAGCCCCGGGCACTGTACCGTCACCACCTGATGACACCCCAGGTCCTCCAGCAATACCTTTCACTTACACACGCCAGGCACCAGGGCCCTCTGTCCCCGCGTTGGGGACACAGAAGCCAACATAGCACCGTTGCCACCCTCAAGCAGCTTCCAAGCTAGAAAGAAAGTAGACCCATCAACAGAGAAGGAAGGACGTCTGGGTGCTCTGTGGGTCTCAGCGGGCAGGGTTTACCTGGGCCAGGTGAAGGGATGGTCATTAAGGGATGGGGACCCCAAGGAACAGGCAGCTGAGCTGGAGCATTGAGGAGTGAACATGTTAAAGGACACAAAGGCAGCCAACAAACAGAGGACCCCAGGGACCTGGATGGGTGAAGACAATTCTCATCGTGCCATTAGCACCACGCCCATGTATCTCCTAACACATACTTTGAATATTCATAAGGTTACTACTTTAAATGAAAGGAAAGGAGTTTAACAATGAAGCACTGGAGTGAGGGAAGGGCATCGAGGAAGAGGGAACAGCATAAGCGAAGGCTTAGAGTCACAAATCAGTTTGGCCTATTGCGGGAACATTGTTGGTTCAGCCTCGGGAGGGTGAGGGGCTGCAGACCAAGGACGGCCTTATATGCCCCATAAGGGGCCTGGACTTTGATGCACAGCCAGCAGATGACTTTATGCAGGAGCATGACTTGCCAAGGCTGCGTTTTTAGAATGCTCCATCTGGCCGCTGTGTAGCGAGACCACAAGGAACTCCTGGAGGCCTGGGGAGGGACACATCACGAGGCAGCTGTGAGATGTCACAGAAAGATCACGATGTGCCCAGAGCCACGGTGGTTTGGGGCTGCCCCTTCCTGCCTGGAAGGCCGTCCTTGAAGAAGCTCAGCCTGTGCACACCTGGCCTCCCGTCACTCAGGATGCTACCCAAAAGGGAGGATTCGGGGCCCCCTCTGCCCAGGCCCCAGCCTCAGTGTGCTTGGCTTCTCTTGAGGTGAAAGTCAAGGGTATAAAAACCAAGGAGCCCAAAGGTCACCAGATTCTGAAGCAAGAACGATCTCAGTCCAGCCCTAGCCCTATCCCTTACCTCCGCTGAGACCTTAAGCAAATTACTGAGCATCTCATTCTGCCGTATCTGTAAAATGGGACAGCCACATCTGTAACACGTGTTCGTGTGAGAGTCCAGCGTGAGTTGTCCATTAGATAACATATGTAAGGTCCCCGCACATGGCAGGGGCTCAGTATATGTCCATTTGATACCACTGCCTGCAAAAGGGTGTGTTTTAAAAGAAGAGTCCATAAAAGGCCCTGCTTAACCCAAAGGAACGTCCAGGATTTCAGGCACAGGAAGGCAGGCGGCAGTGCAGCCGACAAACAACAGCTTATAAAAGGACGCTGGCCCGGGCTCTGTGTCTGACCGGCCCTGTCCCCTCTGCTTTCTTTCCATCCCAGGACTTCTCTCCAGTCTTTGTCCTCTCCAAGGCCACGTCTCAGACGACATCAACGTTCCCATAGGTACCAAAGCACTTTCCTGCTCTTGGGTTCATTTTTTCCTTGCAGTCACTCTGTTGAAACAGGTCTTAGACCCATTTCACAGATGAAGAAATGAAGACCCTCCCAATATAGGGAAGAGGGGGTAGGGAGCCCACTGGCTGCTCCATGTTCCCCTTCTCAGGCTCCTTAGCATCCCAGCTACAGTGTCCAGGGCCACGGCGCAGGCTGAGAGACATGAGATGCTCTGGGCCAGGGTCTGTGAGGCACGAGAAAGAATCCCAGCACCTTGGATGAGGGAAAGCTCATGAGCACAGGAACGGGAGTCAGAGAGACCTGCCTCCAACCCAGCACCACCACTTGGCTGTGTGACCTTCAGGCAATCACTTGACCTCTCAGAGCTTTTGCTTCTCATCCACAAATCAGGTATCATCCCACAGATGTGAAGCATCGCTCTGAGCGTGAAACAAGAGAACAGGTGTATTATTCTTTCTGAGTAACACATTACCTTGTTTTTAGAGAGACTGCCTCCCCAAACTGGGCAGTCCAACCTACCCCCTTGGTCAACATCACCAGTTAGATGGCGTCGATCAGCCTCACCAGATGCCTGAGCAACGGGAGTGAGGTGGGGCAGCCATCCAGCGGTGCTGGCAGGTGTTCTGCACGGGAGGTGCGGGAGGTGGGGCTATCTCACGTGTTTCTCATACCTTTTCGGTGTAGGCGGAAGGTTAAGGGAAATGGCGATCAGATCATGGTCAGAGGTGTCTGGCAGGGGGTGGCTAACCACGCAGTCAGTGAATGTAAGGCACACGTGCCAGTGTGGGAGGGGTGCCCGGGGCACTGCCCGCTGTGAGGAAGATGCTCACGTCTCAGACTCTCCCTTCCCAGGTGCCCGGTTGTTTCTCTTCCTCCACCATCACAGAAGCTGTGTGTTCTCTCCCAGTGCCTGTAATTTCATCTTTTTCCCAGTCATCCGCTACTGGTACCCAGACCTTTCTCCCCGAAGGGCCAGGTACACAAGTGACAGGGCATTTTAATAAAATTTAACCATTTGAATCCCCTTTTGGTCAGACTACCGAACACAGGTTGCAGTAACCAGGCTGGCCGTTCAGGGAAATTAAGAAGTACACTCGCAGGCATGATTAGGGCGGACTCGCTGTTTTCAGCCTTTTCATCCTGGTCATTACCCAGGAGGTGGCCCAGAGTGGAGGACCCCTTTCAGGGGACGGCCACAGTCAATGATCAAACTGCCCTACCCAGGTGTATGGACCAAGAGGAGTCAGGGTTGGGAACGTTGACTGGACAAGACCATCCCTGTGGATGGCAGGGATCAGGGAAGGTCACCAACACCTTGACCACCAGCCCACTGTAGAGTGCCTTCACTGTGGACTGCAAATGGTCCTGAAAGCAGAAAACATGACCCAGGTCAGTTTCAGGGGCCACGACGTCATGGCTAGAATAGGCTGATCAGACTGGCGTAACCTATAAACGTGTCGACAGCAGGGAGGCACCCACCCAGAGCCCCAAGACTGGGTCAAAGGGCCGAGGCAGTCATTCCACCATAAGCGGGCAGGGACCATGCCCGCTGCGAGACAGCCAGGTCAGCTTTGGGCAGCAGTCACAGCATGGTGTCAAGTGTAGAAACATGGCATCCTTTGCTTTCACAGGTCTCTGAGTGTAGCCACGTCTGCTAGGATGGCAGGTCCAGGCAGCAGTGGGGACAGGCTGGCCAGGGCAGGCACGCCAGTCAGTCTCATCAGAGAACAGACCCTTCCCGTGGGCATCTGCAGTTGTGACCCACAGAGTTCCGTCAGCAGCCTCAACTTGTCCCCACAGTTTGTGACCCCCATAGAGGGAGGTCTTTAATCTGCAGCTTTCCAAGCAGCAGGTGAAACAGCCAGGTCATCGGCTACATCCAAGAGACAGTAAAAACATGACAAGTTCCTTCGAGGGGAGTGCTGGCTGCAGCTGTGAGAGGCGTGAGTTCTGCCCACTGAGCAGTTACGTGCCTGTTTTTGGTCTGCAGAGCTGGCATTGAGGTGGAGTAGCTGCAGCCACCCGGTAGACACCCTGAACAAAGCCAACGTGCAGCCATAAGAGCTCCAATACTAGTCCAATCTTCACCTATGGTTTCCTCTGTAAGTTTGTCTGGCTCGGGGAGATTTCCCAAACAAGGTCAAAATTCCGTCACTTAAAGACCTCTGATTGCCGTGTCTGCATGGATCTAAAGTTGGTACGACAGACTGCATGAGGGGCTGAGTCATCACTGGTCCCTAGCAAGTGTCATGTGTCCCACCCTCTTGTCTCCTGGGACCAGCTCTAAGGTCTGAGGATTCCTCCGGCGTCTGCCCACAGCAGCCATGAACTGCCTCTGTTTCTTAGTGTAAGTGCCCATTTCCCTAACTGCTATCTGAAAGGCTGCAGCACCTCAGCCCACGCAGGAGCAATCCTAGAGGTGGTTGGTTTCAGTGGGGAGGAAATGAGGCTGAATGATGAGGACATCTCACCACCCGCAGGAGAGTTACCCACAGCCAGGGCACCATTTTGACAGCTGTCTTTGAATGTACTTCCTAGTACTCAGCCTGCAACCACCACCTCCCCAGTTCTTCCTCCTTAAAAGGCAATAAAGTAGAGGGCCATTTATTGCCCACATCGCCACACAATTTGGTCAACAAATTCGCTACTGATTTCCATGGACTTTCCTCAAAATCAATATTCATTGCCTTGGGAGGCCCTCCTCTTTCTTCTTCAAGAAAAACATGTCTCTGCCAGTACCTCATTCTCATCACTGTCAGGAACTCGGAAGGATCTGAGATTTCACCCTATTTGTAAGACAAGAAGTTAGTTTGCCCCGTTTCCTGGATGCAGGCAGAAGACACAAGACTCCTGGGTCAGAGACAACAGACTTCTACGACTCATGGCCCAGCTGGCGGCATGAGCATCAGCTCTGCTTCGGTCTTCTTTTGGCGCAAAGAGAGGCAAGTGACTCCTGCACACTCAGTAGGGTGCATTATAGGAGGGGAATCCTGAGCTTGGGGAACCCAAAGCTTCTATAACGGGCAGTAAACATGCCTGCCCCTTGCACCAGAGGGAGACCCGATCTCTGTCTTCTAAGGCTGCTGGCTGTTGTATATCCTTGAAGAGAGTCTAGAGCAGAGGACGTCAGTGCCTTCACTTCCAAGACTTTCAGAGCATCCCATGGAGGATTATCTCCCAAGACTACAAGCTTTCTCACTTGGCCCTTTGTGGAAGAGGACATCAGCCTCATTTTACGTATGAGAAAACCATGGCCCGGAGGGAACATGAGAAAAGTCCAAGTTCACAGAGATCGGACAATGGTGGGGCCAGGGTTCAAACCTACATCCACAGACTTTCACTTCTCTCCAAAGCTGGCCCCTCCGTCTTCAACAGCAGCAACTCAGGCATAAGGCTGGATGGAGAGGGTGGCGAAATCTCTGTTCAAAGACGGTTTTCAGTGGCTCCGTGGCTCCTCTCTCCCCAGCCATGGCAAATTCAAGAGCAGACTCACCTCAAAGGCCTTTGGCTTCTCCTGGTCACTTGGGAGGCCACCCTCGAAGTCTAGAAACTGTCACAGAAGATTCTGATGACTTCGCCTGCTTGGGCTGGGGCCAGGCCCAGCCGGCGCCCTCCCCTCGCGGAGCACCCCTGGGGATCTCCAGCCTCAGACTCAGACAGAACGGGATCCAAATATGCAGACTGACAATTGCTCAATTTTAGAAACTTGTGTGGCTCAAGCTGGTTCCTCTTCCCTGCAAGCTGGGGCAGGGACACCCCTCAGCAGAGCCAGGCCTGGCAGCCCCCCTGGCTGTGGGCCCGGATGGGGCCAAGGGGCCCCAAGGGTCAGACCTCAGCCCCCTGGAGCCCCGGAGTGAAGAGAGCCCAGGAGCCAGCCGAGGCCTGTCACCAAGGCGCCACTCGGTTTTCTGGGGATCTGATGTGGTTTTCGACGGTTATTGACATTATATTTTGGGCAGCACAAAGCAGGGGATTCTTCAAGTGTCAAAATAGTTGTCGTCAGGGCCAGAAACAGCAACCATCCTCACTCCCTGGGTGGACAAGGCAAGGGAAGAGGAGGCAGGGCTAGGGGTGGGGTCACCATTTCTAAAGGGTCTGCTTCCAACACACATGCTTAGAGAGCACCAAAAGGCTGCCCATTTTAGACAATTTAAGGAACTTGGCTAACATTTTATGGCTTATGGAGGAGATGTTTGTCCCCTCCCCTACAAGAACTCGTGAATTGACGTGTTTCTGTTAAAACGTTAAGGAAAGAGCATCTCGGACAGCACACTTGTAGGCAGTGGAGTTTATCTGTGTGTTTTTCTAGGCATTCCTAAAACTCCATTTTGTTCATTGCTCAATGAAGAGAAATAGAAAGCGAAATTATTACAAAGAAACGTTTCTAATTAATTTGCTGGTTCAAACAAAGCTGACCCCAAAAAGCTGGCAATAAACATAGTATTTTAAAAATTCAACACATGCTAAATGTTACTATGCTCAGGCCCTATTTTAACTGCTTCACAAATATAAGCCCATTTAATTTCATCGTCTTAACCATCCTAGGAGGTTTCCAGTCTAAAGAGAGGAAATGGAGGCTCAGAGACCTTAAGTAACTTCCCCAAGGTCACTTAGCTGGAGGCAGGGCTGGCCTTGGAGCCCCCGGAGTTGCCTCTATAGCTTGTGTGCTCCGCAGTCATGGAAAGTCACGTTCAGAAGTGCTGCCATCACTTGGCAGGGCTGGGGAGTAGGAGCACCGGAGCTGAAACCAGGGAGATCTGGGTGGGAATCCTTGATCTGATATTTACAAGCTGTGTGATCTTGGGCAACTTGCTTAACTTCCCTGAGCCTCATCTCTAAAACAGGGAGAAGAATTAAATGAGATGCTACAAAGTGCCTAGTAGACAAGTTCCTCAGTAAATGATGACTGTTACTATTATTCCTAAACAAAGTAAGAGTTCTGTTATTAGCAACTGTCGCAGCTCCTCTCAGCAGCTCTAATATGAAAGTCCACCCTAGCTTCCTCTCTTGGGACATAGGACTTGGGGGTGAGAAGTGGGGGCTCTCCAGAGCCCCCAGGCCCCCACCAGAAGGCACCATCAGGCCATCTGGCTTAGTTAGCCCTTTCATTTCTGAGAGGGAATTAAAGCCCTGTAAGGGAGGGGAATCTCCTAGCATCACTCAGCCAGGTCTCCCATGCTGCCCCCAGGGAGTCCAAGGAGGTCACATTAAAATCCATCTATGTCCTCTGCTCAGCTCATGAGCTCCGGTCTCAACACTCAGAAATTCTAGGCATTTCATCTACACTCCACTAGCCTCACTGTGACCTGAGTTGAAAACAGTAAGGCTGCGAAGCTGTTCCAGCCTACATCCCTAGTGACGGTCAGCCTGGACGGGACACCCTCTTCCCCAGCATCATCCACCAACCCCTTGACCAGGCCAGGGGGACATAAACTTCCTCAGGGTTATCCAGGCCACCGGAAGTCAGCCAAGTCCTCAAAATCCCAGGGAAAAGAATTTTAAAACTTTGTCTTCACTTGGCTTTTATTAAAAAGTATAGGGCTATCTTACAATAACCTATAATGGAAAAGAATCTGAAAAAGTGTATGTAAAGATATATGTATATGTATAACTGAATCACTTTGCTGTATACCTGAAACTAACGCATTGTAAATCAACTGTACCTCAATAAAAATTTTAAAAAGAATATTATGAAAAAGCATAGAGAATGAAAATGTACTTAATGCCACAGAACTGTACACTGAAAAATGGTTAAAATGGTAAATCTTATATTATATATATTTTACCACCACGACAAAAGCATAGAGGATGAGAAAGTTTTAGGGACGGATGGTGGTGATGATTGTACAATGCCAATGTACTTAATGTCACTGAATTGTCCACTAAAAAATAGCCAAATTGGTCAATTTTATGCTATGTATAATTTTTTTTACCACTATTAAAAACAAACAAAACCAAAAAAATGATCTGCACCCCTACCCTCCTTGCCTCTTCACTGCTTTGCTCAGGGTGATGCTGGCTTCACAGAAGCCTTTGTAGCATCTCTGAGAGGTCAGCTCTGGAAGGAGCCCCAAGTCATTGGTTTGGCCCTCACTGGCCACTGCCTTGCTGTGTGACCTTGGTTAGCACCCTGACCTCTCTGAGCCTCAGTTCCCTGACAGTGATGAATTAGATGTCCTCTAATGGCCTTCCCAACTTAGATGTTCTCTGAGTTTGTGTTCTAAATCATCAGAGGGACACACTCTCTCCCAAACCAAGAACTCTGGCTACCACACCCCCAAGAGAGTAGAAAAGGCTGTAGGACAGGAACCTGAAGAACCTGGGCCTGAGGTTAGGGGAGGGGGTGAGGGTCCTTAGGGATAAGGAAAAGCCAGCTGGGGTTGTCATGGAGAAGCATGATAATAATAAACACCCTCTTCCTCCAGCCCTGCAGGTTGCCCGCTTGTTCCTTTAGAGTTTATAAAACACGCCCACATCCATTACCTCCATGACGCTTTAATCCTACAAATATCCAGGGAGCCCATCCTCTGCCCGGCACGGGGCTGGACCAGGGCCAGGGGGGTGAATGGGACCTAGGACATCTCTGGCTTCTAGGAGACTCCCATGGAGGAGAGATGCGGCAGCGGTGTGGTCAGATCTTGGATTGAGCAGGTGGGGGCCTAGTCAGGAGTGGGGGACAGTTTCAGCAAAGGCTTAGAGGGGAGAGAGAGGGGGGGAGGTCTGGAGTGTGGTATCTGAAGGGCTTTGGCCAGGTAGAGTTGGGGCAGGGCCAGATCTTCTCAGAGGTAGTTCTTTATCCTGAGAGCACATTAAAAACCATCTGTGACCTCAGAGAGGTCCCTGTCGCGTGCAGATTTTGGTGCAGTCCATGATTTGATTCTGGGTGAAGAGTGGATTGGAGGGGGCAGGAGAGGGGAGGAGGCCCAGTTAAGAGGCCACTGCAGCTGTCAGGGGGAGACCCTGGCGTCTCCAACTCCAGATGCCCCAGTGGCTCACTGACCCTACTTTCTTGCTGGGGTAGCTGAGGCTCACACAGGCCAGGTGATGGCCCCAAGGCAACAGCGAAGTCAGGGATCTGGATTTGAGTCCTCGTACTTGCTGAGACCTCAACTCAAGCTTTTCTCACCAACCAGATCTACCTTCCAGGCCCCAAAATAATACTAGGGAAAACTTGCTGAGAGCTTGCCACATGCCAGTTTGCGAACGCCTAACATGCATTCATACATTTAATCCTCCTGCCAACCCTAGGATGGAAATACTCACTATTATTCCGACGAGGAAACTGAAGCACAGAGAGGTTAAGTAACTTGCCTCAGATCGCATACTTGGTAACTGGCAGAGCCCGGATTACAACAAGGCAGCTAGCTGCAGGCGGGAGCAGCTGGAACTAAGTCGCTTGAAATGTGCGTGTGGGATGGGGGCTTCCAGGCCAGGTGGAAGGAGGCAAGGGAGGAGTTCCCAGCGATGAACAGAGGTGTGTGCACTCCCTCCGGAGCACTGAGGGAGCCTGCGCCTGGACACAGAGGAAGCAGCTGGGCCAGGCGTCCTGAGACATGAACTTGCTGTGTGACCTTGGGCTATTCATACCCCTCTCTGGGCCTCGGGTTTTCTCACCTGAAGCGAGAACACATGATCTCCAGGCACCACCCCTTCTCCCAGCTCTGCTTCTCTCAGTCTTAGATCAGCCCCCCCACTCCAGACACCCCCAGAGACTAAGGCAGGGAAGGGATTGGATGGGGGTGGTCTGCGAAACGGAGAGCAAGGGGCAATGAGGGACTCACCCCTCTCCAAAGACCTAGTCAAGAGCAGGAAATCCATTCCCCCCACCCCCACTCCAGGCCTGGACGTGGGTTTGGGGGCAGTAAGCCCCGCCCACCTCGCTTCCCAGGGCCTGCAGGGACCGGGCTCCCACCACACTCTCCAAGGACCGGCCCTTGTTTAGAAAGTGTCTTCTTTGGGGCCTGAGTCACCAGATCCCTGGGTGGTCTGGGGGAAACCACAGAGTCACTGCCAGCACCACGACTGGGAAACAGGGGGGATGGCAGGTCCTGCCGCCACCGATGACCTCAGCAACTCAGCCTGTTCTTCCTGGGACTTGGTTTCCCCACCGAACTCAGGGGCTAGACCTGGAGTCCCAGACCCCCACGACGGAAGGCAGCCACAGGGCCTCTCTCTGACACTCGAGGCTACCCGAGGACCTCAGGGAGTAACTCAGCCTCAGGACAGGGCAGGCCTGGGCCAAGACTGCTTCGAGGTTGAGGCCCTTAGACCCCCAGAGTTCAGCCCTTCCGGCTCACAGATGGTCCCCGAGGGGCAGGCCCACTCCAGCAAAGCTGAGCGCAGCCAGCACACGAGAGGGCCCTCAGCTGACATCGGAGACAGAGGCTTGGTCCTTCCCCCCAGGGAGCTTAGGCAAATCACAGCAATCGTGTGAGCAGCCACTTCTCCATCTGGAAGAGGGGACTAGCCAAGAGCACCCCATCAGAGGTTCTTGTGAAGATCAGAGATGCACGAAAGTCGCTTCTTGGGTAGCAAGGACTCACCAACAGTGAGGTAGCGTTAGTAGTCACCGAGTTGGAAAGAAGACAAACGTAGTGACTCCTAGTGCATCCTCACACAGCACAGCCCAGCCCAGCCCAGCTCAGCTGACCGCTCCCCAGGAGGACCAAGGCCTGGACAGGGGACAGCAGAGGGGGTGGGGCCTCCCAGGAGGCTCGGGCCCGAGGGTGGTGGAGTAGAATGAAAGGATCTGGGCTGGCCGGCCCGAGAGGCTTAACTCAAGAGAGAACCAATGTCATCTGCCCCTCTCTGAGAATCTGGGAGATGCGGAGGGGCTGTCAGTTTGACCTACATCCAGTAGACCCCGTGGTGGGAGGAAGGAAACCGGGATCATATCCGAGCATCCATGATTACAGGCTTGAGGTAAGCACATGCCTGCCCTGGGTCTCAGTTTCCTCATCTATAAAATGGGAGCGTCAACCCTTGTCCCTCTTGCTCCTTGATGAAGGGGGATTGTGATCACCCCTTCCACATCCAGAGATTAGGGGTGACTGGCTGCTCCCTCTGAGGGCGAGAGGTCCCTCTCAGAAGATTGGCATCAGTGGGCACGATGTCCTGGAGAGCCAGGATGGGTTCAGGGCCCAGCTGACCCACTCCTACCTGCAGCCTGGCCCTCCTTCTGGGAAGCCTCTAGAAGTTTCCTAAAGCCCAGCTCTGATCACCTCCCTGACCCATTCAGACACCAGCCCACCCCACACGGCAGCTCCTTATCTTGACACCAAGGGCCCCTCGGCCTCCCTTTCCCGCCCCAGCCGTGTATTAATAACAGCTGATATGCACTGATGAAGGATCAGGTATTGTGGGATGTGCTTAATTCTCCCAATCTGCACTCCCTTGAGGTAGGAACAATTGTGTCCCCATCTTACAGATGATAATACTGAGGCACATGGAGAAGTCCCTGAAGTCACTCTGTAAGTGGCAGAGCCAGGATCTGAACCCGGGCAACCTGGCTCCAGAGTGCCTGAGCCCAGGGTGCCTCCCACTCTGACCGACCGCACGCCAAGAATACACCAGGGAGGCAAGCATCCCCAGCTAGCATCTTCAGGACAGGGCCTCAGTGTGCGGTGCCTTGCTGTGTCCAGCAGTCAGCAGTGGCCAGCCCAGAGGCACCAGTGTGCCTTGGTTATGGAGACAGGATTAGCAGGAGTGGTGAAAGGGTTCCCTTGGCAAATAACTTCCGGAAACAAAGTAGTGTAGTTCTTGGACGTTTCGGTGGCCCTGATTCCTACTTCCTGGCAATGACACTTGTGCAGCTCCTCCCACACTGCAAGAATGGTTTGTGTGATCGGTAGAATACAGCGGCGCGACACCTCCCCGATAAAGTTATGAAAGATGGCAGCTTCACTCCCGGGCTCTCTTTCGGATCAGTTGCCCTGGGGAAAGCCACGTCACGAGTAGCCCCGTGGAGGCCTACGTGGCGAGGAACTGAGGCCTCCAGCTAACAGCCACGTGAGTGAGCTTGGAAGTGGGTCCTGCAGCCTCTGATGACTGCAGCCCTGGCCGACAGCTTGACTGCAGCCTCATGAGACCCTGAACCAGAACCACCCAGCCAAGCTGCTCCTGCATTCCTGAACACAGAAACTGTGTGATAATAAATGTTGGTTGTTTCAAGCTGCCAAGTTTTAGGATAATTTATTTTGCAGCGGTAGATAATACATGGGACTTTTCAGAGCATTTAATAGGCTAATGTAAATCTCCCAAGAAAGAAGATATACAATGTAGCATTCCCATTAGTTATTTGGCCAACAAGGCCTTCTTTTTTGAGTTTTCTCAAGAGTGAAAACTGATTTAATGTGGCTCCAGTCCTACAATTAGATGTAACTTCTAACTTTGATCTGTGTCATGAGCTAGTCATTTACCCTTCCAGGACCTCAACTTTCCCCTTTTATAGAGTAGAAACCACCTGCCTTTGCATAAATCATGACTACAGCCCCAGACAGGCAGGTTCTGAGCGGTTTGGTGGGGGGATGGGAGGGTAGACTCTCTAGGTCCTAAAGGGGGTTTCACCTGGGGCTCAGGTAGGTGGGTCCAAGACCCACCATCTCAGTCTTTCTTCCTCAGGCCATTTCCCCAAAGTGGTGAGAATCAGTGTCTTCTTCTAGCTCAGAGGTGGGAGGCGTGACCTGAGTCATCTCCATCAGACTGAGAGTTCCCCAGGCCAAAGCATGAGCCCCCCCACTGATGGCGAGACCTTACCCAGGATTGCCCTCCCTCCTCCCCCTGAATCCTGTCCCTCTTTATCTGGTAAAAGACTGAAACCAAGTTTCAGGATGCCTGATGGGTTAGAAACCCACTGAAGAGCCCTGCATATCCGTCTTTGTTAAAAAGAAGACAGTTAAAAAAAAAAAACTATATTGCGAATACTTTATTATCAACGTGTGACTGGTATTAGCTTTTTGTCTGGGCCATTAATATTTCAGAAACCATACACCAAACCCAGGCTTTTCCACCTAGCTCTGCTGTATCATTTTCTTAAAAAAAAAAAAAAAAAAAAGAGGAAGGAAGAAAAGAAAGAAAATATATCTGTATTATAAGCCAAAGTGCGTCTTTCTTGTTTTGTCCATATACACACATTGCACCATACATAAATAATTACATTGTAAAAATGACTCCATAATTACAAGTATAATATATATTTCCATATAATATATAAAACTTTATATTAAATCTAGGTAGATGATATCTGGGGGGTGGGGGAGGGTCGTCCGGGGGGAGGGGCTGCGTCTCTGGGCCCTAAGCCCCAGCGGCGGCGGGGCGGGGGTTGGGCGGCGGGGCGCTATCTGTGGTTGTTCAGGAGGATCTCGAGCCAGCAGGGGCAGGAGGTGATGAACTGCCGGGAGTAGCAGGGCCCCCAGCCCTTGGCGAAGCTGATGCGGACGCTGTTGGGGTCGTAGGGGCCGTCGGCGGCGTCGGGCTCGGGCCCGTGCTGGAGCAGGCCGGAGCGCTCGAAGTCGAACACCTTGATGGAGTAGCCGGGGGGCACCTTGCGGACCACCAGGGCGCGGCCGCCGGGCGCGTCCAGCGTCGGGGAGTTGACGAAGATGGGGTGCTCGCCGCGGTTGTAGGCCCACACGCCGTCGGGCTCCTTGCTGAGCAGGATGCCGAAGCCGATCTTGCTGCGCGTGCGCCGCACCGACTCGCTGCGCTGCTCCAGGTTGAGCTGGCCCAGGCAGAAGCCGCTGCCCTGAGGTAGGTCGTAGAAGATGCTGACGGCCTGGTCGTACACCGCGTAGAGGCGGCCCACACGTGTCCGGTGCTCCCAGTAGGCCACGCTGCACCAGTGGCTCGGCTTGGTGGCATCCGGAGACATGCTGGCGTCTGCGGGGCGAAGCACAGGGCACGGGGATGTTAATTCCGGGTGGGGAGGCGTCGGCCTGGCTGCTGGGGGGTGGGTGGGGTTTCCAGCACTCAGCAGCGCCCACCACGTGCCGGTTTGTCCTCAAATTTAACACACAGGGGCGCCCCCCACCCCCAGACACACACGAAGGACCTACAGAGAAGGCAAGGCACCTACTGTGCGCCAGATGTTGTAGGTACACACACACACACACACATGCGCGCGCCAGCAGGACGTGCACCCGTACATCCAAAGGAGGGAGGAACGCTGAGCCCCTCCACCGTTCCAGGTGCTGTGCCCTGCACTTCTCCGTCTACAGGGGACTCGCTGGGTCCTCCCACAGCTCTGAGGAGGCCACCTTCTCATTTTACAGGTGAGGATCCAAGGTTTGGCAGACACCAGCAGCCTGCCCAAAGCCATACAGTCAGTGAGGGGCACCAACCAGGATTTGCACCCGGTCAGTCCAAGCCTCAACTTGAACTATTCGGGGGCCTAAATCACCCCATAGAGGGGACTCAGGGCGGGGTAGAGTCAGGAACATGGCCTCCTCGATCCGTTCCAGCCCGGAATCGTGGTCTCAGCCTCAGCCTTGAGCATTTTGCGGAGTCTCCCAGTAACCCCCAACCCCCGGTCCTCTAGTTTCCTCTGTTGGCAGGAAGTGCAGGTTTCCACCAGAACCACAGCACCCCCTGTGAGACAGAGAAGCTGAGGGCCTCTAAGCGCTGAAGGAAATCGCTCCTCAAGGGCTGCAGGTCACCAGCCCTCACAGATGTGTGCGGCTCCTCTCTGGGCCTCAGTTTCCCCAGACAGCCAAAAGGAATGTCTGGAATGATGCGTGGAATCCCTTCTCACTCCAGCTCGGGGCAGCTCTGCCTGACTGTGTGAATGTAAGAGTTTTCTGAGCGCAGACCTACACCACACAGAAGCCGGGGCCTGTCTTGAAGGGCAGCCCCCTCCTCACTGCTTTTGTGTGTGGCCGGCTCTCAGGATCTGCAGGGTTTTGACATCTGGCCTCTCCTTTGAGCTCTCGGCTCTGAGAAGCAGGTGGGCACCCATGACTGCCCAGCGGGGTGATGGGTTCCCACACAGGCTGGGCTGGGGCTTTTGCAGAGGGAGGAGGTCCGCTGGAGGCCGGATGAGGACCTGCCGGAGGCCCTTAATGGCGCAGCTTCTCCAAGTGAAACTGATCAAAGTCCAGTCAAACCCAAGGGAGAAAGCACTGCTGACAACTTCATGCAGGAGCTTGGGTGAGGTCAGCTCTGTCTGCCTTCAGCCCAGCCCCGTCTGAAAGCCCCAGAGCCGCAGGGTGACAGGGCCCCTGATGTCCTCTTAGGGCTGGCCCTCCTAGCCCCTGGCAGGAAACTGTCCTCCTAAGGGGCCTCCTGTAGGCTGCCCGCTCTACTGTGGCCCAGGCCTGGGCACAGCCCCAGAGGGCATGCTCCTCACCCTCTGCCTGGCATTAAGGTCCCAGCCACAGGTCCCCAGCCCCCCTCTGCCCCCCCCCCCCCCGCCAAGGACATATCATTCTGTCTCACAGTCCCCATCCAGGCCCCTCATGGTTCCAGCTGATGTTCTGGGCGGGGGGTTGGAAAGAGGCTCTGCTCTCTGCCCTCAGCTGACTTCCTCCTTAGCCAGCAGGCAAAGAGACAGCTCTAGCCCTCAGTGGGTGATGCAGGTGCGGACACTAAGCCAGTCCCAGCAGGTGGGCAGCCAGGAACACCCCAAACCATTGCCCTCTTCTTCACCCATCCCTCCGGCACTGGCCTGAGCGTTCCCAAGAGCTAGGAGAGCACCACATCCCATCCCTGGCCATGAAACTGCAGCATCAACCTTCTCCCCCAGCAACAAGAATTCCTTGAGTGCCTTGGGCACAGAGAGGTAGGGAAGCAATGACGCTGTGCCCGAAGAACGTGCGGTGACAAGATGGGCAACAGGCATCCCGGGGTGCCTTCCATGAGCTGGGTGCCTTCTGTATACCAGCCCTGGTCCACCTCTGTTATCACCCCATCTCACAGAAGTGGAAACTGAGGCCCAGGGAGGTGCTATATGGGTCGAGGGTACACACTAGTGAGTGCTGGAGCCACACTCGTGAGGGGAGCCCTCCTCCATACTCCCTGCAGGCTCCCCATGAAACCCATGTACCAAGCAAGTCTCCCCATCTGCTAGGCCTCAGTTTCCCTCTCTGTAACCACGGCTGCTCTCATGGTGCTTACCCACCAGCTTCCTGAAGACACACAGTCTTACTGAGGGAGGGATTCCTGTTACTCCCCCCTTCAGATAAGGCTCAGAGAGGGGCGCCCTAGTCTGAAAGTGGCAGCTCTGTCCCAGGGTGTAGCCACTCCATTGTTAAAAGGCAAAGAGGCAGTTTTAACGGTCAGGGAGTGTGGGGTAATTGGACTGAGGGGGTGGGGCACTTCCTCTCTCCCAGCTCCTAAAAGGCTTTTAATTCAAGGCCAAGTGTGCCTTCCTGTCCCCCTCTGAGTCTCAGCACCTCCCACCCCAGCCCCGCCAAATGCCCTCCCATCCTCTCCTCCCACCTCATCAAGATCTGTGTCCTGGCCTTGCCCCAGGGCTCCTCACGGGGATGGTACCCTGTGCCCTAGGGTTCAGCCTACCCCAACTGTCTGGCTCAGGGACGCTTCCCTGGGCCAGGCCTCACCTCCCACGGCCTCTTTGGTTGAGCAGACTGGGTAACACCTCATCAGGCCTAGGCTGCGGGCCAAGTCGTCCAAATTCCAGGAGATAGACTGCTGCCTCTGAGAAGCCCTCTCTGACCTCTCCGTCCCGTGCACCTAGAGCCTTAAATGCAGCCCCTCCCTTGGCCTGAGCAGGTGTCTGTGCTGCTGGTCAGTGCCCCTGGCTGGCCTCGACTCTCATGTAGGAAGGGGTGGGTCTCAGTCCTCTCTGCGTCTGTCCCAAGTCTGCATATACCCCTTGGGTGCGCTTAGAACGTGCTACAAGGGGAGGAGGAAGGAAATAAAATACAGCCCAAGTGTCGGCACACTGCCCTCACCCCTACCCGCCATGGGAATCCTGCCCAGTAGGTGGGGCCGATGGCCTCAGGCCCAGGGGGACACGGGGCAAGGACCAGTGTCTCAGGTCTGGTCCGGAGAAAGCAAGCCAGCAGGTGAGGCCATCACCAGGCTGGGGCTCCCCATCCCCACCTAGCTCTTGGGGTCTCGGGGCTCCAGAGGCTGAGGGTCCCCTCTGGCATCATCTTGTCCAGGGAGCCCCAATGCTTTGGGCTTTTACAGACCAACACACTATTTAACAGAAGGGCTGGGAACGTCACAGGGTTACCACGGTTTTATTTTGTCACATACAGATTTACTAAAAACCCCACGACCGCCTCCTGTCACTACACAAAAGAAAGTATAATCTGATACTAACAAAAGACGTAGGACCTAAGTCAGAAATTTAAAGCTCATACATTTAGATTTTAAGAAATTTTCTTCTTTCTTTCACTGTGGGCTAATGACAACTTAGTCCCGAGACTGGCCTGTGGGAACCACCAAGTGAGTCCAATGTCCTTGTGCCCCTAAGATGGCTCCCAGGGGTCCAGGGTACCTCGCCTAAGGACACACAGCACTGGGTGGCAGAACTGAAGACCCCGGAATTCTAATCTAATGCATGTCACGTGATCCAAAAGCTTTCCAAGTGAGACAGACCTAAGCTCTCACCACTGACTGGATGTATGGCCATGAATGAGCCACTCAGTGTCCCCAAGCCTCAGTCTCCCCATTTGTAAAATGGACAACTCCGGCAGCAGATCGGTTGGGAGCAGAGAGAAGTTGATGTTTATTCGTCCCAGCGCTGGCCTAACCCTTCCGGGGCCAGGGCTCTTTAGGGGTGTTCGGGGGTCATGACCCAAGGTCATCGCCATGGGCGGTTACCGTAGGACAGTAGATAGCAATGCCCTTTGTAAACTGTAAAGCACTTTACACATGTTAAGGTTTAGCTCCCAGCGTGGTACCTGAGGGGCAGAGAGGTGCTCTGTAAGAAAAGGAATGAGGGATGAAGCAATGAGTAACTGAATGTGTGGAACAAAGATGGGTGCTCCTGGGACTCTGTTCACTCACACACACACACACACACACACACGCACACGTATTCAGACCTTATGCCATATGTTCAACACCAGCTGACATGCTCTCTGGGAGCGAGAAGGCAGGTGCCCCCAAACCCAGGGTCCCCCCTCCACTTCCCACAGACGCAGAGCCCCACTCCACCCACCACGCCTCTCGTCTGCAGCCTGGGCTGCCCCTCAGGGTGCGAGGGAACCGTCTCTTGCAGAAGATCTTTTTCTTCTCGTGGCTCCAAGGCTGCGGTCCCGCCATCAGCCTAATTAGGAACCAGCTCCTTAATTGCAAATAAATACCAGGGAGTCAGACCCGAGTGAACAACATCAAAGATGACCGCGCTCTGACCGAAACTCCTGCTCACTACCCCCTGCTCAGAGCCTGGCCTAGTTCCCAGCCAGGCTCTGGGTCCCGGCGGGGAGGGTTCCGGAGGGAGGGGGAGAGGGAGAGGAGGGGCGCGGTCTGGCGCGATGGCTGGGGTCGTCGATCTGGCAGGGCAGCGCCAGGCCGCGGCTCAGGAGTCCTGCAGCCAGGTGTCCTGCCTCCTGGCCCTGACCAGGCAGGTTAGCTCCCTTCTCCTGGCCTCAGTCTTCCCATCTGAACAATGGGTTCTACGTTTCTGTGATTTCGTGAATGTTGTCATCACCCTAACTTGGAAAGCAGCTCAGAAGCCCATCAACAGGAGGATGGATGTTATGGACTGAATGTTTGTGCCCCTCCAAATTCATATGTTGGAAATCCTAACCCCCAGTGTGACAGAAGGTAGGATCTTTGGGAGGTGATTGTTCATGAGGCTAGAACCCTCATGAATGGGGATCAGTGCCCTTTAAAAGAGACCCCAGAGAGCTCCCTCACCCACGTGAAGACAGCAAGAACTCAGCCATCTATGAACCAGGAAATGGCTCTCACTACCAACTCCAGGGGCACCTTGATCTTGGACTTCCCAGCCTCCAGAACTGTGAGAAATAGATGCATTATTTAAGCCACCCAATTTATGGTATCGTTGCCCAGACTGACAATGGATAAACAAAAATAAAGTGCATCTATACGGCAGAACACAACTCACCAATAAAAGGAAAACTACTGACATACACAACAATGTGGGTGAATCTCAGATGCACTGTGCTGAGCGAAAAAGAATGTGCTGCTTGTTTCCATTTGTATGAAATTCTTGAGTAGACGAAACTAACCTATGGTGACAAAAATCAGAGCAGAGATACTCCTCTGGGGAGCAGGGGTGATGGAGAAGGCGCTTTTATAAGGGAACTTTCCGGGGTGCTGGAAACATCTGTTATCTTGACTGGTACCATAGGAACCCGGGTTGTCACTAGGGAGCTGTGTGTGTCTCATTGTAGGTAGGATGCCGTGAAAGAATTACAATGAAGAAAGTTGGACGTGCACTGCGAGGCCAGCCCTCTGTGGCTGTCCTGGAGTGGCCCCAGCAGCGCTCCGAGGCAGCGCAGGGGACAGCCCCTGTGTTTCCACCCTGGCCTGGCCTCCCGGTGACACCCACATTCCTGCCACCAGAGGGTGGTGGATGGCTGCGGTGGGCAGGAGACGGCTGGCCCGCCAGTGGGTCCTCTCCCCTGCACTGGAGCCGGCCCCTCCAATGGCTGGCATTCCCTCCTCGTGGTCTCTCTGCCCAGGGAGGGTGCTGTGAGCCCAACGTGTAATTTTGTGGGGGTGCTGGGGCACCAAGGGGGCCAACTGCAGCCTGAGGGAGGCGGGGAGAGCTGAAATCCTAAGAAAAGCCTTTAGCTTCTTCGAATCAGCAGTTTTCTGTCAAAACAAAGGGCAGGAACGTTCCTTTGTGCTCTCCCGTGGGCTGCACGCTCCCAAAGCCTGCGTGCACGCAAGGCAGCTTGTTTTCTTTGTGATTCCCCCCTTTCCAGTGGGCCAGACTGCCTTGGACTCATCCATCCTGGGAGGCGAACCAGAGATGTGCCCAAATTCAAGTCTCCCACCCCTTAGACTTGAAGGAAGGTCGATGTAAGGCTCAGAGTCTGCATGAGCTGGATCGCTCATACTCCTCCAAGTTCAAAGCTCTGGCTGCTGCTTCACACTGCCTTGGGCCACAGCAGCCTCTGCCTCTCCTGGGGCTGGGTGGAAAGGGCTGGCTCAGCCACACCTCAGAGAGCAAAGAAGCAGCAGCAGACCCCACTGAGAGCTGGGAAGGGAGACTCGGAGACTCAGAGGCCCAGAGAAGTTAAGTGACTCGCCCAGGGTCACCCAGCAAGTTGGCGGCAGAGCCAGAGAGGGGCCGAGGGCTGGCTTTTCCGATCCCCTTCGCACAGGGCCCCGCTGGGGCCTCCTGCCCTCCTGGAAAACGCCTTTCTTCTGTCCCATGTCATGCCTGTGGCTTTAAGTTCCCGTCCAACCGGCAGCTTTTTCATCTGCGGCTCCCAGGCCTGGGAGTAATTACGTGGCCCTGCATCTGGTTAACCTAACACCCCTTTAAAAGCCTTGTTTGCCCATTAGATAAGTAGTTTTTGTTATCAAACTTAAGGGGGAAAAAGAAGTTTCCACTTAACCTTCCTTTGTCATTTTAAGCTGCAGAAATGGCTTCAGGTTTTGCAGCAAGTCCAGAGATGCAGCATTAATTAGAGGCTCCTTTTTTTTTTTCTTTGTCAAGGGAGGGGGAGACTAGCCCTTTATCCACTGGGCTCCGGCAGTAAAAGCAGAGAAGGAATGTGCATAGGGCCATGTTAATGGTCAACAGCTTAGAACGAGCCTCTCCGCTGAACTCTTTCCAAAAGCAGGGCCCAGCTGACAGGAGTTTCCTCTTATTCGCTCCCACCCGCCCCTCCCCACCCCCACCTCAGCTCCAGCACCTTTGGCCCCTAGAGGAAGCCAGGCTTCCAAGAGGAAGTTCCTAATCGGTCATTACATCACGGGCGGTCTGGCCACCGCCACCGCCTGCACTGGGTCCACCTAGGGGCCCTTTCAGCTGCTGGTCTCTGGGGCCAAGGGCTGTGTTTTGCCACCACCCTCCGGACAGTTGACCGGCCGCTCTGCTTGGGGGGTGGCTTACCCCTAAGAAGCGGGAGTACCAAGAAAGAATGACACCGAGGGGAGGAGGGAGGCCAGGAAACGCGCAGTCCATGTGGCCAGAAGTCACGATTCTGCAGATGCAAAAACTGAGGCCCAAAGAGGTAAAGTAACTTGCCAAGGTTACCGGGGGAATTAGCAATAGGGCTGCTCGGACCAGTTGGGTTTCTCCTGCAAGGGGCTGGATCAGGAAAGCGCATGGGAGGAAAAAAAGAGAAAGAAAGCGCGTGGGCCAGAGCAAAGCTGGCTGCCTGCATGTGCATGTCAGCTCTGCCAGTCGCCAGCTGTGAAATCTTAGGCAAGTGACTTCAATCTCCTGGGCCTCAGTCTCCTAATCTGTAAAATGGAAATGCAGTCAGAGCTTACTGCCTCGAGCTGTTGGGAGTAATTTCAAGTACATCAAATAATGCCCAATTCAAAACTAAGCACTAAGTAACACTTATTGGGGTTTTTTTAAAACTAATATTATTATCATCATCCAGTCTTATCTCTGTTATTTGTATAAATTATTTAATAGATTGACTCAGCCTGTATAGTTCATAAGGGTATTCATGTTAGTATTCGCATTCATATCAGAATTAGAATTATATCTGCAAAGATAAAATGTGCCAATAGAGTCTGAGACTTGAGGGGAAATTGTACTAAGAGGAATATTAGTAGAACTAGTAGTAATATTAATAAAATAAACCAGCCAGTCGTATTGATAAACCAGCCAACACTTACTGAACCTTCACCAAATTCCAGGCAGAGGATGAAGCACTTAATTTTTAAATTTTTTATTTAAGTATAGTTGATTTACAATGTTGTGGCAGATTCCAGTCTACAGTGTACTGATCCAGTTATATAAATATATTCTTTTTCATTATTACAAATTATTGGATATAGTTCTGTGCTACAGTACAACCTTGTTATCTATTTTATATACTGTAATTTGTATCTGCTAATCTCAAATTCCTAATTTATCCCTTCCTTACCCTTTGCCCTTTGGTAACCTTAAGTTTGTTATCTATGTCTGTGAGTCTATTTCTGTTTTGTTAATAAATTTGTTTGTATAATTTTTTTAGGTCCCACATATAAGTGATGTCACATGACATTTGTCTTTGACTTACTTCATTTAGTATGATAATCTCTAGGTCCAACCATGTTGCTGCAAATGGTAGGACTTCGTTTCTTTTTTATGGCTGAGTAGTATTCCACTGTAGAAATATCTACACCACAACTTCTTCATCCAATCATCTGTTGATGGGTATTGAGGTTGCTAGTATAAAGCACTTTAAATGCACGATCTCAACTGTTAATCCTCTTGGTGATTCCCATTTAAGGAGAGCTAAGGCCTGAGAGTCAGGTAATGTGTCCACAGTCCTCACCTGGGAGGTGCAAAGCTGGGAGTCAAGTTCACGTCTCTCTAGAGACAGGGACTTTGCATTACGCTCTCAGGGTTGCAACCTATAGGCTGGACATTCAAAGGGGCCCTAGGATGTGGCAATGTGGGGATCACTGCTCCAGCACACGCTGCCCACCTTCAGGGAAGGCAGTGGGTTTTCAAACACCATGCCTTGTAACAGCTACCTATGGCCCTATGCAGCCCTGCAAATGCACACACTTATATATATAGTTTCTCCTATGCACTCCCACCACCACAACACACAGTATTTTCTAAATGCCCTGCAAATAATGAAGGGTGATCCTGGAATAGGGCTGTTCACCCTGGCTGAGTCCCCAGAGGATGGGAGGTGCTGGGTGCTGGGTGCTCTTCACCCGGTCTGCATCTCCACTGTCCCAAGTCCAGGAGGGAGAATTAAATAACCCCATTCTCAGAGGACACACCCCAAGTCAGAGAGGCCACACAGCAACGCAGTGCGGGAATCCTCACCGGATGGCCTGACTCAGAGCCATTTTCCGTCTGCCCTTCGTGCTGCCTCATCTGCTCCCTCTGCTCTTCGGAGGAGTCCCTGGGGGCCCCAACCCCGGAGGGGTTTAGGGGGAGGGGAGTATAAGGAGTCAGTGGCCGCCCAGCTGGGTCATAAGCAACCTTCTCCAGGGAGAGGCCTGCTGGGCCCGGCAGGAAGGACTTTCTCTCGGCCTTGGCGCCCTGACCCTGGCCTGCTTGGCCCCACGTCTCCAGTGGAACAAAGTGGAGGCCCGGGCTGAGGTGGGTAAGGCTTCCAGCCTTGTATCTCGTGCAGGATTCAGACCAGTCCTGAAAAAATGAGCTCCTCTTGCAATCCTGACATAAAACAAACTTTTACCGGGGCCCTAATGTGCAGGTGTGCTCAGGGTCTCCACGACAGGCAGCTTCCCCAGCACCTACCAGGATGTACTCCTCCAGTGGGCAAGGGCCCCCGCTTCCATCAGCATCTTTCTTGCCCTGCAGCCCCGGCAAGATTGTTCCAGGTCCCCTGGGCCCAGGGGCACTGCTTTTCTCCCCAGGCCTCAGTGCCCTGTAGTCCAAGCTCCCTTCTTAAAAACACCTTGCAGGCAGCTACAGCTTCTGAGAGCCACACTGAGACCACTGCATTGATCTCCACCGGCCCTGATCATTCACACTGTACCCCAGAGGCATTGGGGTGCCTTGCCTAGCCCGGCCCGACCCCCGTAAAGGAAGCCCCAACAACCGTAAAAGATGAAACTTCAAGGAGGCAGGGCGGGGAAACCACTCAGATCTCTGGCAGGGAACCGAGTGTGGGTGGGAGAATTCTGGTTCCCTGTGCCCTTGGAGGGAAGGACCGTGAAAAGTGTCTGTCTGCGAGGGGAGGGGAGGGCTGGCTTATAAGCAGCTTATAAAATCAGTCCGCATTTTCAAGAGGGAACCAGTTTCTGCAACAAAACACTCTGAACTTTGCTCCCATTCCAAGTCCTCTTTTGTTTTATCACAAAGTCAGGCTCTGAATTAAGTTTGTTTGTTTTCGTCCTCAGAGACCCCCTGGGGTGGGAAAGCTCGGCTTTTCATGCTGCCCCTGGAAAGATTCTAAAACAACGCTGTTTGTGCAAGATCTTGCAGCTGGGTACCTGGGTCCCCAGGAAAGAGGCCCCCCACATCCTCCCCGCCTGCAGGTCTGCACCGCTGAGGGCTGAACTGAATTCACGTGTGAACCAGGCCCCGGGGCTGCTCCGCGGGATTCCTGTCTCAGCCCGGGTTTTCACCTTCGGCTTCAAGTGCCAAAGTTCGCTGATTCAATTCAACTTCGCTGTTGAATCTGAGACCCCAGAGAACAAAATCGGCCCTTTGGGGGTCAGACGGGGACAGCCCAGGCATGCGTCAGAGGGGCAGGGAAGCTGGTCTGCGGCAGCTGGCGGGGTGCTTCGAGGGAGCCCACGTGCGGGCACCGTCCTGCCCTGCAGGCTCCCAGAGCTGGGGGAACTCGGGGTACCTCCATTTCTCTTTTACTTCCAAATACAATTTGAGTTTTATTGGCAAACCTCCTGCCTCAGACTTTCTACGTGGACACAGTGTAAAGCCATAAAAACCCAGTACCTTACAACTGCCCTCCACCAGCCTGTCTCATCACCTCTCGGGAAGAAACCCACACTGGCGCAGAAATATCCTGGGGGGTAACCAGGTGAGGCCCCCATAGCCCAGGCCCCTCAAACCCTTGCCCTCACCACCGCCTGCTATTGGGATCCCGTAGCTCCCTGTGACTTGAACACCCCACTCTGTATGTACTTTGTCCATCCCACTCCCTCTTGATCTAGAAAATTCTCAGACCCCTGGCAGCAGAGAGGTCAACTGGTACAGATCCCAACAGCTGGATTACTGTGGGCAGGTGATTCTATCTCTGAGTGCTGGCACCAGCTACCTAATTTGGGGGGTGCCCAGTGCAAAGTGCCCAGTGCAAAATGCAGGGCCCCTTGTTCAAAAGGTCCTGGGTTCAATCCCCAGTACCTCTATTAAAAGAAAAAAAGGATAATCAATTTACAATGTTGTGTTAGTTTCTGGTGTACAGCACAGTGATTCAGTTTTATATATATATATATATATATATATATATATATATACCTTTTCATGTTCTTTTTCATTATAGGTTTTACAAGGTATTGAATATAGTCCCCTGTGCTATAAGTAGGCCCCTGTTGTTTATCTACTTTATCTATAGCAGCATGTCTCTGCAAGGGTGGCCTTAGAGATGATCACATTAAGTGAAGTAAGTCAGAAAAAGAATGACAGATACCATATGATATCACTTATATGGGGAATCTTAAAAAGACACAAGTGAACTTATTCAGGGTTTCAATGGTGAAAGAAGAGCATTAAATTGAGCGGAGGCCCCTTCTGCGCGGGGGCCCTGGGTGGGGCACAGGCTGGACACCCATGAAGCCGGCGTAACTCACTGGAAGGCGTGGGTGGGGTGGGGGTGGGGGTCACAAGGGGCCTAACAGCAGTAACTGGCACTTGATGAATACACGTTTCCTTCCTCATCCCCCAAAGTCTGTCAGACCCTTACCCAACCGTCAAGACCCTGATGTCACCTCCTTTAAAAAGCCTGGGTCTGACTCACAGGGCCCCTCCTCTGTGACACTCTTTGATGCTGTCACCAGGAGGGCATGTGTCTCCACCGCACCC
The DNA here is from genome assembly GCF_048564905.1 of Vicugna pacos. Taxonomy (NCBI): domain Eukaryota; kingdom Metazoa; phylum Chordata; class Mammalia; order Artiodactyla; family Camelidae; genus Vicugna; species Vicugna pacos. The sequence goes on from NC_132992.1 coordinate 3,055,016, forward strand.
ACCTGCGAGCAGGCTGACCTGGGATGAGGCGTCACTCACCTCTGCCCCTCCTCCCCCAGGGCCCGGCACCACACTGGCTGACGAGGGTGCTCTCAACAGCAGGACTTGGATGGAATTTCATATTCGAGAGCTGGGAGGGCACTTGGGAAATCATCGGGCTTTCCCCACGTGTGAAAAAGACGCAGCAGAACTGTTCCCACTGAACAGATGACACTACTGAGGCTCAGAGGCCAGGACACCAACAGGGAGAAGTGGCATCCTGCATCCCTGCTGGCTGACCCTCAGGATGTAGCCCGGCCAGTGGAATGCCAGACGAGCTTGCTACGTGCCAGGCCTGTTTCAGTGGCTTAAAAAAAAAAAAATTGCCTAAAGCCCAGACTCATCTCATCTGGCACTGGGGGTGGGTTTCATGTCTCCTGCTTGCTAAGTCTATGAAGGTGAACAGAATAGGGAAGAGCCAAAAACGGGGTGGGGAGCTCGTTTTCCTTATTTGCAAAGTTCTCAAAAATAAGCCTCGTCTTGCACCGGCCTGTTGTTATTTACTAACGAGTCAGTGTCACGTGAGCTTTGCAAGTCAAATACACCTGCCTTATTTACGTTCAAGACGCACTTTGGGATTAAACTCCCCCAAATCAAGGTCCCAGGGCTGGGGGCATTCAATTGAAAAGTAATCCTTGCATTAAATCCTTCCCTTTAAAATAACCTTTTGTAACACAAAGGTACATAATCCACGCCTCTTTTGTGAATGCAGAGTCCTACGTACTGGATTTTCTTAAAGGGAGGGTTGCCTGGATCACTCTTACTCATTTCTGGAACAAACAGGAGGGCTTTTATAATAAGCAAAAGGCTAATATTGACTGGAGAGATCATTGAGCATAAATACTCATATTTGCTGTAAAGGACACAGTAACATGAGATTTAAACGTTCCCTGCAAAAATGCTGCAAAATGACCTAGGGCTTGGCAGCGGCTCACCCTTGCGAACCGGTCCCCTGTTCGTGGCTGCGCTACTGTGCGCGGCTGAAGCTACTACACACCGTCCACGCCCAAGCTCCAAGCTGCCTGCAAAGGGGTGGCTTGTTTGATCTGGAGCCGAAGGTGGGGAGAAGAGAGGGGGCCAGGCAGTCCACCCATCCCATCAGGCTGGCAGGTAGACACAGCCCCACAGTGCCCCAAGCCTCAAGTCCAAGACCAAGACCGGTTTCCAAAGCAAAAGGAGGCCAAGCTTGGTTCCCACCGCCCCTGTAGCCCAAGCCAAGAAGGAGACGCTACCCCCATCCAAGGTGACCTTGCGATGCTGTTTCTAACTGTGGAGGGTGGGGGATCTTCCAATTCTCCCAGCCCATTCATAAATGACCCCGTTTCAGGTTATGGAACATAAGGCTCAGAGAGGCGGGGTGACTGCCCACCGGGCTAACCAGAAGGCAGGATCAGGACTCATCCACGTCTGCTGAGGCCAAAGGTACTCCTTCCCACTGTCCCTGCCTCCTGCCAAGCGTCTTGGGAAAGCCAGCTGCCAGTTCAGTAATGGCTTCCTATTTCTCAAAGTAATTCTTTAGCCCCTGTCTGGATACACACTGCACAACTCAAGTCAGCGCAGCAATAATGCAGGAGAGTTCATTACAACTGTCAGCTGTGCTTTCTGTTTGGGCTTCTGTTCCCAAGGCTGAGAGGGGCATGAGGTTTATGTGCCACAATCCAACCCATAATCCTTAGTGTCTTCCAGGAAAGACAAGGGGCTCCGGGGAGACATGTGGGCTCAGCCCCACCGATGGCAAGACCCAAGTGCCTTCTAGAAGGCTCCGGATGGCTGTTTGCAGCCACAGGGACCTGTGTGGATACGGGGAGGGAGGAGTGCCTTCCCCGAATCACAGGGAAGCTTGAAGGGGCTCTTGGGGCAGGAGGTTAAATTATCAGTCGTGTCTCCCTTAGCAAGCAGCACACACCTGGCACGCGTGGGCCCAGCAAACACTAGCAGAGCTCTGCTAAGTGATGATCCTGCCATGACTGAGGCCTCGCCTCCAGTCATCGTATGGGAATCCAGCTACTCTTGGGTGCTGTCCGTCCACACACCCCCATCTCATTTAACACAGAGCAATCCTGGGAGGTGAGTAGATCTTACAGAGGAGGACATGGAGGCTCGGGGAGGTTAAGCCCTCTGCCCCAGGTCACACAGCCAATTAGCCAGAATTTGAACCCAGGGCAGCCGGACTCCATACCCCCTCTTCTTTCCACCCCTCTTTGCAGCGTGTGACCCAGGGGAGGGGCACTCAACTTCTAGCCTATACTGGTTCCACCAGGCAGTCAGCTCAGTCTCTCCCTGCCGTCTCCCACGGGTGTGACACCTCCTCCACCGAGGCTGGCGCCTGCCCTGCAGTCCCCTCCCCTTTCCCCGTGGGCACAAATGGCCCTGCAGGCTGCCGGCGTCTGCATTCCTGGAGCACATGCCCAAGCTGGGCCCACTAAGGAGGATCCGAAGTAATTCAGCCCATAAATCATGGCCATTGTGAATTTCCCTTTTAGCCACAGGCAAAGTCAAACTTTTCCTTCCCCCACGGTAGTTAACCACTCTTGGTTCACTGTATCTCCCGCGGCTCCGCCTGGCCGGGGGCCAGCACTCAATTATTAATTAATCTGGGAGGTGCAGGTTGCATTCTTGGCCACCTAACCACTTCCTCCTCGGTCAGGAACTCACAGGCCAGGCCCTTTGAGTTACATCAAGCGTCTCACAACATCCCAGCCCTATCTTGTGGCCATAGCTGCAAGGAAGGACGCTTAAAACCAGAGTTAAAAATAACAGCAGAAACCCCAAACACCCAGGAGTCTCCTTTCCCAACTCCATCCCACAGCGCCAACCCAACCTGTGTGCAACCATCATTGTTAAAGCCCAGTATGCCTCAGTTTCTCATCTGTGAAATGGGGCTACGCTCGCCCAACATGCAAGCTGCTGTGTGTGTGCGCGTAGGAAGAGGGTAGCCAGTGAGCCCTCCCCTATGAGAATTCTCACTACCCAGAGAGACACCAAAACAGAGCTAAGAGGCAATCCAGAGGCTGGGCTGGGGAAGGCCCGTCTCTAATTTCACCTGCTCGCTTTATCCTCACTGGATGAAGAAAAATGATCAGCAGCTGGGTGAGCACAGGGCCGGAGAGGCTGCAGTTTAGTTTAGGTTTAGTGAAGTGGCTCAGGTGATTTTGGGGTCACCTGTGTCCTCTTATAGAGAAGAAAATGGAGGCTCAGGGAGGTTAAGCCCTCTACCCCAGGTCGCACAGCCAATTAGTCAGAATTTGAACCCAGGGCAGCCGGACTCCACACCTCCTCTTCCTTCCATCGCTTTTTGCAGCGTGTGACCCGGGGGGCATCAACTTCTGGCCTATGCTGGTTCCACCAGGCAGTCAGCAAAGAGGACACACCCGCGAGCCCCTCTTTGGGTCAAGCCTTCGGGAAGGCTCTGCAGACACAAGGAGTGTGCAGGGCAACAGAACAAGGTGATCAGGCTTGGTGTGAAACACAGCCCCATACGACAGTGAGATCCAACTGTGAAATGGGAGCGCAGCTCTCCTGAGATCAGTGCTGCACCCCTGGGCCAAGTAGGACCGTTAAGCCCTTTTCTTTTCTTTTTCTTTTTGTTCGGGTAGGGGAGGTAATTAGGTTTATTTAGTTAGTCAGTTTAATGGGGATTGAACCCAGGGCCTTGTGCATGCTAAGCATGTGCTCTAACCACTGAGCTATACCCTCCCCTGTTAATTCCTGATTGGAGGCAACGCGGGAGTGCTGATGCCAATCAAGGGTGAGCTGTAAGACGGGTGAAGTACAGAACGACAGAGGGAACTTACCAGGTCCTAAGAAGGGATAAATATTTGTTGGTTGCTGGAAATTGCCATCAGGAATCCTTTGGTCACCTCCTCTCCTCCATCCTCCACTGGCCCGTACACGCCCCACAGTGTGTCAGCCCCACCTGCAGAGTCTCAGTCAAGCTCTGGGGACTTCGCACCTTAGGGTACAGTCTAGGAAAGCTCTTTGAAAGCTCACGCTTTATCGATGCTCCATAACCTGTCTGCTTTTGACCAGATAAGGCAAACAAACGATTTGTCCCCACCGTGTCTTCCTGTAACACTGACACTCTGGGGAGGAAAGGGCACTTTTGGCTTTCCTCACCCCAAGCACCGAGGCTCTTGGATAAAGCATGCATCTTGCTGAGAGAAATTATTGTGCACAAATGAAGTACCGTGAATTAGGACCCATCAATCCAGAGCTTGCAATAATTCCGAAAGCAGCTGGGTTGAAGTTTAAAGAAAAAGTTTTGATAAACAAATGCAAAATATAAATAAGGTTCAGGAGGACTGTTTATGCTACTAGCATTGTATAAACAACGGGAATACCAATTACAAATCGCTCTTATCTGTTCACTAAAGCAGCTCTCCGAATGACCTCTAACAGGAAACGTTATCCGGTTAGCACCGCGTATTTGAAAATCACAAAAGTGGGTTTCTAGACAGTAACCTTGCCAATCACCCACCACCCGATCGCCTGAGTTGGTGAGGAGTCCTGAGTTGTCCGTGCTTCCTTTCTGTGCATCTGGGGGGGGATGCCATTTCGACGGCTGCACCTCCAGCGCCACCAGGTCCTCCTGCGGCCACCCAGGAAGGAGTGGTGGCCCTTGGCTCCGGCACGCCAGCGTGCCACCCAGTTATCTCCATGCCCATCTGAAAGAAGTGGCGTTTCCTAAGGCGTTTGGCCAGGGGACCCAGCCAACTGGGGCGTTTCCACGGGAGAGCAGGTGGGGAGGGGCCCCACCCCATATGGAAACCTTTCAGGCGTCACCTGCAGTCGGGGAACCCCGGTTGTTTATGCCTCCTTGGTGACTTCCACATGAGGCAGGCCCCCTGTTCTCTCCCTAGGAGGAAGCACATTTCGGCTCCGGCGGGGTCACTAATGTGTTCTGAGAATCAGGCCAGGTGAGGGGACCACGGACTCTGCGTAGGGAGGATGCGGTGGCAGGAAGAGGCCCGGACAAGGCTGGGAAGCCGTCATGCTGAGAGGGTGTGTTGGTCCTGGCCCAAGAGGACAGACTGCGAGGCCCCAGAGAGGTGGGCAGAGGGCCAAGCTGGAAATACCAGAGGCTGCTCCAGCTCGAGGAGATGGCCCTGCCAAGTCGGGGAGGCGGCACTGACAGGGGAATGGCAGGTTCCGGCCGGGTGGGTCCCCAAGGCCACCGAGTCAGGAGCAACCGCCTACGTCTCTGGGCACGTGGGGGCTGGAGCTGTGCCAGGGAGACCCAGAGCCGCCAGCCTCCCCAGGGTGCCTCTGTCCTGGCACTACCCTGCAGCCCGCCAGCCTAAGGACACCAGAGGAAGGCAGAGCCCCTCCAAGTGGCACTGACTGTGGGCGACAAGTCAGACCCAGCCTGCCAAAGGCCGGAAGATGGTTCTTTTCCCTCCACCTTCTGTCTCCTAGTTCTGGAGTTGCTCGGCAGACCACCACTCTGTGGCTACTGCCCTCTGTGCATCCCAGACATTTTCTGGAACTCCAAGACCTTGAGAGCACCCACTGGGTGATGGAACCAGCCTCAGAGGTGCTCCCGAGGCTAGCAGGGGCCTCTCTGCTGTGTCTCGTGGGGGGAGATTCATCTGGGGGGGCAGGAAAGCCAGGTGTACTGGCAATGCTTTTTCTCCCTTCCAATCCCTTTGCACCCTCCCAGCCTTGGGCTTCAAAAATTGCCATCAGGTAAGAGAAACAAAAACAGACGCTGGGGCTTGCCTCACGCATGCGTCCTGCCCACAGAGGGACGTCCTGCCACAGCGTCATGGGTTCTGAAGTTGACCTGCAGTTTGACCAGAAAGATCTTCTTGGAATCTGGGTACCCACTTGGTTTAACCCTCTCCCTCCTCATGGCCTTTACTGTAAAACAGGCAGGCAGACTCACACCTTTCTTTTACTTTTCTTGTTGTTGTTAGTGGAGGTACTGGGGATCGAACCCAGGACCTTCGGCATGCTAAGCACGCGCTCTACCACTGAGCTATACCCACCCTGGGACTCGCTTATTTCTAAAGACCCACGAAGAACCACAGGTCCGTCACACCAGCGTCTGGCCATCTCTACCTCCCCCGACAGAGCGCCCCCTCCTGACCGCACCCGGCCAGCCACGAGAGCCGCCCTGCCCAGGCCTGGAACATGCGGAGCCCCACCCTGAAAACCCTGAAAGCAAATTCCCTGAGGGGAAAGAGTGGGTAGGATGTTTTCAAGAACCACTCATTGTGGGTTTGGGGTCCAGCCAACACAAGTGCCAACGAGAGGCAAGAAGTGCATGTGCTTGGGAGGCGGGACTCCTCTCTCACGCTCTCTAAATGCCTACTGTGTGCAAGGGCACACCAACCTGGGCCGCCTGGAAGAACGCATAATTCTGTGGCAAGGGATGTTCCGGAGGCTGAAGTGGGGAGAGGACAGTGGCGATGTCGAAGGAAATCAGACAGGTTGTTGTTTCTGTAAACACCATTCCTTCTGGTCAGTTGCAAGTTATTCAGTGGGCTATACACACATTTTTCCCCCCTCACACCAAATAGCCCTAAGACTTCCAGCCTGAGGGGAATAAAAGAAACAGTGTAAACATTCTTTGCAGCTGGCCTATAGGAGGCGAGTGCTCGCCCGGGCCAGTCACTAACTGCAAGCCTGCAGAAAAATCCCACTCCCGGGGAGCTCCGAGGGGCACTTCCCTGCTCCCGATTCAAAATGGAACCTGTCACTCGGGGAATCCACCCGCCAACCCCAGGGGGTGATGTGACTGTCTCAAGAGTTGAGGCTGAGGGAGGAAGGGGCATGCCACTCTTGGATTGGTGGAAATTCAGAAAATTACAGGGTGCCGGGGACATTCTGTCCAACAGCAACATCATGCTTATTTCAAAGAGAAGCTTGGAGGAGGTCAGGGGAATCCAAGGGATTCTTGGGGGACTGCTCAATGTCAGAGTTAGAGCTCATGCAGCCCCACCGCCTCCCTTTACAGAAGAGGAAACTGAGGCTCAGAGAGCAGAAATCACTTGCCGGAGGTCAGGCAGCAGGGCTGGGCCTCTCAGCGAGGGCTCCTGTCTCTCAACGAATGACTTGGTCCTCAGTACCACTGGGCTCAAGGAACAAATAATCCTCATGAGTCTGGCCAACATGAATTATTTTTGCAAAAGGGTCTGTTTGTTTGTTCTTGTGGGTAGCAGGGAGAGAGTCCTTCCTCGCACGGCTGTCAGAACAACTCCCCGCCTCTGCCTGAGAAGGGACCCGCCCCGGCTGGCCGGCACCACCACAGACTCTCAGGCAAAGGATGTGCGTTGCAAAAATGGGGCAAAGTTTCCTATTCTGAAGATAACATTGTAAGACACAGGAAGTCTCCGAGCAGAGCCTGCGTTTCCAGAAGGTCTCTGCACACTCATTTGCAACCACGTCCATTGTACAGGGTTCCTAGAGATTCGGGGCCAGGGGATGAGGAGGGAGGCGTGGGGACAGTGCTGGGAGGGGGCAGCAGCTGCAGCCCCGGGAAGAGTCCAGAGAGGGCTTTCCAGGCCCCCAGGGCTCACTGGGCCTCCCTGCAACGCAGACCCTTCTGTGAAGCCTGGCTTCCTCAACCAAAAAATAAAAGGGTTAAAAGAGCCGTGTTTCCCCTACTTTGGGCCCTTGTGTCCAGATTCCCAGGCCCCGCCCCTGGAGATTCTGATTCATGGGTCCTGGGTGGAGCCCAGGAATCTATGTTTTTCACAAGATTTAAGAGGCCCCTTTTCTGGCTGGTATGTCACGATCCCATGAGCGGAGGGTTCAACTGCGTGGCACAGTGGTGAGGGAGCTGGCTTCCTCGAGGGAGGGATGACGGGCAGGAAGGAGACCAAACTAGATCGACTTCCTAGCATAGGACGGACGTGGCGGTCCCAGCGCCAGGCCGGGGGACCAGCAGGGAAGGCGACACTCTGGAGCCACCGCGGATGGCCCTGACTCAGTGCGTCTGGGTGTGTTGGAGGTCAGGCCCCGGGGACAGCATGCATCTCCTCGCAGGAGTCGGCATCAAGGATCTCAGTTCAAATCCCAGCTCTGCCACTTCCTAACTGTGTGTCAGGGACAAATGGCCTCAGCCTCTCTGGGCCTCCGATTCCCCATCTGTGAAGTGGGATCAAGGGCACCCAGGACAAGGGGGAACCACCACACTAACAGCTGACATGTCCTGCCAGCTGGCTACGTGCCGGAGTGTGCCACCTAGTTCCCACAAGCCTGGGGGCAAATATTGTTAGTTGTCCATTTGACAGACAAGGAGGAAACTGAGGACTCCGGACCGATCGATCCCAGGTCACCAACTGGTGAAGGGGTGGTTCCGGGCTTCACAAACATGCAGTCTGACCTCTCCACTGCGGCGGGGCGCGCAGCAGGCAGGGAGGCTGTCTCTCCACAGGTGCCCCCTTCCATGCACGGGCACTGCCCAGACCCACAGTGCTGGTCTCCTGGGGTATCAGGGGTCCAGATACACCTCCGCCCTCAGAGCTCCAAGCCAGGGGAAGAGAGGATAGGACCACAAAGAGCATCATAAATGAGGGGCAGCAGGGAGAAGGGTGGACCACCAAACCCACCTTCCACCCAGCGGGGGAGGGTGCCGAGTGGGAAGATGAGGCAATGGGAGGGATGGGGAGGGAAAGCGGTGCTCCAGGGCTGGGCAAAGTCTAGGTGGAAACAGTCTCCCGAGGCCAGATCACAGAGCACAGAAGGGCTCGCGGAGGAAGGAGAGTCTGCAAGGACTGGCTAGGCCAAGCCCTTGTGGCATGCTGCGGGCACAGGGAGCCACGGAGAGGTGATCGGCAAGGAGGGTCAGGACCCAGCCAGTTCTCCCCCGTTTCATGGGTGTACATCCCACACCCCACAGACCAAGGCTCATTCAGGGCAGGGACCCGCCTACAACTGGGCGTGGCTAATGCTGGGAGACAGGTGGACTTTACAAGTGGGAACTCAGACTGTACGCAGCACCTTCTACTTCCTCTTTATTTGTCAAGCCCATTTAGAGATCAGATTGACTATTCGAGTTAAGGAGTTAAAAAAAATTTAAAAAGTTAAAAAAAATCCAAGGAGTGAGCAGAGTACACCGGGACAAGCACCTGTAGGATACACACACATACGTCCCAACACGCTTGCAGTGCGGTTCGTAATTCTCCCTATTTCTCTCTCCTGGATCTGCCAACTTCTGAAAGCTCTGTTATAAAGTCCCATTCTTCTGTGAGTTTCTTAAATTCCCTTTTTTATTTCTATCTTTGATTTAGAGATTTCAAAGCTATGTCGTTAAGTGTATAGAGACTCTTGATCGTTCTGTTCTGTCTTCCTGACCATCTTAGCTTTGATCTATGTCAGGGGTCAGCAAAAGCCAAACCTTGCCCCCACCGCTTGCTCTGGTAACTAAAAATTTACTGGAACACAGTCACCTGCGTTGTGTTACGTATCGTCTGTGGATGCCACAAGGGCAGTGCTGAGCAGTGGGACAGAGACTGAACAGCCTGCAAAGCTGAAAATGTTTATCTGGCCCTTTATGGAAAGTCTGCCAACCCTTGATCTTTGTAAAATTTACTTTGTTCCTTTTAATGCTCTTTTGCTTGGAACTATGTTACCTCATATTAATACCGCTGTCCTTGCCTTCGCTTTGTTTAGCACTGACTCAGTATGTCTTTTCTCCCCCATTCTCTTTAGTTTCAACCTTCCTGTAGGATTCTGTTTAGGAGTGTCTCTCCTAGAAATCCAGCATAGAGCTGGATTTATAAAAACACAGTCTGAGAGCTTTTGTGACACTTACTGTCACTAGCGTTCGGACTTGCCGCGTCATTGTATATATGCATTTTAACCTACCATGTCTTGTTACTTTTTTCATCCTGCCAAGTTTAAGAGTAGCTAATTCTCAGGAGGAAAGCGGGATGGAGAAGAAACGGAGATGACGGCTTTATCAGTACATTTTGAACGTTATATAAAGAGGCCACAACTACATTGCTTGCGTGATGACACGTGACTTTATATTTAGTAATAAAAAGGAGCGTGTTAAAGAACCAAGGGTCATGAATATACAGGGATCCGTGTGATGAATTCTTCAGGCAACGAAAGTTCCAGTCACACTTTCCTTCCCACCGCCTCCACCCGTAGACACACGCAAGACAACAACTTGATAGCAATGGGGTTTACGGAACGTGGAGTCGGCTTCGAGGAGGGTCCCTGGCCCTCTCAGTCAGCCTCATCAGAGATCGGCCCCTGAGGGCCGCGGAAAACTGCTCCCTGAGGTCCCTGGCGTGCCAGGCGGCCATCCCTCCCTCCCGGCCCCAGCCGGGCGACCTCCACGTCTGCAGAGGGCCTGATCCCCGGTGCCCCGGCCCATCGCGCTCTGCCCACCCGCCCGCCCGAGGCTCTATTGTCCTGCCAGCATTTCCTTCGCAGCTCAGTGGACATTCCGGCATCCAGGGCGTGTGTGAGGAATGCGGCGCTCGGGGCAAGCCCAGCCCGGCGCCCTCCAGCCCTGAACCGCTGCCCCCGCGCTCCTGCCCTGCCGGCCCCACCTCCACAATTTCCATCAGCCTGGATGCTGGAGCCAGGCAAGCCCTCGGAGAGGCTGGGGGCGAGGCCCCAAAAGGGCCGGGATCAGGATGCACCAGCCCCTGACCTGGGGAGTCAGGGAGAGACCCATCCTTGGCGGCTGGACCACACCTTGGGAACCATCAGGGATGACGCCCTGGGTTCAGGCGCTGCCCCTGGCAAGTCCCCTGCTGTCTCTGTGCCAGTGCCCTGCCTAGCAAAATAATCTGCCCACTCTGTCCTGCGTCCACATGAGTCCCTGTCATTCTGGGTGACTCCACATTAAGGAAGGGGTGGCTGTTGGAGGTCCCCAGTTGAAAACAGAGGAGCATGTCCTGCTACGCCTGAGGTGGATCCTGGGCACCCACAGACACCAGGTTCACTCGCCTGTCACATCCCTCCACCTGCATCCTCCCATGGGGATCGGAGTTGCCGGTGTGCAAGAATGTAATTTTAAAAAAAGCATTCCCTGGACACCTGCTGGGCTTCATGCCAGACCTTCCCACACCGCCCTCCTCCTTTAGATCCTTACAACCGTATAGGAGACGAGGACGATCACCTACACTGTACAGATGGGGAAACTGAGGCTCGGGGAGAGGAAGCAATTTACCCAGGTCACAGAAGCCAGTCAAGAAGTAGAAGCCTTTCCTTACAACCCCAAGTCTCAGGACTCTTGTGGGTTTGTAGCTGTCCCAGGTAGATATGAAGCAAAACTTCCTCCCAATACATGAGGGTCAAATCCAAAGCTCCCCGAGGGGGAAGGAGAAAGGTCTCTCTCTTCCTTGGGGGGAGAATCAGTCAAAATAGCCACAAGGCAAGAACCCCCTCCGTCCCACTCTCACCTGTGTCCAGAGGACCCTGCTTACGCCTCAAGCCACTATGCTCGGAATTTGCTGTGTGACTTAAAGCAAGTCACTTCCCTACTCTGAGCCTCTATTCCTTCAAAACAAGGGGGCTGGACTATAAGAAACTCTGGGGTCCCTTCAGTCCAGTTCCGTCCATTACTAAACCTGGTAGAGTCTCCTCTGGAAGATTCTGCTGTGTACGGGACCCCTCCCCTCTGTGGGCATGTGGGATGGAGGGGAGGGCAGACTGAGCAACGGAAAACAAGTATTTTCAAGGGACGGGAGTAAACACCACTGTTGGCATGGTGGGGCCGGTGGAGTTGCTGAACCAGAATCCTGAAACCGTTAAAAATAGGAAAAGAAACGGTACAGTTCACATATTTTGCAAAGCTAAGTTAAATCAACATCTGCAAAAAATATCCCCGTTAAATGGAATAGCAGGATTTCATTAAGTAAATTGCAAGTTGGCAAAAACTCTGAAAGAAAGGGGAAAAGCCACGGGCTGGCCTGTAATTTAAACCTTATTTTAACTGTGACAGCATGACTGCAAAGGGCTCCATTTCCAAGCGAAAGGAAAAAAATAAAATAAAACCTGAAAAAAAAATTCTTTTTTTTTTTAAAAAGGGCCTCCTGCACTCCCAGGCACGCCCCTCCCCCTAGCTTCCACGGACCCACAATATTTTCAGTAATTATAATGTTACCTAGTTTTCCCATGGATGTAACAAATGAGGGACAGAGAGAAGGGGGAGGTGTAGGGAAGAGGGAGGAAAAAGTGAGCACACAGACAAAGTCACCATTGTCACCTCTAATTAGGTTTTTTTTACCAAAATGGCTTGAAGCACAGAACTCTGGGAATCTTTCCCTTCCTCCAGGAGGCCTTTCTGTTTAACCCCACTGTGGGCTCCCCTGGCTGGAAGCCCCATGCAGAGGTAGGGGCCAAGCCCAGCCCTGTCCAGGGAGGGGGAGATGACTGCCCGGCCCCCACTGAGAGGGCCCTGCCACTCACTCAGCCCCTCACTGCGGGCAGGCTCCTCCTTCCCTGAGCCTCAGCTTTTCATCCATAAAATGGGGTGATAACCGCAGCCGGCCCGGCCAGGCTAGTGCTGGGAGACCAGCGGTGAGCCCCTTGCGAGCCACATAGTACCCACAAAGCCCAGGGATGCACCGTGGGCTCCTCCACCTGGAGCCCAGGTAGGGCCACTACTGCAGGGAAGCAGATGACTGCAGGGAGATTTCACAGACTGGCAGGCAATCACGAACAGAGCTTTTCATACGCAGGATCCTGCCCTACACCCTGTATGCAGCAGCCCATCCTCCCCCTTTGGGGTTCCCTGGGGCACCACCCAAGGATGACCTTAACATAGTAACAGTCTCAGCATAAGAGACTTGAGCAGGAAGGAATCACCTACTTGGTTCTTAAAATTTGCCTTCTTATTTAGCAGTGGAATAGCCACCACCCTCTCTCCCCCATATAGAATCTTACTGTTAATCCCAGGGTCTGAAATACGTGAAAGTACAGCTGCCCCCTCCCTCATGCTTTGGAGAAGCTCCTGAAAGACTCTGAAAACCACAGATTCAGGCTGGCTCCTCTCCTCTCCCGGTACAAAAGGGGGAACTGAGGCCCAGCAATGGTCATCAGTGACCGTGGTTTGTGGATTTCAGGGAATGCGGGGACTCTGGAAAGTGCGGCCCTGCTTGCATGTGATGGCACCTGGGAATCCACAGGGGTCTGCCTGGCACCTTCCTGTGAGCAAACAGGAATTTCTGTAAGCTCCCCAACCTGGGGGTGACCACTCAACAGGAAGGTGACTCCCAGAGCTGGGCCATGACCCTCACAGTCCTAAGGAGCTTCTGAAGAGTAAGAACAGCACTGGAACCAATAAAGACACAGCTCCTTTCCGTGCACATCTAATCGGCTGCCAGTTTCCAGAAAATCCAGAGACAGAGTGAATGAATGTGCCGTTCTTTTAGGCCCAGAGAGGGAAAGGGGCTTGCCTAAGGTCACACAGCAAGCAAACAGCAGAGGGGTACTAGGGACAAGAATAAAACAGCCTATCTCTCAAATGAACTTAAATATAAAACAGAAACAGACTCATAGACATAGCATACAAACCTGTGGTTGCCAAGGGGGAGGGGGGTGGGAAGGGACAGACTGGGAGTTCAAAGTCAAATTTGTAGATACTGACAGGTATATATAGAATGGATAAACGAGATTATACTGTACAGCACAGGGAAATATATACAAGATTTTGTGGTAGAGAAAGAATGCGACAATGAATATATGTATGTTCATGTATCACTGAAAAATTGCGCTCTACACTGGAAATTGACACAACATTGTAAACTGACCATAATTCAATAAAATAAAATTAGGAAAAAAACCTCAAAAGCCAGCCTATCCCAACTAAAGTCTTACCTCCTTAGTGAGGTGAGACACATTGCACCCCTAAATCACAGAGCCTTCCCCTGTTCCCCCCTCCCCACTGCTACCTCTGCAGGAAGCCACAGGGCCCCATCTTGTCCTCTGCACTGTTGTCTCAGATTAACTTTTAACCCCTGTATTGTTACCTTAAGTTGACATGTACCTTTTCTCTGAGCCTCAGTGAACCTACCTGTAAAATGGGGATTATAATTAACTATACCCTCTCCACCCAAAATTGTTTTAAGGATTACAGGTTATAAGAACACTCTGTAAAATGCCCAGTGCTGCGCTGAACAGCTAGTAGGCACTTACTATAATGCCCAGCATGGAAGACACCCACCTGGTCACCTCATCGCTGAAGGACAGAAAATAAAATAGGCACATGCATTTACTGAGCTCCCACCAGCTCCTACTGGTACTCCTACCAGGTACCATCAGCTGTACATCACTCCAGGGATCTGGGTGATCTGCGCATGCTCGTGTGCCGGTGGGAGATTCAGGGAAGAAGTGGGTGTGAACCCCTGCTTTGTGCAAACTGCAGCCAAGTCTCCCAGCAGCGCAGCGAGGACCCACCTACTCCACAGTCAGTGTCACCTGAAGCCCCCAGCAAACTCTGACCCTTTTGCAAGTTTGAGTTTGAGCTTGATTCCTGCCTTAATTTAAGGAGCGCATGAGCAAGAAGCCACTCAGTAAGAGTGACTGAGCGAGTCCGGAGAACACGAGAGAGTCAGATGGGGAGACAGGAGGGATGAAAGACATTCCCTTGTCTCTGAGGACCAGATAACAATATCACCCATTCATGGGGCATCTCCTCCCTGTGTGTTATTAACTCAGCCCCCTGAGGTAGGGCTACCATCACCCCTGCTTTTACAGAGGAGGACAAATGAGCTCATGACCACCCACGGTGAGTGTGGCGGGGCTGACATTTGACCCCAGAGCTTGAAACTCCAGAGCATCCCACAAGCTGCCATTAGCGCCCTCCGATGGGGAAGGCGGGCAGTGCCAGGAAGCTGGGCGAGGGAACGGAGGCCCAGCGTCACCCGGCTGGTGCGCTTTCCCCCAGCAAGGCCCTGTCCCCACAAATCTCCGACGGAGTAATGAAGCCCTTGCAGCAAGAGGAGAAAAAGATTCTAAGTTTCCAGCTCAAGTTCGTGAGGCTCTTTGGGGTCAGGGGCCCGAGCTGTGTAAGGCAGGGAGCACATAAAGGATTCCGCCAGCCATCCCGGCGTGGCGGAGGGCCACAGGGTCCACCACGGTCACTCCTCACCAGGGATCACCAGGAGCTCTGGCCCAGCCCCTAATACAGTGTGCCCTTATGCAAGTCCCTCCCCTTCTCAGAGCCTCGGCCACCCCATCTGTGCAATGAAATCTTGAGCTGAGTGACCCCTGATGTTCCAGGCCCACAAGCCAGGACCCTTAAAAAGGCCACCTAGAGATTTGGGAGGGGAGCAGGCACGCCGAGGCCACCCTGGCCACGCCTGCCTGGCCCTGGTGCAGGTCGGAGGCCTCCCCAGGGAGCCGAGGCAAGAAGAGGGCAGAGGTGGAGAGACGGTGCCTGGGGGGCTGTACTGAGGGATCTGGGAACAGGGAGGAGCCCCTGGGGCCCCCTGGAGATGGCTGACTCACAGAAGGCCCAACTCTGCCCAGATCCCGCAGCTGGGATGATACACGGGCAGGGCAGGGGACGAGGCTGCTGGTACTGAGGTGGGCACCGGGATGGACACTCCCACCCTGCGCACACTGTTTTACAGGACCACTCAGCCTCATCACCTTTTGCAGATCTCAAATCCTGAAAGTGGTGGGAAGGTCTGATCAGGCCTCCGGGCCTTTGTGGCAGTGGCACAGGAGGCTGTGGAGAGGTGGAAGGAAGACAAGGGCTTTAAACCCACTCCATGTGACCCCAAACAAACGATCTCCCCTCTCTGGGGCCCAATGACCTCATTGGCAAAACGGCAATAATTAAAAAACAACCTTTCCAGGTGCTCGTCGTGAGAAGTCAACAAGTCAGTACACAGCACACGTGGTACCTGTTTGGCAAACGCTACTGCCATCCCCCTACACCTTCTCCCTGGAGTGTCCCTCACTGTCCCCAGCCCAGGGCTAAATGTCACCTCCTCCGTGAAGCCTTCCCACACTCACCTAGGCAACCCTGCTGGGATCCCAGAGCAATCTGTTCAGGTTTTTATAATAAAGATTTCTGTTTGTAAATTTTTAATTAGGTGTCTGCTTCCCATTGAGGGAAGAGGCCAGAGCTGGTGGGGTGAACTCAAAGCACAAAGGTGATGTGACTTCCCGCAGTGACACAGCAAGCCAGGGCCAGGGCTAGAGGTGACCTTGAACCCCAGCCTTCTGAGCACTGGCCTGGGGCTCTCTCCGCAGAAGCCATCCCCCAATAAGGTCTGCGATCTGTCAGAAAGTGGGGAGGGTACTTCACAGCCAAGGCTTCGGGCACTGTCCCTGGCCGTCCTGACCCACCAGAGTCTGAGTATGGCAGAAAGACCAAGCCCTGGGAGTCTCCAGGGCCCAGCAAGCTTCCCAGGCCTCAATTACTCCAGCTTGAAAATGGGTGATGCCTGTTTGCCCCTCAATGGGTTTCCTAAAGAGCAAGTGAAAAGCTGGGTGGTAAACCACTTTTTTTTAAAGGCACCATGAAATGTAAGGGATTTTTATTATGTTTATAAGCAACTATAATAAAACATACTTTACATAGCAGCTTCCTACGGAAGGAGGAGGAAGAAAGCACGCTGGCCAGCCAGGACCTGGCTGCAGTTCTGGTCGTCAATAAGTCACTGTGACTCGGGGAAGTCAGTGGTGTCTCTGGGACTGTTTCCTCTTCCCAACAAAACAAAGGTTTGGGCTGGCTGACCGCCAAAGCCCCTCCGGCCCCAACATCCCGCTCCGTGCCCAGCACGGTCAAGGCGCTGAGGACGCAGCGTGCACAGATCAGGAGCTAAATACCCCGATGCAAGGATCTGCTCAAGACTGGTGAGTGCCGCAGCCAGGGCACACGGCTGGCCTCTCTCCTCCTCGCTCCCAGGCTGGCTCTGTGATTTGCTTTGACCTTGTCACGCGCCGGTCACGTCAGGAAAGCAGCATGGCCCAGGGGCTCAGGAGGCCCGGACTTCGATCTATGAGCCTCAGTTTCCTATTCTGAGAGAGGCAGCAACAGATCCCTTCCCGCCGACCACAGGATGGCCTGTGGGGTGGGTGGAGGGACGCACTATCAGCCTGTAAGGGATGGGAGCGGGCTTGACCATTTCTTGAGCATCTTTGTGCCAGGCAGCAGACTGAGCCCTGCATCTGGGTACCACTTACAGCTCACAGGCAGCCGGCAAGGTCAAGGTCACAGCCCAGTCAAGGGATACCGACTGGGCCTGTCTTCTGATTCTGGAGTAAGATGGTCTGAGCCCTTGATGCAGAGCTGTGCTCACCCACCATCATCCTCTGACCCCTGCAGAACAGAACTCAACAATGTGCAAAGCACTCTCACCCAGACAAGCACACACACAGGGCCCATCTCAGCGCTTGCCCTCCAGAGCGCAGGGGCCCGTTAGGCTCTCCTTCGCTGAGAACAAACTACGGCTCCAGGAAGCCGAGACAGGGTCTCAGGGCCACCGTCAGCCTGGGTCATGGAGGGAGCCCAACAAAGACTGGGTGAATGAATTGCACGAACACCCCCGTTGGTGCTCTGCCCACATCCCCACAGCCCGCACCAATTCTGGGCGTGGCCCAGCTTCCAAACGCCAGCACCTGCTCTTGCCCAGGGACATGCCCTGGCTGTGGGGGCTTGCTCTGCGAGAGCTGGGAAGTACCAGGAATGCACACCCTAGGAGTGATGGATTAGTACCCTAGCTCCCTCGCCCCTCAAAGGAGCGGGGGGGGGGGGAACTCTGAGGTGTTTCCCAAAGTCCCCAGCAGGATTCCACTCCAAGTGCCCCCAGAGGTCACTGGCTTCATATAATGCTCCCTGCACTGGCCTCCTGCCTTCCCTTCCCCACTGTTTCCTGGGCAACCCCCGCCCCCAATAAATCAGGCACTCAAATTTCTGTCTCAGGGTCTGCTTCCGGGAACCCCCAAAGTAAGAAAACCTTGCGTTGGCACCAAACTAATCGTAGGGATGGGAGCCATTCCCAAGCTCAAGTTCCTAGAGAGACGGGAAGTGCTGTGAGAACCGCGGCTGGGTCTTCCCTGCCTTGCAACCCAGCACCAGACAGACTGGGCTCCCAGGAGGGGCCGGTAAATGGAGCACAATGAACATGAGGTGGCTCACTCACTGAGCGGTCACATGGAATACTCGTCCTTGTCCCGGAGAGTCCCCGGTCTAGCTGGGAGATGAGACTTAAAACAGTTCACAGAAAGAGGGAGGAATCTGGTAGCCGGGTTTTTTTTCCAGGCATCTGGATAAAGGTTATGGGTCTTACTGAATTTTGGCTCTTCTGTCTTAGTGTGAAAACAGATTACAAGCTCCTCAAAGTCAGGGTTGAGGGGAGCCCCTCTGCGTCCCCCATAGCAACTCAGCTATGTGCCCCAGACATGAAAGAAATCAAAAAAGGGCCACTGGTTAATCTCCGAGGAAAGACCAGGAGCCCTGGCCACAGTGTACATTTGACTGGGTGCCCATGTGTGCTTCCCAGGTGTACACATTAACCTTGAACAACAGCAACTGGCCAGGTTTGGAAGCTGTGCTGCAGACCCGTGATCTCCCCTTTCTCTCTTGGACGCCAAATCCAACCTGGCAGGGCGGCTTCACTGTCCGGGCAACTCAGGATCATTGTCCGCACACAAGAGACTTAGCTCCAGGACATCACCTGGGGTCAGGCCTCCTCTGGCAGGTATCAGCCCAGCCCACCTCCTGCGATTAAAATCGAGAAGCCTCTAGACACCAGAGGATTCAGTGAGGCAGTGCGCAGCGCCAGGACCACGTGGTCACTCTGTCCCCGCCCTCTGGTTTGCTACACCAGGAAGGGCCCCCAGGAGCTCCGACTCCAGCAAGTTTTAACCAGGAAGACACGACATGAGCACCTGGGGAACCCACTGAATCAGACTGGGCACCAGGCACGGGCACTGTGACAAAGGTCCCTCTGTAAACAGAGGGGAGACTGAGTCTCCAGGAGGGACGGTGGACTGACCCAGGGCTTCAAAGCGCACACCAAATCCGGGCAAATAAAGCTTTTAGAAAAACACATCCCATAACAGGCCTCTCCCTATAGCTTCACAAGGAAACTCCCAGCCAGTCTCCTTTTCCTGATGATCTCCTGGCTAGAGAGAGTGAGGGCGCAGCAGGGAAGGGGAAAAACCCGGGGAGGGGCAGCCGTGTGACCCCTCCCCCCAAGGAGCCTCGCCATCTAATGAAGGGAAAGCGAGAGACCCAGGTGGCAGTTCAAACGCTCACGTTTTAAAGATGAAAGTACGCGATTCAATTAAATGTTTAAGTGGTGTTTTCTCATACTAAATCACTGAATCGTTTGTGCATTCCTTAAATTTCTCAGGGCACTGTTCATTTTTATTTATTGTTGTAACCCAATGCCCTTAGCTGCGTGAATGGTGCTATTCGAAGGAAACTTGTTTTGCAACGGGGAAAGTTGTCCCAGGTCTCTTAAAAGGTTCATTATGTGCCTGGTAACTCCGTTCTATTAATAATCCGGACTATATAGGCAGGGCTGACTTTCCATTTAGCATTATATTTTCCACAACTCTGTAAACAGCTCCTCCACACAAATCCTTTTGATATTCAATTCCTCCCTGGTTTTTTTCCTAACCACTCTTCTCTCTGGGCCTACTCCTTATAAAAAAATTTTAAAAAAAGATGGAAAGAAAGAAATCACCAAGTTCACATATTTTTCCAATTAAGCCATGCTTGGTGCCAAAATATATGGATCCCACTAATAGCCATAAGTAATCTTAAGGTCTTTTCCCCAAATATTTTGATTATTTTACAAATCCCCTAAGGAATGTGCTCTTAGGGTGATTTATGGAGCCCCGGCAGGATTCGTGGTTCGGGGAGGGGTCTGGCTGCAGTGGGGCAAGTTAGGATATAGGGGGGTGGCTGTGTGCCCCCCACAAAACACCGCCTTGTGATAGGGCAGAGGCGGGGGAACCAAAGGGCTCTCGGGAAACTTTAGGCCACCGCTGCAGGGGTGAGAAGGGTGAGTTAGTGGTTCCCACACAGGACAGACGGCTGCACTCAGCCCTCGGAGGAAATGGTGGCTGGACCAGCAGTCGCCACCACAGATAACCCCTGACGTCTGATGACCCCCAAGTCCCCTGCATGTGCCCTGCAGCCCAACCTCTGTCAAGTTTACGCTGCTCATTTTCAACTTTTACTATGTACATATATGACTAAGGGGGAAACCACAGTGTCGAGGGAAAGCTAATCTGGAATTAAGAACTGTCTGTGAATAGATCTCCAGGTGAAGAAGCAATGCTGGTGGGCAGATGGGGAGGTGGCCATGGCCCAGTGGGATCTGTAAACAGCATCTCCAGCCCCCTGACCATGAGACCCCTCTACTCGCAGGGAACAGCCAAGAAGACGGGGCCAGGGACCCTCAGAGACCAGCTGGGGCAGGCAGGCTGGGTCCCCCACGGGGAAGTTGAGGAGTGTGGCCAGAGCTTCCCTCTGACCGAGGGGGCCCCAGTCAAGGACGAACTAGTTAGCAGGGGCAGAGGAGGCTCTCAAGTCAAGGGCAGGTGTGGTGGCAAGGGCCAGGCCTTGGCAGCCAGAGACCCCGGGCCCATCCACACCCCACTGGCATGCCCTCAGCAAACTGTGCAACTTGCCAAGCCTCAGTCTCCCCACCATCGAGCCAAGCTAAGAAGTTCTGTCTTCCTGGCTGGATCCTCTCGGGGAAGACCAACTGGATCAGCTGGGTTGTTCTTAGTCAATTGCAAATCAGGCCAGAAGGAATTTTGCATATTAGCACTGTTATACCAATAACTGACATACTAAATGTCCAAATGCATAGCTTAAATACACCCTCCCTCACTTTTATTTTAAAACAAGATTAACCCTTCAGAGCCAATGTCTGTGCATCCTGGGATCACGCTCCCAACTCTGAAGAATTCAGTTCTTCACACTTTGACTCGAATGCCCCATGAAGCCACTCTGGGGGGAACTGCTGCATTCACTTCCACCGTAACGGTCACATCCAGAAGCGAGCCCTCTCTGCGCTACCTCCATCCCCCACCGTCAAACTGAACCTCATCCTTGACCAGCCGCCTGAGCAGTTTAATTAGCACACCCACCAAGGACAACAAAACCGGCCACAGCTCTAAGTGGTCCAGCCTCAGGCTGACAAAACTCAAGATACAAGAGCATCGGCGGTCACCATCTCAGTCGCCCACACAGCCAAGAGGGTGTCCCCAAATGATGTTTTCCCTGAGCGTGCGAATGATTTTTCATAAGCAGGTATGCACAGATCCCAGCCCGCAGCCACCCCCCCGCCACGCCACCAACACCAGGAACCCCCTGCCCCAGCACAAGTCCAGAGAGGAACTCGGAGCCTCTGTGTCAGCAGCAGGAACAATAGGCTGAAGTCAGGGTCCTTGAGGATGTGGAACAAAGAGCTGGCTCGCCGGGAAGGGAGACCTTTAACTTCCAGAAACCACACACGTCCCATCCCACACGTTGTCCCACATACCGGGAGAGCCCCAGCGTCACATGGCCTTTTGAAGATTCCCAGGTTTGTTAAGGCCAGAAAACTCCCAGGCTTGCAAACACACAATAGGACAAGAGTCACCAACACTGCAGAGCAGATGGAGGCCCTTCCTCTCGGCGTGTGTCCTGAAACCTCTCACCTGTCTGAGGCCCCAGAGGGTGTGGGCAGGGCAGAGGCCGGTGAGACCAGTGCCAGCCTGCCCTGTCTCCCCCAGCCCCCAGCACCTCCAGCTGATCCACGGGGAGCCTCGCTTGGCCTCTTATCAGGGCCCGCCAGCCAGGCACCAGCACACATCCCCACTGGCCGCACCTTCCGCCCAGAGCAGGCCTTTGTCTCTGGCTCCAAACTGGCTGAGGGAAGTGGGGCACAAGGGAGGGGTGGGGGTGCCAGGAGGCCCCAGAGACACAACAAGGGGCCTCCCCACTTCTTATCACGTGATCCTCACCTAGTGACAGAGAAGCAGAGGTGGAAGAGCACTCAAGAGACCATCCACTCGCTCTGTGAATGAGCGAGCTGAGGCCCAGAGAGGGAATGGGACTTGTCTGAGGTCACACAGCAAGCTGGAGGCAGAGGCTGGGCTGGAACCCCAGCTTCCCCAGCCTGACTCCCTGTCCCATGCTAGGCTGCTGATACACCACGTGCCCTGAGCAAGGGGCTTCACTTTTCTGGTGCTTAGTGTCCCCATCAACAAAATGGATTCAGCATTCAGTCCCTGAAGATACAAGTTCAAGATGGGAAAGTGTTTTGCCAAAGTAAAAGTGCCCCCTCGAGTAGGAAGCCCTTCTCTTAGCTGGAGCAAAGGGGAAATTCAGGCAAAGGAGTGGAGAGGACAGGACAGGAGGGAGAAGGGAGCCACCAGGAGCTGCTGGAGATGCTGGGGCATGGGGGAGTCAAGTTGAGGGGCAGAAGGCATGCCAGCCTGGGGGCTGCAAAAGAGGGGCCTCCTGGGTCAGAGGGGTGGGGCTCGAGGGCCAGGGGCTGGAGCTCTGGATTTTAAAAGCAGGATATTTGGCTGGGGCCTCTTCTCTCTTAAATAAACAATCCACAACCTTATTCAAAACATAGGGGCACCTTGGGGGAAGGGCCATCACCTTATTTCCATATCCTCTCCCCAGGGGAGTGCCACCAGCTACCTCCAGGGCCCTGTGGAGGGATGAGGTGGGAGACAATGGCAGAGACTAGGGTTGGACAGCAGCTGCCCTCCACCCAGAGGTCACCGGGGGGGGGGAACCCCCTTCTTGCTGGATGTGTGGGGCCAGAGTCTTGCCAACTGACACCTCCCCGCCCCTATCCTGACCATGGGCTCCCAGATTCCTGGCCTGAGAGCCATAAGGGGGCCCCCGGGAACAAAGTCTAGTCCCTTAAGAAACTGAGGCTCAGACAGTGCGGCAACCGCGCCGGTCACACAGGAGCCAGGGCATGAAACTGGCACCCAGATTCCCTGTCCAGTGCCTTTCAGCACCTACGGAGGGGTGGGGGGTGTCCGAGCAGCACGACGGCTCATCCATCTTCTTGCAGAGACCTGGACCACTCCTCGCGCCACGTTCTTGGATTCGCTTGTCCCACGGGGCCTTCGTTCACCCGGCCAGTGTTTATGGAGCATGGACACGGTTCTAGGCTCGGGGTGTAGCCGACTGTGAACAAGACTCAAACCCTACTTCAAAGAGCTCACATCGGCTTCCGCTGCTAACAAGCTGCTTTTTGTTGTTTGACAAACATTCACTGCAGGTCTAGTCCCCGCGAGCCCCAAACCAGACGCCAGGACGGCCAAGGCGCCGTGGTGGCCCTGCCCTGAGCCTGAACTTGTCACACGCCCTGGGCTCATGCTCCCGTGGCCTTTCAGGTGGCCATCATCTTCCCTGTCCAGGTGGATGCGAAGCCGTGTGAGACAGGGATGAGGTCTCAGCTCTGCTCTCTTCTCCCAAATGGCCCGGCCCGAGGCAGAGCATCCACTCAAAACCTGGGAGTGGACTATTTACCAAATGCCTCCCTTCCTCTGGCAGGAAGTCGCTCCCAGCACGGTGGTTTTGTTTTGTTTTATTTTTTCCAACTCTTTCTGGGCTCGTGGTTTGGAAATAGCAAAGGGTTGTGAGTTACAAGATCCGGGCCCTCTCCTCCATGGCTGCTGGGAGAGAAAACGGATACAGCCTTTCCGGAGAGCACTCTGACCTTAAATGTGCATGACTTTTGACCTAATATTCCCACTTCTAGGAATTTATCCTAAGGAACCAGCCAGTGTTGCGCACAAAGACATACGCGTGAGGATGCTCGCCAGGAGGCAATGTTCATGATGGTTATAAAAAAAATTTTTTTTAAATCACTGCAACAACCTAAATGTCCAGGCCCTGAGGGACTGGTCAGTAAATATGGCACATTCATGAAATGGAATGCTAAGCGCACCTTAAAAAGCACACAGAATATATGTTGAATTAAGGAGATGTTCTCAATATTGCTAAGAGCAAAACAGGGCACTACAAACAACTGTATATACTTTTTACAGCTCCTTCTTTTCATCTGGAAATATGTATATACGTGTGTATAGCGGATTTCTACTTCCCAGGTTTTGCTAAGAAAGATGATGACAAGAAAATGAATATTCCAAGCTAGTTAAATAATAATAATGATTTTCTGTCAGGGTGGTAAAGTTAATGGTAATTTGCTTTTTCTTTGTGCTTTTCTTGTTTTCTAAATGTTCTGCATTAATCATGCATTAGTTTAAAAAAAAGAAAAAAAGGAAATGCTATTGGGGCGTGGCTTGCCCCTCCCCCACCACTAATATGCCATCTGATGTCTGTGGGAGCCTCCTTTGCTCTGTTGTCTGAGGAGGACATCAGTGACACTGACCGCTAGGAAGACAATACCTGCGCAATTGTTGGCATACACCATCCCATTCCACACCCACAAAAGCCCTTTCAGATGGATACCCACTTTACAGGTGCACAAACTGACTGCATGTCAGCCCAGAGGCCTCTGCTTACCATCCAAGCCGCACTGCCAGCCACCCCAAGAGAACTCAGGCCACGTCAACCTTGTGGGATTGTTTGGGAGCAGGGGGTTGGGTGGGAAGCTAGGAGAAATCTGCCCCACCGTGGAGCCACCAAGCCTTCCAAGAATACAACCTCTCAGCTGCTAGCCTCTCACTGCACACTGCAGGGGACTCTCAGCATCTCACAGGAACAGGCCCTGCAGGGTCTCTGGCTGGTGGGTGCGTCCATGCATTCGCTCAGCCTTCCCTGGGCAGCTGCCACAGCCGGGGCAGGAGTGACTCATGGAAGGGCAGGGCACGGTTATGTCCTGATGTGGAACCTGAGGCCCACAGAGGGAAAAGTCACACAGTCAGGGTGTGGCCCTACCACATGCTGACCACGGAGGGCCAGCCACTCTAGAATGCAGGACCTCCAGGTCGGGGGGCTGGGGGCGATCTCCAGGGAAAAGAATTTCAGGGCCGAGGATTCAGGTGAGAACTCAGTATACGCACCCACCCAAAGCCAGAAGCAGAGCCTGGGCTGGGGCCAGAGAGCCGAGTGGGCAGTCCCGAGCAAAGGCCACATGTACCAATCCCGCTGGGCTTCCTTAAGTAAGGCTGGGGGCTCCGGAAGGGGTGCGACTGTGAACAGGGTCAGAGACACCAGGGGTGACCTGAGAACCACCAGCTGCATCAGGAAGGGGCACAGAGCCAGGGGGCCACCCCTTTCCCGGGGGAAGGGTCAACCAGCAAGAGCATCATGGCCAAGACCCATCCTTGGGACTACCAATTACTGCCCAGGAAGCTGGCTGGACACCCTGTGGGGCCCTGAGACCACAGACAGTGGGGCCGCAGAGGACCCTGTGCACCGTCTCACTGCCTGGGGAGACTCTTGTGGTGGCAGGGGCGGGGGACGCTGCCTAAGATCACCAGACACGCCCTCAGCCAGGGCGAAGCCTCATGCCAGCTGCAGGGGGCTAAGGGCACATGGGGAGTGAACTCATCCCTTTCACTGACAAGGTAGGAGCTAAAGTAACTGCCCTCCTCCAGGTTCTGTGAGGCTCACAAAGGTGGGGGAGTCTCCAGGTGCCCCAAGTTGCTTGGAAGGGAATTCTCGGAGGGTGCGATATTGGCAGGACTACAAGGGACAGTGCCTCAGCCCCTAGTGTCTGGAGCAGGGGTACCTGATCAGGACAGCAAGAGGACACCGATCCCCACCAGGAGTGGGCTGAGAAAGAGGACGGGCATCCGTGGGGTGGGAGGAGCCTCATGGACCATCACTGTGTATGCATCTGGGCTGTGAGCCCAAAGCTGCCCAAGTTGCCCCCCAAAACCCCAGGCCAGAGGTTAAAGGGTCACCAGATATGAGTAAATGACTGCTCAGCAGCTTGCAGGCTGTGGGTACACTGGGCAGGGATGGGGAGAGGCCGTCTGCTCCCCTGGAAAGTTGTGGGGAAACAGGACTGCTTCTCCCCGAGTCTGGCCTCCTCTCCTCAGAGACTCCCTCATCTTAATTCACGGAGGTCCTGAGCACCTGATTCTCTTAGCAGGGAACTGAAGCAGGGTGCAGCCTGACCTCCTGGTACCCAAGGGTTCAAATCAACGCCTCAGAACCTAGCAGGAGTCCCAGAGGGACGGGTGGCACTGGGATCTCTAGGGGCATTTGTTCAAAGTGTGCATTCCTTCTGAAATTCCCTAGTGGTGATGGGTGCACAACATTGAGAATACAGCAAGAACCAGTTAACTGTACACTTCAAAATTGGTGAATTTTATGTTATGTGAATTTAATCTCAATTTTAAAAACTGCCCCCACTGCTAGACCCTACCCTGGAGCTCCTCAGTCAGGAGGCCCAGGCCTGAGAGTCTGCATTTAGCAGTGCTGTGGGTGATGGTGGTTCCCGGGCGGGGCTGGAAACACCCAACTCTGGGACCCTGGTTTCCATGTGAGGCTGGATCTGAAAGTCACACTCTCGCCATCAATCTCCTCCCTCATTTTACAGATGGAGAAACTGAGGCTCGAAGCGGGGGAAAAAAAAAAAAGGGACCCAAAGCTCTTGCAAGATCCTTTCCTGTCTGCCCCACACAGAGTTCACGGGGCAAGGGCATCCACCCCCTCCCCACCTGGACCCAAAGGAACCAGAAGACCAGAGGAGAGGGCGATTTTTTTAAATTATTATTATTGTTATTTTTTAAATACGAATTATTTCCAGCCGGAAGGCAGAGGGATGAGGGCCACTGGAGGCCTCCGGCCGCCGGCACCCAGCCAGCCTCATAAATGTCTGGCAGCTGGAGGGAGACTCAGCTCATTGCTATCGAAATGAGCTCGTTACTGCTAATTTCCCTGGCTCACCAACTGATGTATCCAGTGTGTTCCTGAATCTCCAAAGACGTTTCCTACGCCACCCTCACGGGATCTGCCAAGAGTCACCGAGTGGAGGCGGAACTTCAGGGTGGCCTCAGTTTCCCCAACCAGAGTGTGGGCAGAAGAAAAGGAGTTCATTCAACCGTAGCTGAGTCAAGCATAGTTGGGGTCAAACGTTCCCCACTGCGCGGTTCACTCCTGTGGGTGATCGGGGAGATGGCAGGGCAGTACAACCTTGCGGTGACACTCAGAATGACCCCCACCCTTATCAGGCACCCAGCAGCCTCCTAGACAGCACAAGGCACCTGGCATATATTATCTCTTTTCGTTTACACAGCAATCAAACAAACTGGACATTATTACCACTCTCGTTTACAGACAAGATTCAGAGAGGTTAAGAAACTTGCCCCAAAGCACACAGCTAGTGAACAGTAAGGCCTTCCTCTAAAGCCAGGACTCTGCGAAGCAAGTTAAAATAGAGGCCAAACGTGGCAGGGGTGATGCCCATGCTTTGGGCACACACAACCTAGGCGTATGTGCAAAGGCTCCTCCTTCCTGGGAGCTGACAGAGGAGGGCAGACACCCACTGGACACCCCAAGCGGGGCTGGCCAGAGAAGGCTTCCGAGAAGGTAACCTGCAAAGGCCATACCACGTGCACCCAGGGCTGTGGAGCTCCAAGGAAGGGGTCGTTAACGCTCGCAGAGCTGGGTGTCCACCTCCCTGGGCCCGGCCCAGACAGGGAGCAACACAGCCCAGAGAAGTGGTCAGGGAAGGATCGAGAAGCACTGCCCGCCCTGTGAGCAGGCCAGGTGTCCAGCTGCCGAGCCCTGGGAGAGCCATAGGCTGGAATAGGATGCAGCCATCAAAAACACTGTTTACGCAGAGTGGTAATGGCGCGGGGAAATATTTACGTAATGCGGAGGGGGAGAGGCGGAATACAAAGCTGTATTTTTTAACAGAAAAAAAATTTAAACAGAATAAGCCAAAAACGTTCCCAGTGGCTATCTCTGCAGGGAAGAATGATCTCTTTGCGTTTTTCTATGCTTTCCACATTTTCTAGAGCGAGCCACGTGCTTCTTTGAAAAACAAAAGCAAACAGGTGTGTTTTAAGAGAACCAAAAGGATGTCACTGCCGAACCCCCAGACAAGGATGAGGGAGCTGCACGGGCAGACGCAACCTGAGTGAGGCTCTCTTCTCCAGGAGGTCCTGGGGTGACAATCTGAGGCCCCAGGGAAGATGGACACGTAATCCCGCAGGCTCACTGGCCACCTCTAGGGTCCTGAAGGCTGATGGGTTGAGCAACCCTCACCTGGGTTCCCTGTGCCGCCAGGCGAGGGCCTTAGCTCCCCACAGGTGATACAGGACCAAGAGATGGACGCCTGAGAATGCGCCGCATGGACTCAAAAGATGCTGCACAAATGTTCCCGGAGTCCACCGTCCACTACTTTGCTCCAAAAACAAGGTGCCCCACAAGCCCCGAATCCCCGGGGCTACACCTTCTGCATTTCAGCCCCTCCATCTGAACCTGCGCTCTGGCCCCAGACGTAGCCAGCACTCCCATACTCAGCCCGCCCCTTGGAGGGGGCGATCAGGAGGACTGCTCCCTCGATAAAGCAGGGCTGTCCATAACCACGTAGATGCCTGGGGGCTGCAGTGTGGAAAAGTAGTTCTAACATGACCTTAGGTGAGGAGGGCAGGGACAGAACACTGTCTTCTTTGCCATGGCAGCGTGACAGCACGAAAAACCCACCGGTGAGACAAGATACTCAAGGACAGAGAGGAAACAGAGCATGGCAATTGCGTAAGGGAGATCTCTCTTTTTTCTATTTCTGAACTCCCTGTTAATCGCCATACTTGTTTCATGCCCCCCCCAATTTTCATGGCGATGGCATGAACAGATATATTTATAAGAGTGGCCCGTGTGCACAATCATCCGGTGTCCCATTCGAAGCCTGAGACCAGCAATGCCCTCCCCACCACACACACATTTCAGCTGTGCCCTCACCACTCTCTTGGGTCCAACCTTCCTTAGCATCTTGGTCCTATCTGTCCCACAAGAAAGAGCTCCCTACAGGCCAGGGGCTGTTTCATTTATCTGTGTCCCCAGCCAGTGATGCGAAAACAGCCTCTCAGTGTATATTTTCAACAGAATTTAACACCAGGCTTTAAAAAGCCATTCTCCTTTTGCGAGATGAAGAGAATCTGTGGCTGGCTGGTGATTGAGCCCAGCAACATGAATGTATTTGATGCCACTGAATGGGACACTGCAAAAATGATGAAAGCGGTAAATTTTACATTATGTGTATTTTGCAACAATTTTTTAAAAAGCCTTTTTTTTTTTTAAATGCCAAAAAGAGCAAGGGTCTTAGGGCTCCCTCTCCCAGAGGGGTCCTGGCCCCCCTCTTCCTCCCAGCTCCTCTGCCTCCCACTGGGCTGTGGCCCATCTCTAAAGGGGGGCAGCTGCGCTCCTCACTTCCGTGTTTACCCGGAGTGGAGTTCTGGGAAGCGGAGGCTCAGCCCAGGCTGGCTGGGGCCTGGCTCCAAGGCTCCGGGTTTGCCATAGGGGCCTTTTTCCACCTACCCAGGTCCAGAGCTGGCACTGCATGACTTCCTGGCTCACTTGCATTTTTTTTTCCTCTCTCAAGTCATTTAAACCTGTTTACCTTTGGGCTACAGAGGGCCTAGGCTCCAGGCAAACGAACTTCGGTGCCAGCCACGAGGAATGGCAAGAAAGGGGTACCCTCCTAGGGACAATGGGGTGAGAAGGGAAGATGGGACCCCCCAATTCCCTCAACAAAATCCTCCCTTCTCCCTCCTATTCAATATCCGTTTACCAAGTGCCTCCCCGTGCCAGGCACCGCCCTCGGACACGGAGAAGCATCGAGCTAGCAGTGAAAGGGACCGGCAGACCCCTTGCTCGTCCCTGCTAAGACGTGAACTGCTATCACTGAGTCTGTGCCATGAGTCGATGGAGGATGGGGTGACCAGCTCTGCTGTGGGGGCCAGGGTAGGCTCCAGAGAGGAGGTGGCATGTGCTGGACCTTGGGAAGGAAGAGTTGGCCCGGTGGACAAAAACCTCCTGGCAGAGCACTCCAAGAAGAGGGAGCAGCGAAAGTTCGGGGGCTGTGAGAGAGCCTGGCGTGCTGGCAGCTCGGGGTAGGGCTTGTGTGCCAGGCTAGACTTCCGCCTGCTGGTGGCAGGGAGCCGTGGGAGGACGCCGAACTGGGGAGGTGATGAATGGGGCCCAGGCTCCCTGCCTCTCCCCAGCACATTCCCCGGCCCAAGCCAGGGCAGGGGCTCTGCGGACTTTCAGGTACCAGAGGGTTCCCTCTTGGTCTCTGGTGTATTCCCTTCCACGTTCATGCTCAATGAAACTGAACGGCCCAGGCATCAGCATTTTTCAAAGCTGCCAGATGATTCTAATGGACTCTGCTGTCAGGCAATGCCTTGTTGAAGCAAGATACTGCCCCCCAAAACCTTTTGTTAGTGCTGGACCCATCTGAGTTGGAAAACATAAGCTTTGGTGTCAGCCTCATTCATCTGTATGAATCTTAGGTCCACCACTTACAAGTTATGCGCCCTAGGGAGGGCTGTCAGGTAAAATACAAGATGCCTGGTTAAAACGTGAGTTTCAGATGAACCACAAATAACTTCAGTGTAAGTATATTCCAAATCAACGTCTCCGTTTGTCACCCAGGTGAAAAAAGGCAGCGAGACACTCGGCCTGAAGCCAGCACTCAGTGGGTGAAAGTTACTTTCTTCTTCCTTTCCTCTCAGAACCCGGTCTCAGTAGAGATCTTCTTTTCCCGATGAAAAATGTCAAGCATACAGCAAAAGTAGGAAGAACAGTAACAGTAAACTCCTGTGTGCCCACGGAGTGGATGCTGTTACACGCCCCGCCCAGCATCCCTCCGTCCCCAGCTACTGGGAGGTGCGGGCTGCTAATGGTTCACAGATGCCCCTTCCTGGGAGAACTGTCCTGGGGCAGGCGATTAGAGTCCCCCTCCCAGAGTGCGTGAGCGCACGCCCGCCCACAGCCAGTGACTAACGGACATGGGAACAAGAGGCTGACCCCTCGCTTCAAGGTGTGACCAACTCCGAGGTGCAGTTCCCGCTCCAGGGCTCCCCGCAGGTCAGGCTGAGGCTGGACTCCAGCTGCGCCCACATCCTTGCTGCCCTCACTGGCTTCTCCCGAGAACACGCCCCCCCCCCCCCCCCCCCGTCAGCTGCATGCGTCCCAATCCTCATCTCAGGCTCTGTTTCTCAGACCCCAAACTAGACTGACTCTCACTCGGATTCAACAATTATTAAGATTGCTTCATTCAGCCCCTTTTATTTAATTATTTGCATGTTTGTTTTGGCTAAAGTAGCGCCTATCATTTCCCCCTACATCCTTCATTATGCATCTCTAAAAAAATGTGAGCAGCTAAGGTTTTGACTTCCTTCCCTGCTTTCCCTCCCAAAGGGGGAAGGCTCTTGTGGGGGAAAGAGTCATAGCGTCCAGTGGTGCCAAGGGACAGAGACCAGAGGCCAACCAGGCGGGCACCAGGCCATCTACACTGGCTCCAGCCCAGCCCTGGACTATGGCGTGGCTTTGGTGGCCAGCAGGCCTTGGTCACCCCAGGTCCCACCTCTTTTGTGTGGATCAAGAGCTCTGGGACAGTGTCCCAGCATCCTCTTGGGGACGCTGCCAGGGTTTAAGTGTCTCTCTATTCTTAAAGAAGGGGATGGCACAGAAAGGCCAACCCAGCCGTGGCTACCCGCTGGCCGAAGTCCCCACCCAGCTTTCTGCCTGGCCCCTGGGCAGTCCCACCAATTAGGAGGCCCAGCGGCAAGGGTCCACCCTCTTCCACACCGAGGAGCCTGCTTCGATGGGAGGTAGCACGGATGGGGGAAAAGGCACACCAGCTTTCTTTTTCAAATCGTGATGAAAGACACAATAAAAGTTAGCCATTTTAACCATTTTCAAATGTACAGTTCAGTGGCATTAAGGACACTCACAACACTGTGCAGCCAGCCACCACCACTATCTAGTTCTAGAACTTTCCCATCACCCCAACGGAAACCCTGTGCCCATCAGCAGCCCCTCCCCACAGGCCAGCTTCTGAGCTCAGAGAAAACTTGGGTTTGGGTCACAGCTCCTTCACTGGCTCCCTGTG
Organism: Vicugna pacos; assembly: GCF_048564905.1. Lineage (NCBI taxonomy): Eukaryota > Metazoa > Chordata > Mammalia > Artiodactyla > Camelidae > Vicugna > Vicugna pacos. Next base: position 3,086,989 of record NC_132992.1, read on the forward strand.
TGACCCTGAGCCTCAGTTTCTTCATCTGTAAAATGGGATAAGCACTCAAAGGTGCCATGAAAACCAAAGCTAATGGGTATCGAATGCTGAGCTGCTCCTGGCTCTTTTAAATGCAGGCTGGGCTGGGGTCTCCATGGCTGGGGATGCTCTTTTCCCCCTTCCCCTCTCCTCCCGACTTGTACCCTTTCAGTCCCGGGGCTGTCTGCAGCGGCTAAGGAAAGAAGAGGCTGCTTCCCTCTCCTAGAGGCAGAGCAACTGGAATGAGGACTAAAGGGTTCCAGTGTTTTCCCTTAGCCATGCCCAGACCCGGTTCCAAACCAAAGAGTTACAAAGGCCTTTAAACTCCACACTCGGGGCGAGGTCAGCCAAAACCCGCATTTCCAAGCACGGTGCTTTCATACTTTGAAAACAGCCAAACGTGAACTGGCCACTTCTGAGGGTCACAGCTCCTGGCGGCCTCTTGGCTGCTGGCACTGATGGCCGCCTCGCCAGCCTCTCCCTCCCTCCCGGCTGTGGAGTCACCGCCCAGTCACCAATGTGGGGCTGTCTTTCCCGCGTCCAAATCAGGGCTGAGGGCCTGAGTTGGGGAAGAGGAGACCTGTCCTCTCATTGGCTCCTGTGCAACCCCGGGCAAGTCCCCTGCCCTCTCCGGTCTGTGAAGTAAGGAGAGGGTTCCCTGAGGGAGGGATTCAGCTCTCTTCCAAATCTCCCCGCCTGTGGTTTATGCGAACAAACATCAGGCCCAGAGCTGGAAGGGATCTCACCAGGTCATCTGACCCAGTTCTCTCCACTGCCTTCCATTTTACAGACAGGAAACTGACAACCGAAGCCTGGGGTGACTCGCCCAAAATGTCATATCTGTCTTGGTAGGATAAACTCACACTTGACTATCTTAGGGACCATCATGGGGCAGAGGTGATGTTCCCAAAAGTCCAGGAGCAAAAAATTCTCCACTTTGCAACTCTTCCTCTGAAACGTGGCACCCAGCACCAAGCACCATAGCCATTAAAATCCTATGCAGACCACGGCAATGTATAAAAATTAGACACTAGTGAAAAATAATTGGGAAATGTTTTACAAGAAACATGGAGTACACTGGTGTAAATGTAACAATAATGTACAAGATCTATGGCTTGAAAACTACAAAACACTAACGAGACAAATCAAAGACCTAAATGTATGGAGAGATATACCATATTCATTGATTGGAAGACTCCATATTGCCTAGATGTCAGTTCTGCCCAAGCTGATCTATAGATTTGATGCAGTCCCAATCAAAATCCCAGAAGGATTTCATAATAATCATTAGCTGATTCTAAAATTAGTATGAAAATGAAAATGCTTGGAATAACCAAAACGACTTTGGAAAAGAAGGAAGTTGGAGGACTCACGCTACCCAATTTCAAACCTTACGATGAAGCTACAATAATCAAGACAGTGCAGCACTGGTAAAAGGACAGAAACACAGACACACAGACAATGAAACCGAATAGGATCCAGAAAGAGAACACGTATAAACAATCAACTGATTTTTGACAAAGGGGCCAACATAATCTGAAAAAGAAAGGGTAATCTATTCAACAAACAGTACTGGAACAATTGTACCTCCCTAGGCAAAAAGAAAGAAAAAAAAGAAAGAAACTTGACCCTTATCTCACACCTTGTACAAAAATTAACTCAAAATGGGTTCTAAAACTAACTGTAAAACCGAAAATTATAAAACTTCTATTTTTTTAACATTTTTATTGATTTATAATCATTTTACAATGTTGTGTCAAATTCCAATGTTCAGCACAAATAAAACTTCTGAAAGAAAACACAGGAGAAATCTTTGTGACCTTGGGTCTGGCAGAGTTCTTCGTATGCACAAAAAGCATGAAAAAAATGAATGATAAGTTGGACTTCAGCAAAATTTAAAACTTCTGTTCTTCAAAAGACTCCATTATGAAAAGAAAAAGACAAGCCACAGACTGGAAGAAAACATTTACGAAACACATATCCCTTAAAGGGCTGATAACCAGATTATATAAAAACTCTCAAAACTCAATAGGAAAGCAATCAACCTAATATAAAAAATGTACGGGGGCGGGAGGGACTAGCTCAGTGGTAGAGTACGTGCCTAGCATGCATGAGGTCCTGGGTTCAATCCCCAGTACCTCCATTAAAAATAAGTAAATAAGTAAACTTAATTACCTCCCTCTACCAAAAAATAAATTTAATAAAAATAAAGTGATGTTATTTTTTTTAAAAAGTGCAAAGATCAGAACAGACACTTCACTGAAAAGATGGCAAGTAAGCACATGATAAGATGCTCAGTATCAGTAATCATTAGGAAAATGTGAATTAAAACCACAATAAGATACCACTACACATCTATTAGAGTAACTCAAAACTAAGCCAACCATACTAAGGGCTGGTGAGGATATGGAGAAACTGGAACTCTCATATGCTGCTGGTCAGATGGCAAAATGGTACAAATTTTGGAAAACAGTTGGCAATTTTTTATAAAGTCAAGCATACCTTTAACCATACACCCGACAGTCTTACCCCGAGGTATTTACCCAAGTGAAATGAAAACTTAAGTTTATACAAAAACCTGAACACAAAAGCTTAAATAGCCAAAAACACTGCAAATAACCCAGATGTCCAACCGCACAACACAGTTGAATCTCAAAGGATTATTCTGAGTTAGAGAAAAAGGTACAAAAGGCTACTTGCTATATGACTACATTTGTAGGGTGTTCTGGAAAAGGTAAAATCAGAGAAAAATCACATGGGTGGTTGCCAGTAGCCCAGGAGGAGGGGTAAGCGGGGGGAACCACGAAGGGACGCCAAGGAACTTTTGGAGGTGATGGAAATGTTCTGTATCTTGAATATGTGATAATGCTACGGAACTGTCAAAATTCATAGAACAGGACACTGTCAAAAAGTTTTACTGGGTATAGATTGCATCTTAATAAATCAACCCAAGCAGCCTCAAGAGAGCTTGTCTTGCTTCTACAATCAGTCTAATAGAATGTGGGGGTTATTCTGGCCCAGAGCAGTAAAGTAACTTGTCCAAGGGCACAGGCTCTGGGGTCAGGTGGATTTGTGTTCGAATCCCAGCTCTGCTACTTATTAGCTTGTTGCCCCAAGACAAACTGCTTCCCCTCTCTGAGCCTCAGTATTCTCATCTGGAAAATGGAGGCCAAGTCCTAATCGAGCCTACATGACTAGGACTGAATGAGCTTAAGGAATAAGAGACACAGGATAGTACCTGCCACGTGTTTTGCGGTACTCAAATTTTAGCCATTGTAATTACTTCTTCTACTGCTATTGTCATTCTTACTGTCAAAGTGCCAGGACTGAGTGACAGGGAATGACTTCAATCCATGTCTTCCTGCAGGAGGTGGGCAATGCCAGACATCAGGACCAGCAGTTTCCCTAGCCGGCAGAGGCAGGTAAGCTCAGTGCAAAATCAGCCCACGGCCAGGGAGTGGTACAGAGGTGAAAACTACTGGAAGTTCTGAAAAGAGAGAAGCCTTCTGGAAACATGTAATCCCTGAAGGCTTCCTGGAAAAGGAAGGCTTTTACTGAACCTCAAAGGATCAATCAGATATAATTAAATCAAAGGAAAGGTGCCATCAAGAATGGGGAGAACCAGAAAATTCCTCTACCCCTACCTTCTCCCTCATCCACCCCTAGCAAAACCCAGCAGGCAGCCCACAGCCTTGGCACTTCCTCCCAAGGAACAGGCCTGGGCCAAGGGGAGGTGCAGGCATGACAGCAGAAAGTCTGGGTATCATGCGTCAGCCGGGTACCCACATGTGTCCCCACATCTGGGCAGGAGGGTCGGTCGGAGGGCTGCCCTGGGATGCTAGGTTTTCATTCCCCACCTCCTTTTTTTTTTCCAGGGACCTGAATTTGGGTTTGTCTGGGGAGTGTTTTCTTAAGCCCAAGTGTTTTTCCTGCGGCCCAGGCCCGCCCCCTCCTGCCCCTCCTGGCCTGAGTCTGGAGCTCCGGGCCAGCGGAGGCTGCCTGGCGGGGCCGCGGGCTGCCTTTGATGCATGCCCCTCTCCAGACTTCAATGTCGCTGTGTGCACGGCCCCTTTAATAAGTTATTTCCGTGGAAAACCCTGGTAACTCGGTCGTGAATCAAGCCTATAAACACCTCCAACCCATCAAAGCACCCAAGAAAGGGAGGGGGTGGGCAAGCGGGGAAAATCTCTTACGGTAACTCACACACTGCTCCCTCAGAAGGGCCCGGCGGCCCTGATGTCAGAGGCCCCGCTGGGCCCCGGCCAGCCCACCAAAAAAGCGACAGGTCCCCCGAAGTCCAGGCATCCATAGCCCCCCAAGGACACTGCTTGTCTGTGTGTCCCCGGACGAGGCGAGAGTCCCAGCCCGACGCCCGCAAGATTTACAGCCCGGAGAAGCAAACCCGGCCGGCTGCTCCCGGGGTACAGGAATGTAATGTTTTGGCTACCGGTGAAAGGCCCAGTTTATTGGAAACACACTTCTTTTCCAATGTTTGGTTTCCTTTCACTCTTTTCTCCTTTTTGTTTTTCCCAGAGTGCATTGCCCAGGGCCTTCAGAAAGGATATGGAGCTAAAATCCTGCCTGGGAGGGGAAGCGGGGAGGTGGGGAATGGGACCTGAACTCATCCGAGGGGCAGGCTGAGCGCCACCTCCGTGTGGGCAGAGACCCGCGCATGGCCTGCGGGGACCCCAGGTTTGGACCACACTCTGCCCCCCGGGAGCTGTGGAGCCAGGGACAGGCACCGCCGCTTTCTGGTCTCATCTGTGCCATGGGTGGGATGAACCGAAGGCTCCTTGAAGTGCTTCTGCCTGACGGCTGTGGTCTTGGATGACAGTCTAGCAGAGCAGGGAAGAAAGCTGACCACGTGTCTGACGTAGAGCTCAGCGAGCCCACCCCCAGGTATATACCCGAGAGAAGCGTGTCCTTGTGTCCACAGAAAGGCTTGCTCGAGAATTCTGATTAGTGACATCATGGGTACAAGCCGGAGACTGGGACCTGCCCAAGTGCCCATCAGGAGTGAAACGGAGACATGAGGCCAGGAGAACCATGGTGGTGCCCATGGACTATTACCCAGCAATGAATGAGCAATCACAGGTGCTCACAACAGTATGGGTGAGCCCCAAACTTCGTCATGTTAAAGAAGAGGACACAAGATTGGCGGCTGCCAAAGGTGGAGGCAGGGGACAATGGTTGAAGGGGGTCAAAAGGTACAAATTTCCCATTCTAAGTAAGTCCTGGAGACTTAACAAACAGCATGGTGACTATAGTTAAGGATGCGGTATTGTATATTTGAAGGTTCCTAAGAATAGATTTTAAAAGTTCTCATCACAAGAAAAATAAAAAAAAATTTAGCACTCTGTGAGGTGATGGATGTTAACTAAATTTATGTGGTAATCATTTCACAATACATACATATATTATGTTGTACGCGTAAAACTCATGCAATGTTCTGTTTAAATTATATTGGAAGAAAGGAAGGAAGGAAGGAAAAGGAAAGGAAATGAAGGAAAGGAAGAAAGGAAGAAAGAAAGAAAGAAAGAAAGGGAGAAAGGAAGGAAGGAAGAAAGAAAGAAAAGTCCACAGTGTATGTTTCCATTTTGAAGCACCAGCTTCAAAAACAGGAAAACTAGCCTATGATGTTCCAAGTCAGGACCGAGCCTAAAGCAACAGTCAATCCACCGATCAATCCAAAGTGTTTCCGGGATGTGCAGCCGTGGCCCACCATAGAGGAATGTTTGGCCCTCCCAGAGTGGCATTCAAGGCCCTCCCCATGGGCCTCACTTCTCACTGCCCTGCCAGGATCCTTCCCTTCCCAGAACAAGCATCTTCACATTGTCTTGCCTCTGGCCAGCATTCCTCTGGGCCTGGGTTGCCCTTTCCCCCTCAGTCTGGTGACACCCCTCTGCCTCCTTCACCCCAGCCCCACTCCCAGCATGCCTTGCAGCCACCTGGGGCTGCCTCCCAGCCCCCACTGTTCGTTTAGGAAACAGAATTTACCCTGCCTCTCTAGGAAGTGATTTTCCCCTCAATCTTTCCAATCAGATCCTAAGGTTCCCGAGAAGGCCCTACCTTGGGTTTCTGCTTCACACAATCCTATCCCACATGCTAATACTGAGTTACCAATCCACTCAATTACCATTGACAGAAAACTCAATGTGCACCAGATACTAGGCCACCTACGATACGTATGGGGCCTCCACGGGGTCCATGAGGTCCCAAGCCCACTTGTCAGAAGTGGAGTGAAGTGAGGCCCCAAAAGGGAGGCCACGTGATTTAAACCACAGGTCTGTTGGCCCCAAAGCCTGGGATTTTCAGCCCAGCCCTCTTGGGTCCCCGAGCATCCTGTCATCCAAACCCCTCACACCACATTCTACTCCAAGGTCTAGAAGCAGGCCTGGGCAGAGCCGAGCAGCTCATTTTATAATTCAGTAAAGCTGTTCGGACCCAAAGGAGGCATCAGGGCAACAAGGAGGGGTTAGGGGCTCAGATGGGGCTGCCCCCAGCTTTCTTGAGCCACCACAGATAGCCCTCTTTCCTGCAGAAGATGAAGACAGCAACATCCCCGCAGAGGTGCTGGTCCGACGCTCACCTTTAGCTGAGTGTCTTTGAGCATCGCTTTAACCACCTCCCAGACTCAGATTTCTCCCCTGAAAACTGGAGGTCCCAACACCCACTTCAACAGGTTGTGTCGAGAATCAAATGTGCAGGCCTTCTGGCGACCTTCAGAGGGAGGGTCAGACATGACCTCACTGGTGCTCCCCTACCACGAACCTCTGGGACACACAGGGCAGCTGGCGGGACCAGAGCCGGGCAGCCCACATGCGAAACAGGCTGCTTTAAGATGTCATGGGTGCCCACCCTCAGGAGTGACTGAGTACAGGCTGGGGGCCCAGATATAGACAAGGCTCGTGCCTCGACGCAAAGATGGCCCAGATGCTCTAGGTTCCTTCTAGGTCCGTCTAGATCTGGGCTCTTCGCCTTGGCTGCATATTAGAATCACCTGGGGAGTTTTTAAAACCCTGATGTCCAGTCCCTCCCCCACCATTTTTGGACTGGGGTCTGAGCTTTTTTTATTTTAATTTTTAATAGACTTTATTCTTTTAGAGCAGTTTCAGGTTCACAAAAGAATTGAGCAGAAAATATAGAGTTCCCACTAGCCCTCCCCACCCACACATATACACTCCCCTACCCTCAACATCCCTCGTCAGTGTGGCGTATTTGGTACAATTGATGTACCATCATGGACACATTATTATCAACCAAAGTCCACAGTTTACATTAGGGTTCACTCTTGATGCTGTACATTCTATGGGTTTTGACAAATGCATAATGACATGTAGCCACCACTACGGTATCATACAGAATAATTTCATTGCCCTAAAAATTCTCTGTGCTCCATCTATTCATTCCTCCCTCCTGGGGTCTGAACTTCTTTAAAACTCCTCTGTTGGCTCTAATGAGCAAAGATGGTTGGGAACCAATGAGTGAGACCAGCAGACCCATTTTACAGATGGAGAAGCCGAGTGGAAGCAGTCTGATTCCACCAAGAGGTGTTGGACAGAGCCAGGACTGGAACCTGGGTCTCCTGGCCCCGAGGCCAGGTGTGGCACTACCTTTAGACTCAGAGGAAGCCCCTGGGGCTCTGTCTGACCTTTGCCCTGTGAGGAAGAGGGCAGGCAGCTAAAACACAACTGAGCAGCCACATTGGAGGAGACGGGGTCTGCCTCCCCAAGCGCCTGTGCTCCCCAGACTCAAAGAGGCTGGAGCCGGAGCCAGGGGGTGCTACACTCTGCCCCCATCCCTCTCCCAGAACGCCCCACTCACTACATCTGCCCATCAAAGCCCCCCACCAGCCCCAAGCGGCTTCCCGGGGCTGCTCAGGGGTCCTGGAGCTCCCAGCCCGGCCCCGCCCGGCCCTTCCCCTCCCGACTTCAGGCTGGGTGACTGGGTGACGACTGTGTGGTGGAGCCCACCTCCCCACCTTCTCCCCATCTCTGGCCCAGAAGGCCTGGCAGCCCGGCTCCCCCCTGCTCTGTCCAGAGCTGGCGCTGCCCTGGACAACTCAGAGTAAGACGGCTTCCAGGCTCCTGTCTCCGAGCTCCCCCTCTCCTTTTAAAGATCAATGAAAGCCTGGGCGATGATTCACCTTGCAGTCTGGGGCAGAGCTTCTGATGTCCTCTGTAGACACGAGACCTCTGTTTTTCCAAACCCAGAGAGACGTCTACTACAGAGTGAGGGTGGCGTCCCTCCCTCGGGCCAGGGTGGCCCTGGCTTTGCAGAAGTGCCACCTCTCTGGGCCTTACCCTCTCAGGCTGGGGGTGCCGGGCCCCAGCTTGCAGGCAGGAAGGTGGGGAGGCGTGGGGAAAGGGCCTGTGAACACGAGGAATTCTTTCCACACAGGGCAACTGGAAAAGCGATGCTTCTCGGCTTCCCTTGGGGCCATGGGCCACGGAGAGAGAATGTTTCATATAAAAACATCTGACAAAGTACCTTCAGGATGTATTTTCTGCATCAAAGAAGGAGCTCTTGGCAGCAGGCGCTCTACCCTGACAAGGAAACTTTTGAGCGTGGCTCCCAATTGTTACAGACACCCAGGGAAGCGTGCCAGTGGGGACAGGAGGATGGCGAGCCACGGGGCCCAGCAGACAGATGGCTGTGATTAGGCTGGATGAAACCAAGTGCATTTTCTGGAATTTCAGGTCTCCTCAGAAAACCTGCTGTTTCTCCCCATCATGTGGGCCACCCGAGGCGGAGTGAGGGACAGGGGCCGTCTGCCTCCAGCTCAGGGGCACACAGCCCTGGACAGCCACAGGACTCCCCCTTGGTCCAGCTGCTTCCCTTCAGAAGCCCACCAGCCCATCATCTCACCGGCCATTCATTAATTCATCCAGCAACCATCCGATGAACGGAGCCGTCCTGGGGCCTGGTGACTGTTGCTCATGCTGACACTCAGGTACCCAGGAACACCGAAGCTCCAGATGCGCAAGAACCACATGAATCCTGTATCTTCCAGGAGGCAGAGAGGGTACCACTCCAGACCCCGGGGAGCCCAACCGGGGCCAGTCTGCCTGGGTTCTGATCCAAGTTGCACTGCTTTCTAGCTGGGCAGAAGGAAGTTACTTAACCTGAGCCCCAGGGACTCCTCCTTTAAATCTGGCTAATAAAAGTGGCTACCTCCTAGACTACTGGGACGATTTACAAACAAAAATGCTTAGCATAGCACTCAGAGTGCCTGGCACAGGGCTCTGTGTTAGCTGTGATCATTAAATGCATTATGATTTTTCTGTCTTTATTTTTATGTGTTCTCTCTGTTTTCTAGATCTCTTTGTCAGGCAAAAATTCATTCATTCATTCATTCATTTACTCCACAATGACCTTCAGCTACTGGCAAAGCCCTGTGCTGGATGCCAGACAAGGTCCAGAGCCCCTCAAGTACCAAGTATGTCCCAAAGTTCCCCAGGCCCCACTGACCACCATCTCTCTGTTCTAGCTCATTCCTCCAGATTCAGGACATCTCTGGATTCATCTTAACCCATTTCCCCATCTCTCACATATTATCTATCCTTCTAGCCACAGACAAAACCCAGAATGCACAGTACTACTGCATACCTCTCTGCTTCTACACAAGCTACTCTTTCTTACAGGCTGTCTGTACCCCGTTGTCCTCCTGGTGAACTCCTAGTCACCCTACAAAACCCAACTCAGAATCACTTTCTCCTTGAAGCTTTTCCTGAACACCTCATTCCCACAACAGAGTCTCCTGCTCTTGTTTCTGTGCTGATGCCAAGCCTTGCCCACGTCTCCACAGCACTTGGGACAATCGTTCACCATGGTTTGCCTGCTGTCTGCCTCTCCTTCCACAGCAGCAGCTCCTGAAGGGGAAGGTCCTAGCTTTCCTCACTTTTTATCATCTGCACTGGCTCGCAGTCAGTACATTGACTTGTCACCCCAAAGCCTAGTCAGGAAACACACCAGCCCAGGGGTCCTTTATCCGGAACCCTGAAGGGTGTAAGAGCTGTGTGATATCTGACAAATCAGTCACCCTCTCTGGGCCTCAGATTCTTCATGGGTCAAGTATACCCCACTCCAGTCCCCAGGCTTTAGTGCTCTGGAATTGGGGGGCGGGGGGAATGATGTCCAGGACACCCTCCACATGGCCTTGTCCCAGGCCTTAGTTTTGCTCTGGGACAATGATGAGAAGCTAAGATGCTGTAAGCCAGAAGCCTCAGCTCTCTGCATACACCCCTCAAGGCCCAGGAGCTGGTACCCTCTGCCTGGAACACATCAGTATCAAGAGGCCCCTGAGATCAATGGCCTAATAGCCCCAATATACAGCTGAGCAAACTGAGACAAGAGAGGTGAGGAGGTCACAGCACAGAGTAGATGGCAAGGCCAAGCCTGGAACCTGCTCGGGGGCGCTGCTCACCACCCCACGTGCTTCTTGGCAGACCAGGTTGGCCAGACCCTTCCACAACTACCTGGTCCTCCCAGGATTACTGGGGTCACCTCTGTCGCTCCTGCCCTTGACCCCTCACCACCTCTACCCCAGCCCCAAACGACCATCCCAGGAAGAATGGGTCCCTCTGTGAGACACCTGGGAGGTTTTGAAGAGCGAAGAAGGCTTTTTCTTTTCTTTGGTTGGTTAAAGCTAAAACAAAAACAAAAACACAAGGTAGATTTGATGCAAGATCCAAATACTGCTGACTTTGGAACCAGAAGTGAGTGCACCCCCTTCCCCAACCCCCACCCTAAGGACAGGCAAGGAGTCGGGGGCCATTTCTGAATCAGAAAGGGCAAGCTGGTCCTGGTCTGGGAGCTCAGCCGCAACCTGTCCACAGACGTCCAAGCCGGAGTCTGACCCAGGCGGGCAGGAGGGGGCCACACCCAAGGCCACTCTTAACCCACCCAGACTGATCTAGGTTCAAGGCGAATTGTGTCAGGGCACCATCAGCTCCGAACTCCGGGTAAAACATCCTTCTGCTCTCCAAAGCCAATCGAAACCCTCTTTTCAGCTAAAACTCTACTCCCTGAGGTCCTACTCTCTCTTTTAAACCACTCACTCAGCACGGAGCACCCCTAGACCCACAGGCACTGAGCACTGTTATGTGTCAGGACTGAGCACCTGTCATGTGACAGGGAAGTTACCTGTCACTGAGGTGCGATCAGTTTGTAAAAATTCAACAAGCTGAACACTTAGCTGTGTACTCTGTACATTATAGTTAAAAGTTTTTTAAAAATATTACCTAGGCCCTGGCCTCCTCATACCTGATCTCCCACCAACTCCAGGCGCTTTGCCTCCCAACCCCTCTAATCTTTGGTTTCTCAATTCAGGCTGTTTTCACACCTCCAGGCCTTTTTTTTTTTTTCCTCCAGGCCTTTTTGCACCTGATATTCCTTCTACCTGGAAGGCATCTTCCACCACTTAAATCTTATCTCTTTGGCAGACTTCTATTTGTCCTGTAAAACCCAACTTGGTTATCACCTCCTCCAGGGAGTCTTCCTGGGCTGCCTCTCCACCACAAGAGTTAGTTACTAATCCTTTCTTCCGTTTTACTGCCTCTTACACCACTTCTCATTATTACTGTTTGTGTCTTTACCTGTCAGTGAGTACCTGAGGGCAGAGGTGATGTAATTTTTATCTCTGTGCCTCCAGCTCAAGCACAGTGCCTGACACACCCGTAATGGCCACACCTACCACATGTGTGCCAGGCCTTGGCTGACTCACCTGGCATCATCTCATTTCATCCTCACCACAAGGTGATATGTTATCAACCACCCCATTTTATAGGTGACTAAACTGAGGGTCAGAGTGGTTAAGTGGCTGCCCCAAAGTCTCGCAACTACGAAATGGCAGAGCTGGGACTTGAACCCAGGGTCCACTGGTTCACAGCCCATGCTTTCCAGCCAAGCTTGCTACGGAGGCTCAGCTCACAGAGACTGAGCTAAGTGAGAACCCTGGTTTGAGAACGAGGAGCAGGGCATCTGAGGAGAGCCTGCTTCCGCCCTGGAATCAGGAAGCAGCAGGAAGAGATGCTGTACTAACTCACTGCTCTCCTAGGTTCTGTGGGCACTGACGATGCACACCAGACAGCACCAGCCCCAAAGGGCACCTCGTCAGGGACCAATGAGAAGACAGGTGGCAAGTGGGTGGGCAATGTGGACCCACCTAGATTGTGACCTGGCTCTACCTGCTTTTGCTTGCTGTGTGTCCCCCAGCCACTCACCAAACCTCTCTGAGCCTCTATTCCCAAACTCTGCCAATCTACAGAATGCACAAATCCTGGAGACTGATCTGTGCCCTCGAGGAGCTTACAATCTGGCTGGTGGAGGAAAAACACCCACATCCAGCTAAGGCCCCCAGTTCTCCACATAGTCCTGTGTGGCTCTCTTCCTTCCCTGGGCCTTCTCTTCAAAATGCGGGGCTCGCCCTCACTGATGCAGCTCTAGAGAAACCAGCAGGCTCCAAGGACTGAGATGCTGGTACACATATCCAAAGTCAGACAAAGGAAAAGCCTGGTCCCCGTGACAAGCAGCTTATACCATGCCTTGCATACAGTGGGTGCTTAATAAAGCACTGGAATAGTTACCCAATAGGATATTAGAGAGGAGTCACTGGCTCCTGAAGAAGCCTGTCGGTGCCGAAGCCCCACGGCACTGGATTCAGGCGGGACTGGCTTCTAAAGCAACCCACCACTTCAGGCCCTGGTCAACGGCCCAGAGCTCACTCAGCACCCAGCACTCAGCCTGGCCTAGCCGTTCCTTCCTTCATCCAGGGCATAAAGCCCCTTGTGTCACGCTCTTTCTGTTCTTCTAGCCTAGAGCCAAGAGAGCCCAGACCTCCTCAGAATGGCCATGCCCGTGTGACCCCTCATCCTGCAATTTTGTTGAAATCCTGCCTTTAAATTGCCAAGAAGAGTTGCCTACCAGCCACTCACACCTTAGTATGAATTTAACTAGCTCATCTTGCTTTCCTCCTCAAACTCAACTGAAATCAAGGGAATGGGAAAGGGGTGGAGATGCTGCAGATAGGAAGAGGATGAACCGAAAGGGCTTCAGACAGTCAGGGGGCAGCAGTAAGGCAAGGAAACCAGAGTGTCAAGGATCTCAAGGTACCTCAGAAGGGACTTCTAGGCTTTCAGGTTTTCCCAAGTCTCACTGAAGACTCCAGGTTGTAAGAGTATCTTTACTTAATGGAAGCTCTGAGTTCTTGCCCCTCACAGGGTGACCTTGGTGAGGTCACTTGTCCTCGGGAGCTTTGGTTTTCTTGTTTGTTTAGTGGGGATCACGTAGCGACATGCGGAGCTGACACAGAGATCGGATGAGAGGGCTCTGCCAAGCGTTCAGCAGAGGGCTGAAACAAGACCATCTCCTCTCCTGCTGCCCCCCCACCCTGCCCACCAAGGCGTCCTCAACTGCCCCCAGCTGTGGCTCAAAACTCCCCCTACTCCCCATAAAGTGGCCTCAACAACAGGACAGGGAAGTGAAGCAGAGACCTTGGAGCTGGATAAAAATAGCTAGCCTCAAGCCAGGTGCTGAGACTGCCACTGTGTGAGACGAACGAGGGCGGTCTCCATCCAGGGGCTGCGGACACCCTGCTCCCGCAACACCAGTCCCAAGATGCTGAGAGGGGCCAGGCGCTCGGGGATGGCGGGCTCCCGGGATGCAAGGAAACAGAGGGGCCTGGGGTGGTCTCTGGGTGTCTGCAAGGGAGGCAGATGAGCACAGAGCCCTGTGCCTCTTGCCAGGCCCCAGCCCTATCCCTGGTCCTGTGATCAGGACAGGCTGCCCGAGGTTCCTTCTGAACTCTCCTCTTGCCAGGTGTGGCTCAGGGCAGAGGATGGGATCCTCGCTATGGAACGCTGGACAGGGCCCACGTGGTGGGCGAGCCGGCCAGTCACCCTACACAGGCTCCCATCCCAAGAGTGCCAGTTAGTGTGGGAATTTGGGCAGCTGGCTGGGCAACAAGCCTCAGTTTCCTCACCTGCAAAACAGGGGGAATCACATCTGTCTCACTGGGTTGTGGTAAGGAGTCAGTGAGATGGAGAAGTTAGCAAAGTGCTAAGTAGTGAATGTCGGAAAATGTTAAATATATAAATGTTAGCACCAGCACCAGCATCCTTATCACCTGTCCTTGAGCATCAAACGCCTGGTCTGGCCCAACACAGTCCACCTGTCTGTGCCCCTCACCTTTCTGACCTCATGTCCCACCCTGCCCTCAGGCACCACCCTGCCGCCCATCTTTGCAGGATGAGTCTTGCCTTCATCATCACTGAGACCCCTCCAGGCCTTCTTCTCACCCTGTAGGGCCTCCCTCCCCAAGCCTGCCCTCCAGGGGGACGGCTACCATAGCCCCAAATCTGTGCGCTCCCAGGAGGCGGAGGCAGTGCCAACCCATGGGTCCTGAGATTCCCCCACAGCACGAGGAAGATGGAAGAGCTGAGCAGTGAGCCCCCCAGAGCAGGAGGAGACACACGTCATCCTTGGGAGGGGCCTGGAGGACCATAATGGGGGAATTCTCTACTCGCCTACCACCTGCAGCTCACACAAATCAATCCCCACAAGGAAATCCCAGACTTCCTCTCCAGTTCCTTCAGCCCCTTGGAATTCTAAACACTGGAGGCCAGATTTTCTCATGAGAGCTGCACAGTCCCCATCCACGGTAAAGGGCCACAGCGGCCCATGCCAAAGACAGACTGAGATCACCAGGTGGGAATCCCAAACAGGCCCACCAGGCCCCAGGGGCAGCCCGAACCAACAGCCTCAGGGTCGCGGAGACCTCCCAGCCTCCAGGGGGCGCTCTCTCCTGGGAACCAGAGGGGCCTCCTGCAAGTGCTCTGGGGTCTGCTCCTTCCAGCCTGAGCCATAAGTCAGGCCAGCCCTGGGGTGACAGATCAGAAGAGACCATGAATCTGTAAGGCACCTCGGCACACGGGTCCCACCAGTAACAACAAGGCGGAGGGGACGTTGAAAAATTACCATCTGTCCATACAACCGACGCCAGTGCAATCCATTTAAATTCAATCCGCTCTGAGGGTGGGCAGGGACAGAGAATCATGTAGTCAGAAATACGTTAAAGCCTCTTGCTTCAAAATTATTTGTGGCTCCCATCCACATAGGCCCAGGGGAAAAAGAATGGATTAAAACGTTAACTTCTTGTGTTCATCTGGCTAGGTCTTCCAAGGAGAGACTTTTTTAACAAGTAGGACCAAAAAGCAGAGATGAAAACAAAGTGGCCCAATCAGAGGGGCCACCAGAGACCACAAGGGGACAAAGAAGACCTGGACCCCAGTACCAGCTGTACCGTGAGCCCCACTGTGCCCCCGACCTGGGCAAGTCACTTCCTGCTCCAGCTTCTTGTTTCTCTGTCTCCAAAAGAGACATACTCTTGTGATCTCCCGTGGCTGTGATGGAATACGGAATGGGTGGGGAAGGGCTCTCTGGCCACAAGAATTGGCCAGACAGCTGAGAGCCCCCAACATCGCGACACCCTTAGTCACGGGGAAAGGACAGCACGAATGACAGACAGAACTCCGCGCAAAATAAGTTCATCGGAGGCACATTCAGCCCTTGCAGAGAAGTGGGGGACGAAACAGTGACATAGCGGCAAATGGCTCTGCTATGATGTGACCCTGGGCCCTACCTAGTACAGGATGTGGCCCAAAGTAAACACTCAATAAATGGCTACAATTACTATCGTTGCCATTATGACAGGGGTGTAGGGTCGGGGAAGGACAGTTCAGAAGCAGACAGGGGTCTTCTCACAGAGATCCAGCCACAAGGGCTCAGGAAGCACCTCCAGCCCAAGGGGCTGTCACCACAAGCAACATGGAACCAGGCCACGAGCCCCAGCTGTCCCCACAGTGCACCCCACCCACCATGCTCCCAAAGACCTTGACACCTGAGTCCCTCCTGGCCCTCAGTGCCCCCAAGGGCACCACCAACCCCTCATTTCTTAAGGAAAGCGTGATTTAGGTATTCCTCAGAATGTAAGGGGGGGGTCCCTATGGCCATCTCCGAACTGCAGCGGGTGGAGGACCTCTCTGCTTAAGCCCAGCATCCACTGCTCAGGGAAGGACATGAAAACCACCAGCCTCTGGAAAATTCCTCACTTGCTAGACCCCTTCCCCACACTCATTCTACCCACTCCATCTCCCCCTCTTCTAACCCTTCACATCAGTCCTTCCCCAGAGCGGGGACAGAAGGAGAAACCCACGAAGATAAATGTAAACAAACACATCTATTTTGCCGCCGCCGCTCTGTAGCCGGGAGAAGAGGATCCCTTGTTAAAAATGGGGATGGAGAGTTTTGCTGGGTTTTTATCATTTCCACACGAGACAAATGGTCACCACGTGATCAACAGGCTCCTGCAAAGTTCTCACCCTGAGGTCTCATTCCTACAGACTGTTCCTAAGCCTCAGGACACCAGTGATGAAGACACTGGCAGTCTTCTCCTTGAGGGGTGGGAGGCCAAGGGAAAAGAAAAGGAGGGGGGCGGTCATCAAAAGGACCTCTGTCAAGCCCCTGCCGCCGGTCCCCTCCTGTAAAGTCCAATACAACGGCAACATGCAAGGAAAAAGAGAAATGCCAACCTGAGAATTCACCTGGAGCCGTGATGAGGGAGTTGGTGGCCTCCGTTTCAGTGTAAGACAATGTGGAATCAGATAGATCTACAGGGGGAAAGAGAAAGAGAACTTAAGTCGGCCTGTGGGCTGATCCTCTCTTCTTTCTCATGCATGTCTGTATGTGTGTGTGCGCGTGCATATGTACCATGCAAGCACTTGCAAAGGGCAGTGTGCCCCTCACAGCTTTCTGCTGCACTCCCCATCCCACCATCACACGCGACCAGGCCAGCCAACCCTGGAACTCTCCTGGAAAATGCTGACGGCTGCAGCCCTGGCACCTGAAAAAGTTTCAATTGCTCTGACCACAGAAATAACCCAAGTTCAGGGGACCGAGCAAGTAGCAACTTGGAGCCTCCTTGGGTAAGGTTAAATTAAGCCCGTTAACAATTCATAGTTGCTGTACTTAATTACAACCATTAAAATTCTTGAAGATGTTCCTTCTTGCTTCCTTCCTTCCTTCCTTCCTTCCTCCCGCTGGAGCTGGGGAAACTCTGTTTTAACAAGTTGCCAGCCATCCTTACTCTGTCCCGCTTACACCCCTCTAATTAAGGGCTCAAGCATTTGCTCCCAGATTAACTTTTTTCTCTCTCCCCTCCCCTACTCCGTCACATCCAAACCTGCTCACAGAGCAACTTGCAGTGCCTGGACTGTGTGTGTGTGTGTGTGTGTGTGTGTGTGTGTGTGTTTTAAGGCATTCATTGTCATTTAAGTAGTTGCAAGCATTTCATCGCATGTGCTATTTTGTTTTCCCCTGTTTTCTCTTGAACACTGCGCTCCTCGCTGGATAAGCCAATGCCTCGTGGGGCAGGCCGACTTGGAACGTCTTTCCTGGGCCTGTGCCTCTGCCACCAGCAGTGGGGCGTTGTCCCCGTTAAGGGACAGGTCTGTCCAGGAGTCAGAAGGCATGTTCTTTCTGTGAGGCCTGGAGCATTTTTCATCTTCTCACCCAACACAACCCAGGTCTGGCTCAGCTTGGTCCCACCTGGCTCCAGGAGGGCCGCTCTAAGCTGGGGATTCCTGGGACAAAAACCATCAGCTTAGGCCCTAGCTAGCTAGGATTCCATTCCATCCTGTAGGAATTTTTTCCTTTTACCACATGGCTTGGGGAGCGGGAAGATGAAACATTAACCAATTTGGCCTTTTTCTTTCTTTTTCGTTTTCCACTTGCCAGATGCTGACTGGGGGTTCTGAGTTTTATTTTGTTTTTTGGTCTCATGTGATCAGAGCAGCTTAGAAGTGAACTGACTTTGTGCTTATGAAAAAGTAACAATGCAAGGAAAACAAAATAATACACAAAATAACTCGGACTATTTACCAGGGTATGCAAAAGTTATCTGCTGGTCAAATGCACTTGGAGGCAAGTAAGGAGAGATGGAAAATCTCTTTAAAAATAATAATAATAATAGTGACCTCAAGGCCTGGGTGGGAACTTCTCAAAAGAATTTTGCTTTTCATTCCTAATCTTCCCAAAGCGTTCAGGCCCCAAGTCTTGCTGCCACTAAGTGGCAACATCCCAGGCTAAACCCTGTTTCTTGGTGAACTGCTCTGACCCCCGCTCAGAGCCCTAAGGAGAAACCCCATCCGGAATTTGGAGCCCGGGCTTCGAGTCCCACCTCCACTACCAGTCAGCAAACTCAGGGGTCAACGACTTTGTCTGCAAAGGGCCCCGTGGTGAATATTTCCAGCTTTGCGAGCCATATGGTCTCCCCTGCAGCAATGCCCCTCGGCCGCTGTCCTGTGGATGTAGCCACAGACAACACGGAAATGGGTGAGCGTGGCTGGGTTCCAGCAGAACTTCTTTACAGACACTGAAATTTGAATTTCATATAATTTTCACATGTCACGAAATAGTCCTTTGGGTCTGTTTTTTTTTTTTTTAATCCATTTAAAAAAAAATCCATTCTCAGCTCATAAGCCATGCAAATACAAATGATGGGCTGTCGTTTGCGGACCCCTGAGCTATAGGACCACCAGCAAGTGTCACTTCCTCCTCCGTCTCGGTTGTCCCATTTATAAAATAACTGGGACACCTGTTGGGTTCCAGATGGTCACTCTGCCCGGTTGGACGGTGTTCTGAGTTTTGCAGCTTTATCACGAGCTGACCCACGATTCCTCAGGGCAATGAGGCCTGACATTCCAACTCAGGTGCTACATTTACGAAGAACATTTTTTTTCTTTTTTCCTCTCTAATGGAATTAGGGATCTTCTGAGCACCTAGTGCAATTATGTTAACTTAGAAAAATGGGGAGACAGGCTTGGTGGGGAGGTTGGGGCGCTGCTGAGCCGATCAGGGGCTGCTCTGGGCTTCCTCCTCAGCCTTTCTGCTCAGCACTTGGAACATCCTTCCTGAGTCCTCATCTATGAAGAGGCAGAGTCCCACCAGATGACTTCCCCAGTTCCCCCAGAGAGCTAAATAAAGCTCCTCCATCCACGGGATGACCATAGTTCAGGAAAAACAATGAGAAAGTTGCCCTCGTGAAGACACTGACTCACACACCGTCATGGGACAGCCTCTGTCCTCCTAGACTGAGGAGGACAAACTGCTGCAGGGACCCGGGGGGCACTTTGGACTCCATGGGGGGAGGGGGCTGGAAAGAAAACTGGACTGGATGCCTGAGAGCCTGTGACACTCAGAAGTGACCTCCCAGACGATGCTGACACACGCTACCGGGAAGAGGCCTTTACCAAAAACCAAACAAAACCCACTTTTTGTGGTCACTGGGTGGAATGTGTTAGCATCACTGCCACGCCATCTGACTTCTAAAGCTTGAGTCCCACAGGAACTGCCTGGGCCACAGAGTTGCTCTCCTGGTACTATCAAGGCCACACTGACTCGCCCCCACCACTGAGATTCTTCAGTGAAGGAGCCAGGACACCCAGGGAACAAGCCATCTCCACTTTTCAAACCACATGCATCTACCCCACGATATGAGCCGCTCATTTAGCCCCAAGGCTTTACAGAAAACACACAGTGGGACCTGCTGACAAGGACATTACTATGCAGGGGGACCGCCCATGCCAGGGACTCTGTGTATCAAGGCATTTGCTTTCTAAATATTCTAACTTGTTTCTGCCCAGGTGAACTTTCGGGCTTAAAACATACAGCTCCTCTTAACAGCGACTTCCAGCTCAACCTATCTGTCATAGTGCTAGTGAATACACACTAAAGGAGAACCACCTAAGGCTGGGGAGGAAGGGAGCGGGATGGAGACAGAAATACCAACCCACCTCCAACGAGATGCTGAAGTCAAAACCCATTCGTCTCCCACAGGCCCATGTTTAAAGGTCACAGAGAGGTTAATGATGAGCGAGGAATTTCAAGATGTAAATAGCCTGCGCTGAGGCAGGGCCTGTTCTGGCCCAACTCGGGGTGTGTTTGCAAAACTTCACCCCATTTCAAAGGCAACCAAGCTGGCGTTCCCCTTTCCCTCCCTCTCCGGCCCTCTGACACTGAGGTGGGGTGCTGGGGATGTGTGCACCTCCCCAAGGGTCAGAAGGAGGACACACTTACCCAGTGGCTTGTACTCGTCACGAGGAGACAGCCGAGAGTAGGGGGGTGGCGGTGATTCTGGAAGACAGGAGACAAACATGTCACTGCTGGGATGCGAGAGTTCACACATCGGGGTTCTAACGTGCTCTGGATGATCGGTTTCTTCAAATAATTAGCCCGGCTCCCAGGAAACCAGCACCCCTGCTGCCCACGTCCCCTGGAACAGCACTGCCCACAGGAAAGGCCACAGACTTGGAGTACAGACCTGGGCTCAATCCCTATTCTGTCACCTTTGGCTGTGTGACCTCAGGCAAGTTACTTCACCTCTCTGAGCCTATTTCCTCAAGTCTAAAATGGGAACAATCACCATATGGAACTCCCAGATTTGCCAGGAGGGCAAAAGAAAACAACGTATGTTAAATGCTTAGGGTCACAGAGCTCTTGCTACTGCAGGAAAATACCTCCTCAAACAGCAATAATTATTATTATAACGGGAGAAACACAAGGACAGGGAAAGTCAGAGTCAGGGTGGCCTGCTAAAACACAGGATGGGCAGTTAAATTTGAATTTTGGAAATACATGGCAAACATTTCTACTGTAAGTATGCTCAGTGCAATATTTGGGACATACTCATGCTAAAAAATTATGTGCTGTTTGTCTGAAACTCAAATTTAACCGGGCTTTCTGTACTTTTATTTGCTAAATTTGGCGGCTCCAGTCAGAGCTGAGTGTGAGTGAGGAGGCCCACGGAGACATAGAAGCTGGTTTCCAAACGAGCTGCATTAGAGCATCTTTCAGGGTGAGGAGGACAGGACTGGTTGGAACCCAGGAAGCCAAACCCAATTTTCTAGATGGCAGACCTTAAATCAGCCGCTGCCAGGCTCAGTCTCCCCGTCCGTAAAGAGCAGAGCAGAACACACTACCCTTCCAGCTCAGACCCTCTGTGATTCTTTATCATCTATGGTATTTTTCTTTGGGTTTCCTTTCATTTGCCCAAAATACTCCTCCTTAAAAACATATACTTTGTCTTCAGAAGAATTCCTTAGCCTCTTGCTTTCTGGGAAGTAACAATTTGCTAAACTAAGTAACAATTTGCATGAATGAAATGACCCTTCATTTTCTGTAAATGAAACTAAACACCAACCAATCGCAAACTAAAACAAACTCCCAGTGGTAGTAAAGTGGTAATAACTATTATTAGGCAGGTATCAGGAATGACACAAGGGGTAATAAGCATTTTTCGCAATTATAATAAGGCACAATTAGTTGGAGGAGCAAGCAGCTTCACCTCTTCCCCACCCCGGCTCTTCCAGCTAGAAATGACTTCAACAAAGTGAAGGCTCTGAGGGCTCGAAACAGGGAATCTTTTGTGGACCAGAGTTAGGGAGCAGGAAAATGAATCACAGAGAAGCCATTGGGAGCGAAGCAAACATTTGCTGAATGCCTACCCTGTGTCCCTCTCTGTGCTGGGGCTCTTCAATTTCCTTCATTGTTTTTCACTCTTTTGGACCTCAGGTATAGAGTAGTTAATCATGCTCACCAGGCACCAACTTTTATTTCATCCTTTCTCAGAAATAAATAAGATGGCCATTATTATTCCCATTTTACAGACGAGAAAACTGAGTTGCTCAGTGTCCCCCAACCAATCCTGGTCGAGCGGGGATCTGAGCCCTGGCCTGGCTCTGCTCAACACCACAGTGAGACAAGCAATCAAGACCCACCTTGTCTTACACCCCTGCACTCCAGCTGGGTCCAGTACATCACATGCACAGAAAGTGTTCAGTAAACATATGCGGACAAAGATCATGGTGATGAGACTGATGGTAAAGTTGGGG
This sequence comes from Vicugna pacos, assembly GCF_048564905.1. Lineage (NCBI taxonomy): Eukaryota > Metazoa > Chordata > Mammalia > Artiodactyla > Camelidae > Vicugna > Vicugna pacos. The sequence goes on from NC_132992.1 coordinate 3,108,954, forward strand.
GCATCCGTGGACAAAGAGGACCTGGGGGGCCAAAGGGGTGACCCAAGGGAGACCTCAAACAAGACTCAATGAGGGGGCTATCTGCCTTCAATAGGAGCCCCCTTATCCACCACCGGCCTTGGAGGGGTTAGAGACCAGACTTGAGTGAGGACCAGACTTCCAGAACAAGAGTCAAAACACAGGTAGGGCTAGAGCTCCATGAGGAAACAGAATTGAGGCCAGTGTTCCCACTGTACAGAGGAGAAGACTGAGGCCTGAACAGTAGGAGTGACTCCCTCAGGGTCGGACAGGGAGCTGGTGTAGAGCTAGAACCAGGGGCCAGGTCTCCTGATCCCCAGCCTCATGCCCTTTCCACGACCCCTGACTTATCAGAAGGCCTGCAACTCCTGTGTCAGGGTTCCTTTTGCAAACATGATTGGCTGAGGCCCAGGCCACACATGGTGGGGAACTCTGGACATCTGCCCCCAGATCTGTCCCCAAAAGTGAAACTTGTTAGCCATGGGCTGTGGTGGCTGGAGTTAAGCCACTGTAATCGACCCCAGCATCTCTTCCAGAGGCTGCTTACCTGGGACCGGAACGAGGGGAGGGGAGGCCCTTAAGATCCCCCCCACAGGAGCCCCCTGGGCCTTGCGTTATGACACCCATCAACCATGGCCACCCCTGGGCTGGGGGGTTCTAGTGCATGAGTGAGACCAAAAGTGAGATCCACAGACTTGAGACGTCACCCCTCAGTCAGTGAGAACGAGCAATGCTTTCAGGAGGGATCTTACGTACCCTCCCCGCCCCCACTCTTCACTCCAGGAAAACGACTTGCACAGAACTGTGTAACAACTGTAGAGACTACAAACTCATCACTAACTTCCATCCTAGGCAAGTAAAAAAGGATGAAGGCCCACAGACGTGGGGATTTGGAATGTCGAGGGTCACCCAACTCAACTTCTTTTAACGGATGGGGCAGCTGGGGTCCAGCCAGGTAAAAGGCCCGCCCAAGGCCACACAGGAAGGGAAGAGACGTCATTCTACTTTAACTAAACAAAGGGGGAGTCCAGATGAGGATCAACACCAAAAAAACCCTGTTTTTAAAAAAACAGTTATCATTCACATGCTCTAAGATTGACTTTTAAAGTGCAGTGTGCAGTGGTTCGTGGAACATTCAGAGTTGTGAGACCAGCAACCCCATCTAATTACAGAATGTTTTCATCACCCCAAAAGAAACCCTGTCCCCATGAGCAGTCAGTCCCTATCCCCTCAGACGCCCACATCCCAGGCAACCACAAATCTACTTTCTATCCCTGGGGATTTGCCTCTCCAGGATATTTCACACAAATGGATGCATATAGCATGAGGCCTTTTGTGCCTGGCTTCCTTTACTCAGCATACTAGTTTCCAGGCTCATCCTTGCTATAGCTCCTATGGTAACTTCATCCTTGTTTATGGCTGAATGATGGTCCACATTCTGTTTATTCCTCCATCAGCTAATGGACATTCAGGTTGTTCTCACTTTTTGGCTCTTAGGAATAACATTACTATGAACAATACCAAGCAACCTTTAGCTGGTACCCCTCTTTTCACTCTGACACCCCACCCCACCATGGATCTGAGAGGGTAGAGCCCCAGGACATTAACTCAGGTGGGACAAAAGGTCAGAAAAGAAAGCATAAGCTACCCCAGGCCCTCTGTCTCCTGCCCTCTTAGAAGCTATCTCAGTTCTCGCAAAAGTTGTGTTAATTTCTAAATGACAACTTACATGGTCTAAACGTTAAGGGAAGAACTCTTAGAGCCCCTGGAAAGAAATGATCGTGGGCAGGAGGGAGGGAAGGAGGGAGAGGGTGGGGGGGAGACAGATCAGAAACTCCAGCCCCCTCAGACGTCCAGCCTCAGGCATCAACTTCAGGAATCTCCTCCAACTCCCTTCAGAAGGGAGAGCAGTCAGCCAGGGGCCAAGTGTACCAGAAGGCTAGCGCTCGGCCCAGCTCAGCTCAGCCCAGACATGCCTCTGGTCAGCCCCCAGGGGGTACTTAGCCTTCTGGGATCTAGACCCTAGATCTAAAGCCAGAAGAGTTCACAGCCTCTCCCAGTGCCTGGTCAAGTTTCAATTCGAGACATTACCTTCTACTCCCATCTGCACAGCCTAGCATCTTGCTTAGGAAGGATCCACACGCCTTCCTGGGCCTCCCAGTTTCCATCCTCCCAAGGGGTGGTCTCCCGAGTGCCTGTCCTCTCCACCTCCTAGAACCTGAAGGCTCAACCCCAAGCCCTGGGGTGGGAGGCACAGAAAAGAAGCTCCTGGCGCTTTAAGGCCGGTGGAGCCTAATTGCCCAGATTCCCCCGGCAGCCAGATAAACAGCGCGGCCGGCTGGCGCCAGCAAGAGGCAAACTGCACATTATCACCCCTTCCTCACCTCCAAGGAGGAGCTCGGAGGAGCAGGGCGGGCAGGCCGAGGGGCCGCCAGAGGGGCGGGGCGGGGGCTTGGAAGCCCAACTTGAAATTGATCTCATTTCAAAGGGATAATGCCAGGCCAAATAAAAGGAAAACTTTCTAGCCCATTCTAATTCCTATAGTCCTGGCCTGGGAACCCTGTGTTTTCCTAGGCGGCCTCCTTCAGTCATTTAGAAGTTCTCTCTCTAGCTCTGTCTCTCTTTCCCTGGCGCAATTTGGATAATAGTAATCTACTGAATATAATTACAGAAAAAAAAAAGTGGTGAAGCAAAGAGCAGGAGATTTATTCCAAAGTTAATGGATACTTTCAGGAGAAAGGAGCTCTATAAACACAGGTTAGAACTGTGATTAAAGTATTTCTCCACATTTCCGTCCACATAGGCACCGAGCTCAGTGAACTGACAGAAAGACACACAAGAGGAAGGGAGAGCTATGGCCTGACTCCCACGGGAGCGGGAGGCCCCGGGGCAGAGCTGGGCACAGGGGACCACACTTTCTGAGACAAGCATGGGGGAGAGGGCAGGCCTGTGTCACCTGGAATCTGCACGTCAGACCTCCAGGAATTCTGTTCACCCCCCTGCTTTACAGATGGGGACGGAGGCTTAAAGAAGGCGACTGGCCCCAAAGCAAGCTGAAGGATGGAGCAGGGTTTGCTCCAAGCAGCAAGGGACCGAACTGCCCAGAAAAGGGCCTCCTGGCACTAGGGATCCCTGGGGAGGCCAGAGTGCCAGGTGGGTGTCCCTCAGTTGGCCTGCTGGGTGTTCCAGCGAGATGCATGCCTGCTCTGTATGTGGGTCTGTCTGCCTGTCTGCCTACCCTGGTGCCCCAGCCCTCTTCCCCCAGAGCCCTGGAAGGAGCGGTCTCCTTATCAGGACGCGCACGGCTGAGCTCCAGCTATGCACCCGCCCAGCTCCGGGAGCCAGGCTGGCGGCCAGGAGGCAGGGGTGGGGTGGGCAGCAAACGGCTCCCCTAGTTCTCAGTCCTGGCGGCCCAAGCCATCAGGCAGGGGATGAAGCAAGAGGGTCAACCTAGCACCTACCCGAAACTTCCCAGACCATCAGTCCTCCCAAGTGCCCTCAGGTGGCTTGAATGGGGGACCGGGGGAGCCCTGAGCTAGTGAAGAGGCAGAATAAACCCAGCGCCTGCAATAGCGCCTCCTTCTGGGAGGAGCAGAGGAGGCGAATGCCAATGCTTAGTCTAGAATTAGATGTGGACAATGTTTCTAGAGCACTGACCCACAGGGAGACTCAGTGACAAGGTTACTCCTCCAAGGTCAAGTTGTCATTACTGGCAGGGCAAAGCCTAGGACCAGGTCTTTGGGTAAGAACCATTCCAGTGCAGTGTGCCCTTTAACTGAAAACTGCCCAAGTCCACCAAACTCAAACCAAGGCCCAAAATGACTTATCCAAGGAGTAGGGGCAGCGGTGGGTCATCTCTGTTTTCTCCAATTTTTTTCCGCCACCCCTTCCCACCCACACACCTGAGCTTGCCTGGCACCTTGATGCTCAGCCGGCCCTCTCCTCCTCCCCCTCGACACCCACCTCCTCTTACGCATCCATCCTCCAAGGCCGCGTTCCAGGTTAGAGCTATGAGGCTCTGGGCGGTGCTCCTGTTACATGCACACTCCACAGTGCTCTCAGAGTTCATCCCCACTAGCCAGGCCCTTCCTCCCCCATCACTGCCCCATCTCTCCCCCAACCCTCACCCGAAGATTCTGTTTCTCGAGGACACTGATCCTACTCATATGTCCCCTCTCCCTGCTACAGCACCCAGCAGAGTGCCAGGCACAGAGTAAGTGCTCAGCAAACATTTGCTGTCAGACGGATGCGGTGAGAGAGAAAATGCCCGGTAGGGCCCTCTAGGAGAGCAGACGGGGACCCCACTGTTCTCTCCCACTAGGATAAAGAACTAGGGACAGAGCAACCACAAGTAGGGTTCTCTTCCCCAGAGGCAGGGAGGAGCCAGAATGGAAGAGGGGAGAAAGCCACTTACAGGGGAAGCTGTCAGGAAGAGCAACAAGAGGCACAGAGGGCCGGCAGTAAGCCACAGGTCAGGGACAGCCCAAAGCCCCTGAATCAGGCCTAGAAGGACCATGTCTGGAGCAGGGCAGTCAGGTCAGTGCTGCCCCCTCCTCATCCTCATCAGTGCTCTCTCTTCAGGAATCATCACTGAGGCACCGTCCTCCCTCTCTAGCCACCACCACCTCAGACACAAACAAGACACCCGGGATAAATCCATGCTCCTAGCCCCACCCTCCCCTTCCACACTGGGAGTCAGGAAACCTGGTGATCAGACCCTCTTATGTGCCCCTAGGCTAGGTGCTGACCCTCTCCTGAGGGGCCAGACTGGAGGGACTGAGAGCCTGCCCGGGCCCAACAGCTATAGCCGCCTGGCAGTCCCACCCCTGGGGAACCCCCAGTGCCACCCAAGATGCACACATCCAGAAGATGCTACAGGCTAAAATGCATGATTTCTGCAGTGCAGGGTCGGGTGAGGGGAGTGCGAGCTTCTGGCCTGCCAGGAGTCTCCACCTGTCCTCACCTCTGCTTCGGCACCCAGGGCCTACTCAGGTAAGCAGGGCTGGGAAGAGGGTGTGTGTGCAGGAAATCCCAGGAAGAGAACAAAGAAGGGGGCAGTTCTCAGAGGTAATAAAATACCTGGCCTCCTTGCCTACTCAGACACCTCCTGGACCCTCAATCCTCTACAAAAGCTGGGCACAGAATTGCAAATGATGACAGAGAGCCCTGGCAGATGACACCCAAGGGATGCCAACAGCAATCAGGACAAGAAGGTGGCCTCCACTCTGAGAGGGGTTACCCTGCAAAAGCTATGCTCCGAAGTATAGAAAGGAACAAGTGAGACCATTTACACTTTTGACTCTAGCCATGAATTGTCTGCAATTTCACAACTTACATCCGCCTGGATACAACAAAGTATTCCGTAGGTATAGGTACATGCACACAAATGCTAAATGGGCTGGGAGTAGGGGGGTAGCACTCCTGTCTTTGGCTTCTCCTAGACCTGACCGCTCCTTCCACGGTCTAAGAAGTTGGAGCCTGCTTTAGGTGTCTGAAGCTGCACAGAGAATACTCCCTTATGAGCCTGCAGGAGCCTCAGGATGAAGCTGCCGTTTGATGTGTGCACCCACATACCCATTCATCGGCTTCTCTGCCCGGGTAAGGCGCTCTCACGCTGCAGGGGCACCTGGGAGAGCACGCGGGAGAGCACCCGCAGATCCGGCCGCCCGAGGTGTCCCCAAGAGAGAGAAGCCCAGGGCAGGGGACGGGAGGGGAAGCCCGGGGCCCCGCCGGGCGCGGCGCGCTCACCTGGCCCGCAGAGCCGGCTGAAGTGGTAGGGGTTGCAGCACACGGTGGGGCCGTCGGCGGCGGCGGCGAAGCTGTGGCAGCCGCACAGGGGCTTGAGCTCCACGGCGTGCTGCAGGTCGGGCCAGCGGAAGAGGCGGCCGAGCAGCAGCTGCGGCGGCGCGGGCTGGCCGCCCAGGCGGAGGTCGGCGCGCGGCACCAGCACGCAGCCGCCCGGCACGCCGCCGCGGGACTCCACCGCCTCCAACAGCGTGTCCAGCGAGCGCTCCTTGAGCCGCTTCAGCAGCGAGTACGTGACCGTCTTGAGTTCCTGCTCGAGCAGCAGCAGCCGCGAGCGGGCTTCGCGACTCCGCCCGCCGCCCTCCGGCTCCAGGGCCGCCCCGGCCAGAGGGTCGCCGGCGTCCCGGGGCGCGCCGGCGGCGTCCCGCTCGGAGAAGAGACAGCAGGTCACCGTCTCGCAGTCACTTTCGGGCAGCCAGCCCCGGCCTCCCGGCTCCGCCACGTCCAGCGGGGAGCCCCCAGCGCCGGCCCCCGGCTCCGACAAGGGCCTCGGGGGGCCCCCTGCGCGCCGGCGCCTCCCCGCGCCCTGGGCGCCTCGCTGTCCCACCGCGTCCCGGGGCCGCCGCAGGGCTATCGGACGGACCTCGGGGCTGCCGCAGCCTCCGCCTTCTCGTGCCCGCGGGGCTGGCTCAGCTCGGCTGCCCACGCTCCCATCCTCGTCGCCGCCGCCGCCGCCGCCGCCGCTGCCGCCGCCTTCCTCCCGGTCGGGGACCACACGACTTCGCCAAAGTCGCCGCACCAGCCCCGCGCGTTTGGACCTGAACATACGATATCCTTTGGCGCCGGGGGTGGGGGGGGGAGGCGGTCTCCGGTTACCGGGGGTCCGTTCCCTCAGCGAGGCGCCGGCTGCACGGGCCGCAGCCCCACATGAAGCTCTGCCGCCGGGCGCCGTGCAGACCACGCACAGCCTGTCGTCGAAGGGGCGCCGCAGGGCTGCAACATGAGGGAGATCGCCGGGGCGGGACGGCGGGGAACGCGCGCACGCTGAGCCGCAGTCCGCGCCCGGCCCGCGGCTACATGGACCCCGGCGGCCGGGCGGCTCAGCAACTCCAGCCCGGGCGCTTTAGAGAGACGGCAGGCGGCGCGCCACCAGAAAGACCCCGCATGGGCCGGCGAGCCTTCAAAAGTTGCGCGGCTGGTCCATGAGCACAAAGCGCTCGCGCCGAACCCCTCAAATGTGTCTAGGAAGCCCTGCCTTTAAAACCCAGGCGCTTCACTACATGGGCTTCTCCTGCAGGATCCGAAAGGCAGGCTTGTTGATACCCTTGGCTTCCTTCTTACTCTCTGCAAAAAGAAAAAAAAAAAGAAAGCAAGAAAAAGAAACCCAAAACTAAACCAAAATCCCTGGAATTGCATGCACGAAAGGCCAACTCCTTCTCAGGTCCCAGGCGCTAGATGCACTTGGAGCGAATTTCTCCTGATCGCGGGTGTCAACACATGAGTGGAAACTGTAAAAATCCCAAAGAGCTGCTGGGAATCCTTAATTAAAAATGCAATCCACCGAGGCAGAGGTCGCAGCCCGAGGACGCCCCGGACGCTGCGGCTGCAGAGGTCGCCCCCCTCCCCCCTCCACAAAAAGTGCCTCCTGGTGGCCCCGCGGTCCCTGCGAGGTCTGGCGAGGCAGCGCCCGGCGGCTCTTTCTCTCGGCTCGGCTCCCTCGCTCGCTCCCCCGCTCTGCTCTCTCTCTCTTTTTTGTTCTCCTCAAACGCACACTGAGGGCCCCCGGAGGAGCGCCGCGGAGTCATTGGCTGCCTCCCATCATATGCCAGTCTAGACACTTTGGCGGCTCCGCGGCGCTGATTGTTGCGCAAACAAGGTTTCAAGTTTCTTAACTCTTAAAGGAGAACACGTCCCATTGCAGGGCCCGAGGCTCCAAGGGGCCGGCTCCCGGGGCGGGCCAAGCCCGGGCCCCCGCCCCATGCTCGCCCCGGCACCCCACCCCCGCCATGGGCCTGACAGCGCCCACGGCCCGCTCTCTGGTTCGCGTGCGCCGCGGGCACAGATGCTAGCGAACACACATACACACACAAACCACGGGCGGGCGGCGCGAGGGCTCGGCGGACCCACTGAGACTCGGACTCAAATGGGGTGCTGTGCCTCTCCTTGGCTTGTGCACAAACTTACAAACACACTGCACTTCGGGGTTGGTACAAACCCCCATTCCAGAGAAAGCTAATAAAAGTGGGTGTGCGTGTGTGCCTTCCTGGCTTGCGTCTCTTGGGAGCAAGGGGCTGCAGATTTGTTGGGGTAGCGGGGTCTTCCATGATAGCACGAGATTTCCACACCCCTGCGCAAAGTCAGGGGTCGGTCATCTGAGCCAACTAGGGGCGTGAGATGCCTCGTGCACGGGGACTCCAGGCTTGCCCGAGGTAGGAAGTTGCAGAGGGTGGGGAATAGGCGGGGAATGCCTTCTCTCGGTCGCCAAGTCTCTCTTCCCCGGAGCTAGGCGGGCCGCCAGCAGTCCCGGGCCCCCTCGAGGCCTGGTGATTCCTCCACCCCATTACCTTTCCCAGTTTATTCTCTGCATCAGGAAGAGGGGATATGCATAGGGCTCGTGACTTCACCAACGACATTTCACCACGGAAATGAGGGTGGGTTAGGGGACTAGGTCCCGCCTGATCCGGGGCGAGATGGTGGGGGCGCGTCGGCAGCAGCCGGCCGCCCGGCACGGGAAGGGTTAAGGCCGCTCCTGCCCCTGGAGCCGGCGCGGCGGGGTACCTCCTCGGGCGCGCTCGCTCGTCCGAGGGTGGCAAAAGTTCAAGCTTGTAAAGTCGGGATTGGCCCCGCGCGGAGGGAAAAAAGGCCTGGTCCCCCCTCCCCCACCGGGCGCGGCGCCGATTGGCCGGGCCACGGGGCGGGCACCGCCCTCTCCTCGGCGCGCGGCGGCCCCGCCCCCGGCGCGGCGCCCCGCCCCTTTCCGGGCAAGATCCCGGCCCCGCACTGAATGAAAGAAATTCCGCTACCCTCATTGGCCCGGGGCTGGGCGCCATTCCCCCGCGGGGCCGAGGGGACGCCGGCGCGCGGGTCTCCCTCGGGGGTTCCCACGTGTGGCGCTGGCCTTGTGAGCTCTGCGGTGGTGCGAGTTCCCCAGGCGGGCCCGAGTTGTGTGTGCGCTGGGGGAAGGGCGGTGTTTGCAAGAGAGGACTCAGAACCCTTTGCTGAGCTTTACCTGGAGCCAGGTACTGTTCTCTCCTCTCCCTCCGGGAGCGGCGGTTATTCTCCCTAATGGAGGGCCCGACTGAGAAGCTTCCCCACCTCCATCCCCTACTGCTTTGGCCAAATCAAAATTGCTGCCTTGGGCTCAGTTTCTTGTTTAAAAAACGGGGATGAGGATGCCTGCCCTGCGTTCTTCAGAAAACCATGAAGATCCTTGGAGATAGTGCATTATATGTGGACAAATCGCAAGCAGGGTGGATTTCCACAAGTGAATGAAACACCTGTATAACCAATACGTAGAGGACAACAGATTGCACCCGAGAAGCCCCTTTTGTGGCCCCTTTTCGTTCACTTCTCGCCCCGGGGGAAATTAATTCATCTTGAAATGCAAGAAGAGGCTCACACAGGCACTTCTACGTCGCCTGCTGTTGCCTATAGCAGTGTAGCTATTAAACTTTCTTTGTCTCTTAAAAAAATACAAGGAGAAACTCAATGTAATGTAAAGTATTTTCGTTCAACACAGTATCTGCGAATTTCAATAATAGCTTGCGCTTACTGTGGGGGAGGCAATGCTCCAAGCATTACAAAGGTTTCAGTCATTCCACAGCAACCCTGATAGGTACTATTATCTCCATTTTACAGATGAGGAAACAGAGGAACGGAAACCTGCTCATTTAATTTGCCACTGAAATGAAGATAGTCTTGAAAGTGCTAAGATGCTAAAACCAGAGAGGCAGAAACCAGTATGTGCGCTCATCCCAAAATCTGGAAAGCTGAGTGGGTCTGCGTTGCCCAAGCGCAGCACTCTTCAGGACAATGGTTTTTCCAGATGAGGTCCCTTGGACCTGCTGAATCAAAGTGTTACGCAGTGAGACCCCAGACTCCATATAAAAACACTTTTGGGGTAGGCAAGGTTGATAACCACTAATTTACAGTTGAGGACACTGAAGCACAAAGACCTTAAGTAAATTGTACAAGCTTGTAGTTAGTGGCAGACGTTGGATTTGCACCCAGCCAGCTTGGCTAAGGGGAAGGAGTTTGTGTGTGTGTGTGTGTGTGTGTGTGTGAGAGAGAGAGAGAGAGAGAGAGAGAGAAAGAGAGAGAGAGAGAGAGAGAGAGAGAGAGATGGGAAGCAAAGAGAAAGGGAAGACTGCAGGCAGATGGGTTACCCCTCAGGGCTTCCACCAGTGCTTAGCATCTACCCCTGGAGGCAAATCTGTGAACTGTGGCTCCTTCCCTCTCTGTCCCCGATACCTCCCTGAGGTTCAGGTACCAGGGCATCCTTTTCTGCAGGGTTCCTGGGGGAGCACCCTGAGGGATGTCAGGTCAGGGCTTGGCGCCTCAAGCCAAGTGGAGACTGAAACAGTAGCCTTCCTGGGGAGGGCTGCCTTCTTCCCTGGACAGTGATTCAAAGTTTGCCTTCTGCTCTTGCTCACCCAGAGATGTGGCATGGTGAGTGGGGTCCCATTAGGTGCCAGCTGGATGGACGCCTGGAAACCAGAGTCTGATAAGCTTGAGTTCAGTACTGACCCTACTTAAATCCCCCTCAGCTCTGTAAGCCTCGGAGTTCTCATCTGTAAAATGGGAATAGGAATCAGGCTCAAGATGGTTACCAAAATTAAATGACCTGAGGTCCCAGAGTCATCCCTCATTCCAGGAAGACTATGTCTCAGTGGAGATCCTATCAGAAAGGGGAAAATGGTGACAATCAGTCCCACTGTCCTTGGATTCCCAGGGCCCGTCCAGCCTCGCGCCTGCCTGCCTTGTGACCACTAGAGGGTGTTTGTGGCAGTGCCCAGAGGGCAGGGCCTCGGAGCTTCAGCCTAAGGGCACCCTCCTAAACTGCCCCTCTGGAGAAAAAGCTCCAATCCCCTGGGGGTGCAGGAGAGGAGAAAAGTGGTGTCCCAGCCGCTGCTCCTCAGGTCTCCACAGCCAGGTCACTCACCAAGTAACTCACCAGGAAGTAACTCTAACCCTTCAGATTCAAACCTGCCCCTCCCCATTATTCTGGTATTCCCCCAAAGCCCCTGGGTGCTTCCCCTCTACAGTGCTTCTCACAATTCATAAACTATGCAGTCCCGTATCTGTTCTCCTCTGCCTCTGGAATGTAAGCCCCACGTGGGTAGAGATAGTAAGAGATGGTGAGTGTGGCCACCCACAGCCCCACTCAGCGACTAGAGTCAGATACCATCAAATATATATAAGCTAATTTACATAAGAGCACCCGCCCCCATTTCTTCTCCCCAGTCCCCAGCATAACAACTGTCACTTGGTGGGCACTTAATATTGACATGGTTAAATTAAAATCCCTTGCTCCACCAAGCTCCATGCTCATCATCATCCTATACCCAACATGCACTATTTCAGCAAATCTCCCCCAAAACACAATGAAGTTCTTATTCTTACAAGATCCACTCTTTTAGAGAGGGAAACAGAGAGGTGAAGTAATTCCTCTTTGATCACACAGCCAACAAGTGGCTGAGTTAGGACTTTAACCCAGGGCTGCTTGAGATGAATATTCATCTTCTTAATATCTGGTCCTACAAAAGAAAACATGGTCTTTTGCCTTTGGGAAGTTTCCACATTAGCTGGGAAGAAACAAAGCATGAAACACCAGGAACCATACAAGGCAGAGCTTGCTTCTTGGTGGTGGGAAGAGGAGGGCTCTAGGGGGCCCTGCTTATGAATGGAGAGATCCCAGAGGGTGTCTGGGCCACCTCTTGCTGTGATCAGATGGATTGACAGGAAGACATTCATCCTAACCCACTTCACGGAAAACTAAGGGGTAAACCAAGGCCTCACTTACTAACTCTCAGTCCAGCTGGCTAAGTGGTACTGTCTGCCCCTTTAGAAGGGGCAACTTACTTGCCCAACATGGCCCCAAATGGGGGAGCTGGGGCCCTCTTCAGTGGTAGACAATCCTGAGACTTTGATGAATGCTGTGGACCCTCTCTCTCTTGGAAAGTGCCCACGTGCATGAATGGAACTTTGTATTCATTCATTCGACACATACTCTTTGAGCTCCCTTTGGGCCCCGGGCCACGTTCTAGGGACTAAGGATCGTGCAGTAAACAAAATGCAAAAGTTCCTGAGCTCAAAGAGTCTAATGGGCTTGGGGAGAAGAGGTCGGGTCCTGGACATGTATGAGGCGAGAACCAGATGACCTGCTGCTACTTATTTGAGAGTGTGACAGAACGTCTGAACGGTGTACACACCTTATGGATGCTTCTTACTTCATTTTAAAAATCAGTTAACCACTTTTATTTAGGAGTAGTATCCACGGAATCACAAATGCGCTAGTTACATTTATCACTTTAAAATAAATCACAAAATATGAAGTATATCTGTGTATCCCCTGAAATTATCCTGATATTCACCTGGATACAGGCAATGTTGGGAACACCGGTTTAACGAGTTCCTAATCTCCCCTCCTTTTAGGCTTTTTTGTTTGTTTGCCTGCTTTTTACTACTTTCTCTCGGACAGATGGATTTTTCCTGAGACCTGTTACCATTGTCCCTATGAATCAAAAGCTGGCTTTCCTGTTGCCACTCTAGGGAGCCCGTGCTTGGGCAGCACAGTGTAATGTTTCTTCACCATGACTTTGCTGAACCCAGCAGATCTGGCTTCAAATCCTGTTCAGCTACCTTGTAGCTGTGTGACCTTGAGCAGCTTCCTTAACCACCTACAACAACGCCCAGTACGGTGCTACTATTATTCCCACGTTAGAGATTACAGATGGGGAGCCTGGGACTTCACTGGTAATAATAATATTAGGAGGTTGTTTTGAAGATTCAAATGTTTAGCCCAGTGTCTGGCACCTAATAATTGCTCAGTAAATGAGAGCTATTATGAGTGAAATGAGCAAGGAGTCAGTCGTTACCAGGTTAAGCCACTGAACTAACAACAAATTATTTAACCTCTGAGAGACTCAGTTTCCTCATCTATGAAATGGGTCTGCTTGACCGTGGTGGGAGTTGAATGAATAAGGTCCTGGCACATTGCGGGAGTCAGCATCTCCAGGGAACCAAGTAAAATATCCCTTCCCAGTGCTACTGGTCACACCCTGTGGGCTGCACCCTCTTCTATGTAAATAGCCTAAATGGGGGGAAAAGTATAGCTCAATGGTAGAGTGCTTGATTGAACTCCTGGGTTCAATCCCCAGTACCCCATTTTAGAAAAACAATAAATAAACCTAATTACCTCCCCCCCAGCAACAACAACAAAATCATTAAATAGCCTAAATATCTCAGAATAGAACAGGGCAGGGAGGGGGGCCAGGGGAGATTCTAGGACCAGGAAAGGAGGGTGATTTGCCCAAGATCACAGCTGAGCTGATGTTTTCTGCCTCCCAGGGCTCTTGCCCCTTATCCCAGTGCTTAAGGCTTCTTACCCCAGCTGCGCAGTGTGCACAGCAGAGGAGGTAAAAGGGCAGGCTTGGGGTCAGACTGCTTGCGTCTTAATCCTGGCTCTGCCCCTTGCAGGGTGGCCTTGGTCACTTTACCTAATCTCTCTGAGTTTCAGTTTCCCCATCTGTAAAATGGGTTTAATAATAACAATAGTACCTACCTCATAGGGTCATTGCAAGTATTGATTGAGATAACGTACGCATTTAGAGCTGCTACTGTTGTGGATGTCATGAGAGAGGGCAACGTCCTGCACACGATCAGCGTTCAGAAATACCAGGTGAATGAGTGAACAGAGGCAGCACGTCTCCTGGTCGTTAAGAGGGCTGGCGGCAGCAGCACGGAGACCAGAGTGAGGACTGTGGCATTGCTGCAGTGAAAGCAAATTGCCTGCACCCCTCCTTCTCAAACTGGGTGAGCAGGGGGCCCTCAGAGTCAAGGGTTTTTTGGAGGGCTAATTTGACTCAAAGATGTTGGGAAATTACTTTTATATTATATTGGTAATACATCCCATTTAATTAATTTTTTTCATAGAGGTACTGGGGATTGAACCCAGGACTTTGTGCATACTAAGCACATGCTCTATCACTGAGCTATTTAACCCTCCCCCCAATATATCCCATTTTAAAAGGAAAGCTAACCTAGATGTATTAGGGACTAGAATGTAAAACTCAGGTCGGGGGTTGAACGGAGATAAGAGACTTCTGAAGAATGTTACAATCACTGTGAGCAGCATCGGACCATGACCCCAGACCTGACCCTAGGCATCCTGGAGGAACGTCACTACCCTCAGCCTTTAGGGTAATACAGGAGCTCCCATTTCAGACACAGTGCCTGGGAATATGGCTCATTTTCATCTTTGGCTATAATTCAACCGCTTGTTTCTACTGGGCACTTGCTATGGGCCAAAGGCCTTTAGTGCAGGGAGCCTGCCCTTCAGGGACTAGGATTTTACTAGAAGAAATGTCAGCATTCAATCATCCCTCCACACCAGGGCCAGAGAGAAGCTTCTAGCATTTCCCTGTCACCACAGGGCTCCCAGACTGAGAACCCTTCAATGGAGCCTGTAACCAACAGGTCAAAGAGTTGCTTCCCAGCCCTGACAGGTGCAAGGCCCATCTCATCTCCCCTCCCACCACAAGGACCCTGAACAGGAGAAGGTCTGCTCCCTGGAACACCCCAGAGGTGAACTGCATCCTGACACCCAGCCTTTGCATGTGCTGGTTCACCTGCCCGCCATGACCTTCCTTTTTCCCTCTGAGCAAACATTTTCCCTCTCTTTCATGAGTGACAGGTCCGTGGCTGTCTTCTCTGCACTGTCCCGGCATTTGTACAGCCCTCCTTCCCGGGGCTGCGAATGAATCCTCCCTATCTGAGAGCCCCCACCACCCACCCCAAAAGCAAAGCCTGAGTGTTCCTCTGTACTGCGAGCCCAGAACCCATTAGGTGCTCCAGAAATTGTCTGGGGAGGAGGGATTTCATTCAGATAAATCTGGCCAAATTGGCCTTCCCATAGAAGTTGTCCCAACTTCCCCTCCCTGCAGCCATGCTCACACCTGTTGACTTTATGCATACACCACGCATGCGTGCTTGCACATGAGGGAAATTACATATAAATCCAATTACTTAATGCACAAGTGAAAGAGCGAGGAGTTATGCTCCATAAGATTACTTTATAATAAAAAGAAAGAGGTTGGAAATAACCTTATCAATAGAGGACCTAGTTAAATCAATTATGGAATATCATCCAGCTGTTGAACAAGAATAAGGCAGCCCTCGCTATGAAAAGATCAAGATATTAAGTGACTAAAAACAAACAACCTGATGAAAAAAATGGGCAGAAGACCTAAACAGACATTTGTCCAAAGAAGACATATAGATAGCCAATAGGCACATGAAAAGATGCTCAGCATCGCTAATTAATTTAGAGAAATGCAAATCAAAACCACAATGAGGTATCACCTCACACCAGTCAGAATGGCCATCATCAGAAAGTCTACAAATAATATGCTGGTGAGGGTGTGGAGGAAAAGGGAACCCCCCCTATATTATTGGTGAGAATGCAAATTGGTGCAGCCACTATGGAGAACAGTATGGAGGTGCCTTAAAAAACTGAAAATGGAGTTACCCTATGATCCAGCAATCTTACTCTGGAGCATATATCAGGAAAAGATGAAAACTCTAATTCAAAAAGACACATGCACCCCCATGTTCATAGCAGTACTATTTACAATATTCAAGATACAGAAACAACCCAAGTGCTCATCAATAGGTAATTGGCTTAAGAAGATGTAGTATATATGTGGAATACTACTCAGCCATAAAAAATAATGAAACATTGCCATTTACAGCAATATGGATGGACCTAGAGATTATCATACTAAGTGAAATAAGTCAGACAGAGAAAGACAAATATGATGTCACTTTTATGTGGAACCTAAAAAATAATGCAAATGAGTCTATATACAAAACAGAAACAGACTCATAGACATAGAAAACAAACATGGTTACCAAAGAGGAAAGGGAAGGGGGCAGGGATAAATTAGGAGTATGGGATTAACAGATGCACGCTGCTATACATAAAATAGATAAGCAACAAGGATCTACTGTATAGCACAGGGGACCAGGTTGAACACCTTATAATAACCTATAAAGGAAAATGATATTGACTAACGATAATGTGTACTGTGTGCTACAATTTGGGTAAAAATTTTTAAAAGCTTATCTGCATAAAATGTCTTTGGAAAGACACACGATAAGCTGGTAAAGACGGTTGTCACTGGGGAGTAGGGGCGATGAGGATGCTGGAAGCCGGGTGAGAGGGAGATTCACTTTTCAACCCAGAGCTGTTTGGTTTTTGTTTGCTCGCTTGTTTTCATCCATTCTATTAAGTAGGTGATGCTTGCACATGGTCCAAAATCTAAACAGGACCAAAGGTTCGGTGCAAAAGAAGCCTCCGTCCCTCCGTGTCTCTCTCCCCTGCCTTCAGCCTTCTTCAGAACCATCTGAATTTTTGCACTGTGGGCTGAATTACTCACTCAAAAACAATTAAATCCAATATTTAAAAATAACTATTATTAAAATAGTCCAGTTTTGTTGAAGGAAAAAATCAACAGAAGAATAGTTTGAGGAATTAAATACGTGAAACAGTTCAACAACCCGCAAAGCAGGACATTAAGTGACAAACGAAGTGACAAAAACAAGAAGAGGCAGAAGCAAGAACTGATGGCAGTGGAAGAGGGCGTCCTGTCTTGTCCTGCTCTTGGTTTCCTGTGTGCACGTTGTCAATTCCTCGCCAGCCCGGGACATACTTTGTGTTCTTGTTTACTTCCCAGAGCTCGGCATACAGAAGGTATGTTGTAAGCATTTCTTGCCTCAGTCCCCACTAGCACTGGCCACGCTCTGGGAAGGGGCCGGGGGACACAGCGGTCAGCGTCTTCCAGGGCCCAGGACTGTGTGCCGGGCTGCACCACAACTGCCATGGTCCTTAGACACTATTTTAAAAAACGTGTATTAAAAAGTATATTTTACAAGTGTACTGGCACCAAGACAGATGCAATCCAGGCTGGATTTGTTGTTAGATATTCATCATTATGATTTTTGTTTTCCTTCTGACTTCAAACAAAATGAAAAAGCAAACACCCCGTAGGCCCTAGGCTCTGTGTCTGCCGTGCCTGGTGGATAAGTGGGCCCCAGGCCTGTGTCCTGGGCACGGCCGGGGTTCAATAAACGGGCACTGCTTCCGGGAGCAACCTGGCCAGGGAAATGCACGTGGGCTTCGGATGCCTAAAGCCTGGATGTGATCCCAGCTCCAACAGTTACCCACGGAGGCTCTGAAGGCCGTCACTAAGGTCCCCTGAGTTCACTTTCCTTCCTGCTGAGATGCAATGTCGCAATGAGGATTAGAAACAACATATATATATATGTGTGTGTGTAAATGCCAGATATTAGACGGAGCGGGTGCTCTGGAGGTGCGCTAGAGACGTGACTGGCATCGATGACGTCCAGGAGTCTGGCTCCCTCAGAAGGAGAGGCGGAAGGAGGGTGGTGGGAGGAGGCGCAGCCACCTGACCTTCTCCTGCTACAAGTCTGGAGCCAAAAAAGAAAGATGAAAATTCAGAGCCAGGCTTCTTCTCCTCAGGGCTTCTTGACCTTGACTGTGTATTAGAATCACCTGGGAGCTTTAAAAAATACTAAAAATTCAATCCCTACCGCAGACCAAGCGAATCAGAATATCTGATGTGGGGCCTGGGTGTGTGTTTTTAAAGCTCCCCTAAGGGATTCTAATCTGGGGCAGGGCTGAGCAGTGCCCCGGCCGTTCCTATGGATGGAAAGAGTGAGCTGGGGAGTGATCTGTCTTGTCCAGCAGATGACTTTCACCCTAACAATCTCTAAGACCATGAACTCTTAGTGGCTGCCAGAGGCAGACTGAAAGTGGGGTCGATGTCACTTGCAGGAGGCCCTTCTGAGGCCCCGCATCCAACACGTTCTTTTTCTCTGGGACAGCTTCTTAATTGCACGGCTTCAGGCTGCACCCAGCTTGGATCCACCCCAGTGGGTGCCGCTCTCCGACCAGAACCTTGCTGGGCCTTGAGATGAAGGGGCCAGAACATGCTCCTACCTGGCCAGGGAATAACGAAGAAGACAGGGGACTGACCCCAGCAAGCGCTGAGTGGGCTTCTCCAAGGGTGGGCTGCAGGCCCCGTCCACTTGAAGACCTGGATGCTGTTAATCTGCCCTCCTGGGCCACCCTAGACCCCCTGAGTCAGCATCTCCAGCTTAGGCCAGAGGCTGGCTGCATTTTTCACATGCTTCAGAGGGGATTCTCATGCACAGAAATATTTTTGAGTCAAGAGAAGACCCATATTCTGTATCTTGACATGGGAGGGGGTTACACAGTGTACACATATGAAAAAAATCATCAAGGTTCACACTTAACATGTGTACTTTATGCACCCGACTCAAAAACAAAAACAAAGGAGAACCAACCTATCAGGTGCCTGGAGCTTTAGGAAGGAGAATCAGGGGAGGCTACCTGGAAGAGGGGCTCTTTGAGCTCAGTCTAGACAAGGGGGAGAAACAGGCAACAGGGCAGATGCAGTTGAGAGGCCCATGGGGAAGAGACTTGTAGCCATAGCCGTGGGGGAAGCAGGTAGCAATGGAGAAAGGTTGGCTCTTGTCAGGCAGCTGCCTCATCCCCACCTAGCAACAGGGTCTCCTCAGAGGCCCACCGGCTGCTGGGGTCAGCATAGGTAGCCCATGAAAACTCCCAACTTGCCTCCGAGTACATCCAGGTCATTCTCCCCAACAAGACGGCATTGTTTGAGGGTTCCAATGCAGGGCGAGAGAAACAGAGAGCCCAATTGTCCCTGTCATAATGGGTATATCATTTATAATAATGTCAGCCATTAAAGGATTTTTAGTAATTAACTGACAGTGGTGTGCTATTTCACTGCATTTTTGCCTGCCGTAATGATCCTGAACTTTGCAAGACGGTTTTGAACTTGCTGGAAATAAGTACTGAATACAAAGAAGGGCGGGATCCGAGGGGGATAAGAGGGGTTGGACAAAATAGGGCTGTTCTCCTCCCAGGAAGAGTGGTGAGCTACACAGAACCAGGGGGACCTCAGGCCCGCTGTCTGCAGCCCACTGAGCTGCACAACCAGTAAAACACCTACCAGGCCAGAGTGGTAAGTCAGCTGTTTCATAATAGTGTGTTAAGTTGTGTTTTTTCAACATACCTTGTTTGCATGATATACAGCTAAAAATATGTCTCTTCCCCAGAGAAATATGGCCTCCAGTCCCATTTTTCTTGAAACACTTGACTGTCTTAGTATAGCTTCTGCTCTTTTAATTTTTAATAGAGACATAGTGTAGGAAACATTTCTTTTTCCTCTTGATTCCACTAAGCAAAACAAAAGCCAACACAAGCTTAATAATAAATAGCAATTGACCACCTGAAACTAACATTGTAAGTCAACTACATTTCAATAAAAAACAAAATTAAAAGAAAAAAATAGTAATTGACACTGAGTGCTAGAGAGGCATCAGGGAGTGGTGAGGTCTGTGGGAAACTGGTAAGTTCAGGCCCAGTGTGAATGAGGCATCTGCTACTCCACTCCAGACAATCGGGACTGCAGGCCCCTGGCAGAGACTATTAAAGGGCAACCTCAATTCTTCCCCTTTCTATGAAAAGCAGAAGGACAATTTACTTTTAGTTGAGCAAATTTCATCTTGGGGGAAAAAGACTACTTTGGTTTGAACATAGTCAAACCTCCCTTGCAGTTGGTATAGCCATGTGACTAACTGGACAATAAGCTGTAAATAGAAGTTTGTGTAGGAATTCTGGGAAGGCTGAATCAAGAGAGCTGGCTCAGCTGGAGTTCCCCTTTTTGCCTTCAACTTTTCCCTCTTTGGCCTAGAATGTGAATGTGATGGCTGGAGCTCTGGAAGCCGTCATGGACCATGAGGCAACCTTTGCATGGGGAGCTATACACTGTAGACATCAAAACAGAGAGAGAGGTCTAAGCCCCTGATGGCTTTTTGAATCTACCTCCCCGGGCCTGGGCTGCCTGTTTATCTCCTGGCTCCTTTTATATGAGAAAAAAACATGTATCTTATTTAAGCTACTGTTATTTTGAGCTTTTCTGTTATAATCTGCCCAACTTAATCCTAACTAATACACCTGGACTCTCTATCACCAGCTAGTCCAGTTTTTCAAATTAAGCCAGATTATACAGATATGTATATGACATAGCTGATGTCATACATGCTGGAAACCTTATAAAACTACTTTTAAAATTGAACAAACCAAACAAATCATGTCTGAGCTGCATTCAGCCCAAGCCTGCCTCCAGCCAGTCCTCTCTTTTCTGGGAACATAGTAGGATTGTGTTTCCCTACCCAACTGAACTCCAATGTGTCTATGTGACTTGCTTTGCTAATGAAATATAAGCAGAAGTGATGTGAAACACTTCTGGGCAGGTGATTTAAGAGCCAGTGTGCGATTTGCCATATTCTCCTGGCAGCTGTTGTTATGGAAGTATAGCAACCTGGAGCTCCCTACAGCTGGATCTTTGAGTGATCTGGAAGAACACAGCACCCTGATAACCCACCCTGCAGTATGTAAACATGGCTGTTGTAAAGCCACTGGGATTTGGGGGATGTTTGTTACCACAGCATTATCTAGCTTATCCTGACTGATAGGCCGTCTGCACCCAGGATATTGATCATTGGAAATTTATAAAGCCCTCCTTCAGCCTTTTCCTCTGTGGGTAAAATTTCTTCATCTTTTTATCCCTCTTACTCACTCTTTCTTTTTTTTTCTTTCACTCATTCATTCATTCATTCAATACATTTATATTTCAAATACCCAGGGAAGGGGGAGACTTCTATGTGGCAAGTCAAGTCATGGCTATCTGGGAGCTCACATCCTTCCTTAGACTGGATTGCTTCTCTTGCCAGCATCCTTTTGGACCCTTTCCAAACTCCCTCACATCCAACCTAGAGGCGGAAAGAGATAGGACGAGTGAGAGATGAAGGCCTTTGAGGGCAGCTTCTCAGGTCTAGGATTTCTGTTAGATAAAAGAAAAACAGAAAAACACTAATTTAACCTTTACCGCATCCAATGAGAAAATCAAGGCTCAGAGAGGTTAATTAACTTGCTCAAAGTCACACAGTTAGAAAGCAGCAGACTTAAACTTGAAGCCAGTTCTGATAACCTGCAAGGCCTATGCCCCCACAACTACCCTATACTACCTGCCCCCATGGAAGTCTCTTTACTGTCATCATTGCTACTACCAGAGCCATCCGTAACTACAGGGCAGCATAGCAGATAAGAGCTGATCCCCTACTTCTGACTCTTGCATCATAGACTGAAAAGCATTTGAAACTGCACCGAATCTGATTCACCTAGTACAGCCTGAGGTCAGCAGAGGAAAACAGGAGGACTTGACTACAGTCTACGGGAGCCAAGAATGCTTGCACATGGGCTTGGAGATGGCAGATGGCAGCTATGCCCATTAGAAAGTTTTGGGCTGCAAGTAACTGGAAAGTCAACTCAGAGTGGTTCAGACAATGAAAGCCTTAATTATTTCATGAAATAAAAGAACCCTAGAAAGAGAACTGGTTCTCAGAGCAGTCTCACAAGGTCATCAAGGACCTAGTTCTTTCTATCTCTTTGCGTTTCCATTCTCAGTGGGTCAGTTTTACCTTAGGCTGGCATCCCTCACAGTCACAAGATAGCTGCTGTGGTTCCAGACATCACATCAGGTACAATGAGTAACAGCTCTCCTGATAACTCCTTTCTAAAAGGAAAGAATCTTTCTCCAGAAACTCCCTAGCAGATTTCCCTCAAATTTCATTTGGCAGAACAGGGTCACTGATTGACTTAAGCCAGAGAAATGTCATTTGCTATACTTTGACAAAATTTTTTGAAATATTTTTATTAATTTATTATTGTATTATTTAATTATTTCATTTTGGCGGATGGGGGAGGTAATTAGGTTTATTTATTTTTGGAGGAGGTACTGGGGATTAAACCCAGGTCCTTCTGCATGCTAATCTTGTGCTCTACCACTTGAGCTATACCCTCCCCCAACAAATTTTTTTTTTTTAAAGAAAGAAATTTCATTTGTTAGGTGGCTAAATATCTTCCATTCATCTCTATCCTTCTCCACCCTCTCTGTGTCCTAATGTGTCTGGGCTGCATCAATAGGCAACTTTACTCTCTGACTTCATTTTGGACTCAGCCAATAAGGGACACAAGAAAGTGCTCCCATAACAGGAAGAGGGAGCAGTCAGGGTATTCAATCCCCATGTCCCCCATGCTGGGTTGCCATGGGCCATCTGCATCTTCCACCAAAGGCCACAGCTCCTGTAATGCAGCCTTCTCCATACCACACCCTCTCATCTGGTTCCTGCTCCCTCCCTTGCGGCCTTCTCGTTCTAGGGGGTGATAATAGCTCCCCACCATCACTAGCCCCAGGTACTTCAACACCCTGCTAGCAATGCCAAACCCTTCATGAACCTTTGTAAATAGTCTTTTATCCATCTCTCTCAGTTGCCCAGCCTGAATGTGCTATTCTCTACTCTTCCCTAGAGCTGAGGATACACTGGGGTGGGATAAAGCTCCCTTTGCAGTGTTGGATCACTGTCCCTTGGGCCTCTTACCAGAAGCTCTCTTTAGCACTTGATCCTTTATCCATTCCAAACAGCATGCATCTCCTTACCCCACCTGCTAATATCCCCCTCTCTGTCAAAAGCACCACCAACCATTCAGTCTCCCAGGATCGAAACCTAGGTGTTGATTTCCACTCTCCCATTGCACTGCCCTCAACCCACCCAATCCAGAACAGGTTCCACTGATTCCACCTCTGCTGTCTCTCTCCTCTTCCTCACTCCTATCCAACTTTAGGCCTCCATTGCTGCTCATCTGCCTCCTGACAGCAGCCTCCTAAATGATCCCTTGCTCTGATTCATGCCATTCCTTGCTGCCATAGGAAACATCTTTAACCATAGCTCCAATCATGATCATAGTCTCTTACTCAAAAACCTGCTCCTGCCTGCAAATTAAACTTCAGACACCTTAATCTAGCATCAAAATCCCTCCATATTCATGCCCCTACCCAGCTTCCTAGCCTTAGTTGCTACCATATCCATAACCCTCTGGCTATTCAGGTTATATATCAGTCAGCTATTGCTGGGTATAAAGTCACCCCAAGACCCAGTAGCTTAAAACAACTATGTATATTATTGCTAATGAGGCTAAGGTCAGCAGAAGTTCTGCTGATCTGGGCCAGGCCAAGCTGATCTTAGCTTGGCTCACTCACACATTTGCAAGCAGCGAACAGGTTGGCTGGGGGCTAGCTGGTCTAGGACAGCCTCCCTCGTGTCTGCTGGCTGGATGAAAGGAAGTGACTGAGCCAAATGTCACTCATACCCAGCAGGCTAGCCTGGTGGTGTTAAGTTACCTGTTGCTGCGTAACAAATTACACAGCTAAAACCAACAAACTTATAGCTTCTCAGCTTCTGAGGATCAGAAATCCAAGCACCACTTTGCTGTGTATCTTTGGCCCCAGGCATCTTACAAGGCTGCAAGCAAGGTATCAACTAGGATTTCAGTCATCTCAAGGCTCCAGTGGGGGAGGATCTGCTTCTAAGTTCACTCACGTGGCTTTTGCTGGCCCCAGGTCCTCACTGGTCGTTGACCAGAGACATCATTTCCATGCCATCTAGGCTCCTCCACAGGGCCCTCACAGCATGGCAGCTGGATCCCCTCAGAACAAGCCAGCAAGAAAGCAAGAAAGGGAGAGCAAGATGGAAGTCACACAGTCTTTTCACAACCTAATATCAGAGGGCCAGCCCATCTCTTTTGCTGTATTCTATTCATTACAAGCGAGGCATGAGGTCCAGCCAACACTGGGGGAGCTGCCTAGTTACACTGCAAAGGGAAAACAGACAAAGATGGAGAATTGTGTCTGCTTTTGCAAAGAACCACACACTGAACCCCAAAATGTCCTGTGCTTTCCAACCTAAAGGCCACTGGGTGTACAGTTTCCTCTTTCTGTGTGTCCTAGTCCCACCTCTGCCCTTTTCCATCCTGCCAGTCTTCAAGGACCAACACACATCCTGTATTAGTTTCCTTTTGCGGCTATAACAAATTACCACAAACTTAGCAGCTTAAGTCAAATGTTATTACCTTATAGTTCAGGATGTCTGAACAAAAATGGGAGTCAGTGGGCTAAAATCAGAGCGCTGGCAGGACTGCAAACCTTTCTAGAAGCTATAGAGGAGAATCCATTTTCTTGCCTTTTCCATCATCCAGAGGCAGCCCACATTCCTTGGTTCATGGCCCCCTCACCCACCTTCAAAGCCAGGAATGGCTGGTGGAGTCTTTCTCACTCACATCACTCTGACATTGACCTTCTCTCCCTCCTTTTCTCACTTATAAGGACCCTTGTGATGACATTGGGCCCACTCGGATAATCCAGGATAATCTCCCCATCTCAGCCAGCTGATGAGACACCGGAATTCCACCAGCAGCCTTAATGCCCCTTTGCCATGGAACCTAACACAGTCACAGGTTCCAGGAACTAGGACATGGATGTCTTTGGTGGCGCAGCATTATTCTGTCTACCACCCCCACGAGCAGTATTTATTGAGCACATACCATGTACCTGCCAATGTGCCCAGCACTTCTTTCCCTGAACCATCTCATCCATTCTTCACAGCCCTGCGAGGAAGGTTCTATTAGCATTCTCATTTTAGAGACTCAAAAAAGTTAAGAAATTTCCCAAGTCCATCCTGTGAGAAACTGCTGGATATTGGAATTTGAATCCAACTCTGTTAGTTTTTTGCTTTTTTTGTGGGGGGGTGGGGTGGGGGTGGTAATGAGGTTTATTTACTTATTTATTTGTTAATGGAGGTACTGGGGATTGAACTCAGGACCTCATGCATGCTAAGCACCGACTCTACCACTGAGCTATGCCCTCCCCGCAAGTCTGTCCAACTCTGAAGCCAAGAGTCCCAACCACTTGCTCATGCTGCCTCCTCTGAAGCCACTCAGCTCCTTCCAATAGATGTCACCCCTTCTCTGTGCTCCCATAGCTGACTGACTGGGCCTCTCTTTTTAAACAATACTCCTCTAATCCTCTGAAGCGTCAGTTTTAGGCAGGCCACCTCCCCAACTCAGCTGTCAAAGTAATAAGTAATTATTTAATGAAAGTCTACCGTGTGCCAGACCTTTCATGTACAACATCTCTGACACCCACGGCTAAGGCAGATCCTGTTTCTACTTCCCAGAGGAAGAAACTGAGGCTCAGAGAGGTGAGGGTCAGCCTCAGGGGTCATTAGTACCAGTGCTGGGAGTTGAACACAGGCCTAATTCCAAAGCCAGTTCCTGCCTCTGCAGCAGCAAACACCCACGGCCTTTGTAAGCAGGGCAGAGACGTACATATGTCTGGCTGGCTTTAAGCAGGCAGTGTAGCCCGGTGGTTAAATAGGAGATTCTGGAGTCATCCTGCTGGGTTCAAATCCCAGCCCTCCCACCTTCTGGCCATGTGGCTTATGCAAGTCACTTAACCTGCGTCTGCCTCAGTTTCCTCAGCTATAAAATATAAAATGACAGCATCTCCCTCATAAAGGCCCTTGTGAGGACTGAATGAGTTAATATAGCTCGAGTGCTTCTGACGGTCAATGCCAAACGGCAGGCGGTCTGTAAGTGGTAGCTATTATTGTGGGGAGCCTGGTCAGCTGAGGGTCACACGGGGCCCCTGGCCCAGTGTCGGGCCATGTCGTTGTCCTCTGCTCCAGCCTTGTTAGGCATCTTCTGTGAAACATCACAACCTACCTAAATGGAAGGTTATCTGGAAGAGCAAGAAAGATAAATGTTGAGAAGACACTTTATAAACTGTAGAGTGCAGTGCCCACACTGGCTAATACTGACCTCTATAAGGTGCTTAACAATCAGGCTGGGAAACCATAGACCCACTTGAAGACCCAGTGTCCGCCTTCTCAGTGCGGGTCCCAGGGGAACAGAGGGCTGGCAGCTGTCACATTTCCTCCTCCCCTCCCATCTCCACACCCCTCCCGCCCCCATCCATCCTGGGCTGCAGGAATGCGATGGTATCTCAGCAAACAGACAGTCTGTTCCCAGAGGAGATGGGGCCGCCCCCAGGAGGCCCCACTCTCCCAGCCACTGTAAACACAAGGGTCTGTCCTCTTTATCAGCTTGGCTCAGCGGCAGCGGAGACAGTCTGCCCGCTGGAGAGTCGCTGCGGAGCGATAAGCCGCTGGGCCCCTTGTTGGCTGCCCTCCTGGGGCTGCAGCCGAGCTGCCCCAGAACAGGAATCTTGGGACCTACACACCTCATCCAGGGGCTGGGGGGCTGAGGGTGGGGGGCTGGCTGCCCGTGCTCGGAGGATGTTAGCCACTCAGACGAAGGAAACAAAGGCCCAGAGTTGTGCCAAGGGGCCAGGGCACCCAGTCTGCAAAGCCTCGAGGACTCTCAAAGACTTCTGAATCCATTAATTCCATGGCTTTGCAAGATGTCTTTATCTTCCTCCTCCTCCTCCTCATTGTCTTTACAGACCATACACATTGATGATAGTTTCCCATCTAGTGTTCTGCAATCCACAGTCCATTCAATGTACTAATGCATGCAAAGTACTTAGCACTGGACCTGGTAAGGACTCAGAAAAAGTTACCTTGCACAGGCCCAGTGTGGTACCATTCTTGTTGTCATTCTAGTGGTGCAGGCGACCCCTGGTCCCTTAAAATAATGATAGCTTTTATCTGGGACGGTCACACCTATTATGTCCTCAATTTCTCCACTGATTGGAGGTGGCAGATACTGGAGTGAACAGCATCCCCATTTGACAGAGGAGGAAACTGAAGGGCCCAGAGAGGTGATGTGCTTTGCTCACCCTGCACAGCCAAGACATAGCACAGCTGGGACCAGCCCCAGGCCCTCAGACTCCAAATCTGATGAATCCTTTTCCATGCTGGCCACTACCTGCCCTCGGCCAACCATGGATGAGCCTGGATTGGGTTGCTGGTCCATGTCTTGCATTCTTTCTAGGATCAGGCAAAGGCAGATCAAGATCCTAGGGGCGAGGGACTGGCTGGCAGGTCCTCTCCAGCTCCCACAGCACTGGAAAGCAGCAGTGAGTCGGTAGACTATCTCTGAAACACCCAGTTTGGGGCAGCAATGGACCCACAGAATGAGCACTTGGCCGGGAGCCCAACAGCCCTGGGTACCAGTCCCAACTCCGCTGCTTTCAGGCTGTTGACCTGGGGCTGGGCACTTACACTCCCTGGGCTTAATTCCAAGATCTTTTTTACCTTATCTATAAGGTAAGTCACCTTCTCTGCCTGGGCTTCCTCCTCCCAGAGTTGCTGGGTGAACTAAATGAAATAGCATACATTAAAATCCCCTGGTTGGGAGCTCCTGACTCAAATGTCTTCTCCTCCTGATCAACTGACTTTCAAACCCCTGACCATCCTTCAGTGCCCAGTTCAGATGCCTCCTCTTCCCGGAAGTCCTCTCTGGTCTCCCAGCTGGGTACAACCATAGGCTCCTTGGACCTAACACATCTCTCTTGGGGTACCCTCTCCTTTGCATGAGGTCAAAGTTCAGGACTGATTTTTGTGGCATGCCCAGGTCCTAGCATAGAGTCCAGCACACATTAAGTGCTTAATAAAATATAAATAAACAAATGGAATACCGAAGTGAAATGGCCACTCTGTCCTCCTCTTCTGTCTACAAGGCTCATGGCTCCTCCTCTCCTTTGGACCACTCACACTGATTAAGACCCCTGAGTGGCAAGTCTTCTCGAATATAGCTTCCTCCCTCTGCCACCACCTACTCTCAGCTCCAGATCCTCGTGTCCCTGCAGCTCGAAGGATTCTATCCTGACTCCTTGGCCTGGCTTTCGAGGCCCTTCCCAACTAGGCCCCAGTGTCTGCTCAGGCTCTTCTCTGGCCCCTGGTCCCAAAAGTGCTCTCTGTCAGAACCTTGCTCTCTGTTCCCCAACACTCACAGAAAGATCTCTGCTCTCCCTGACTCTACTACTGAGCCACCGCCATCACCATCGCAGGGACTTCTGCTGCCTCCTCCCTCTGAATGCACCCCCCACACCCCCACAGGTACCCTCTCCTAGCCAGGGGACCTCCTGATGGCCTTTGTTTCTCATGAATGGGTCCACCATCACCTCCCCCAACCAACCAGCAGGGCCCTCACATCTCACCTCCCCCACATCAGCAGGCTCTGAGTCTCAGGGTGGTGGAGGGAAAGGATGGGTGCTGAGCTTGAATCTGGGATATACAGAATGGCCCCCAAAATGTCTCAGGTTTTCGATTCCAACCAAATGACATTGTGGAAAAGGCACAGCTACAGAAACAATAAAAAGATCATGGTTTCCAGGGGTTTGGGGAGAGGGAGGGAGGGAGGAATGAATAGATGGAGTACAAGGGATTTTTAGGGCAATGAAATTATTCTGTATGATACCGTAGTGGTGGCTACATGTCATTACACATTTGTCAAAACCCACAGAATGTACAGCATCAGAGTGAACCCTAATGTAAACTGTGGACTTTGGTTGATAATAATGTGCCCATGTTGATTCATCGATTCCTGTACCAAAAATGCCACACTGATGAGGGATGTTGAGGGTAGGGGAGTGTATATGTGTGGGTGGGGGGGGCTATGTGGGAACTCTGTATTTTCTGCTCAATTCTGCTGTGAACCTGAAACTGCTCTAAAAGAATAAAGTCTATTAAAATAATAATAATGATAATTTTTTAAATAAATTAAAAATACATATATATAAAAGTGACTTCTCTGTTTCAGCTACTGCTCTAAGCACTGTGGGGGGCAGGGGGAGGACACAGCAGTGAACAGACAAGGACCCTTCCCTCAGGGAGCTTTCATTCTAATGAAGGAAGCGAGGGAAACAGGCAATTAAACAAAACAAGTGAGTGAAATACAGAGCATTTTGTTCGTTTTATTACAGGTAACTTTACTATCATTGAAAGTAAGGGTTTTGGCTACAAATAAAGCAGGGGTGCGTTTGGGGAGTGCAGGGTGGAGCTGCTATTTAAATAAGGAGGTCAAGGAGGCTCGCTTGAGGTGGTGACATTTGCTCAAAGAGTTGAAGGCGGGTGGGCTTTGAGGACCCTCGGGAACAGCATTCCAAGCAGACAGCACGGCCAGGGCCAAGCCCACTGCTTGAACTCACGTGCCCTTTTCTGTGCAGCCACGTTTTTCATCCCTTTATTTGGCCCTTAGCAGAGTTCAGGAGTGCCAAAGGAAGTTGTTTGTTTGGCCACTTGTCCTGCTGCCCCAGGAGCTCCTTGGGGCAGGGACCCTGTGATGGTCAACTTCATAGGCACCTCATACCCCACCCTGACATGTCCAGACACACAGACACCCAGACCCACACCCTCACGCCCAGACATACACACCCAAACTTGTATACAGAGACCCACACATTATGGCCAATAGAGAAGGCCTCGGTTATTGTCTATTGAAATGAACTGAGTGAAGAGTAAATAATAATTAAGTGCACCCAGCCCCGTCTAGTGTACAAAGGTCTCCCTTGTGCCTACTCTTTGAGCTTGAGAACTGGGTGGTCATTAAAGTGAGGCTCAGAGAGACCCAGGTGACCAGGCTGGTAATTGGTATTTACAATACGGGAACCCAGCTCTTCTGATTACCATCCAATGTATGTTTTCATTTTTCAAAAATAGGTCAGATGTGAATATGGTACTAAATTCAGAATGTCCATAGAGGCAAGCAACCCTCTTCTCCCCAGTACAAAATTCCTCCCACCCCCCAGCTAGGCACCCAGCCTCCTCCCTGGAATCAGTGCACTTACCAGTTGACTTCCAATGCAGACTTAGACTCCTCTCTCTCTGTGAAGACAACCTGCTTTGCAAATATGTCTGAGAGTATGAACACAGGCCAGGACCCCCGACTCTGGAAGCGTCTCCTCTTTGCTCCTAGAACCGAGGCTGTCTGGAGCCAGGCTTGGCATCCACTTGGTGTCCCCAAACCCACAAACCTCTTGGATCGATGACATGGTCACTGCATATCCCATATCTTAGTTCCTGGGGATGATCCACTCATTGTGAGGAACCCTTCATCCTCACGAGAGAGGAAACAGGGAATGAGGGAGAAGAGGGGAGGAGTAGGAAGTGGCTTGGGAGGGGGAAGGTGAGCACTGCAAGAAATCACACTATGCTTGAGTTTCTTTAAAATGAGGCTATTTAATGACCTCTGTATTCTTCCCCAGAGTATCAAAGCTGATGGACCCCATGAAAAGCATGGAGCTGGAGTCACTGGATGACCACCCCTACTGCACCCCGGCTCGGCACCCCAAATACACTCAACCACAACTGTGGAGTATAGTGCATGCCTTTCCTTTACTAGGAGCAGATGAAAATGAGTTAGCCATGGACCTGCTCCCAGGAGCTTATGGCCTAGGGGAGGTCTCACACACATATATCTCCATGGGACAGTGTTCAGGGAGCCTTGGGGGACCAAAGGATGCTGCTTCTCCTGGACTGAGTGAAGGAGAGAGAAAAAGGAATACACAGGGCCCCCAGCAGAGGGGCTGGCATATGCAAAGAGCAGGGACACTTAAGAAATACTAAGGGGAAGTTTGGGCTCCGGTGGCAGAGACCAAACGGGAAGGGTCAGTTGTGGGTCAGAAGCAAAGGGCCTGGACGTCAAGGGGATCTATTTGAGTTTGTAAACGGAGGTTTTCAAGCAGAATTATGGCAGGATCTAAATTGTCTATTATTTGGATCTTTCACAGACTCATAGTGTAAGAGGATGGGGTCGGGGAAGGAAATTCTAGAGGTTTCCAGGACACAGGATATGAGGGTCTGACTAACGTTGAACAGAGAGAATATATTTATAACGCTCTATTTCTTAAATAGGGTGATGGGGACACTGTTTCTATTCTTTTTTTTTTTATATGTCTGAAATAGTTCATAATGAAAAGGAAATTTTAAATAAAAATGACGAAGTCAGTGAATATAAGTTCCAAGAGGGTGAAGATAACAATAGTTAATAATGAAGCTTGTTACGCACTTAATAGGAATTCCTAGGGCTTTACAAGTTACAGTCACTTAATCCTCGCAACCCTGTGAGGTGGGTGTTGTACTCCCAAATTATAGAGAAGCGGAGTGTCTTGCCCCAAGTCGCCCAGTCAGTAGGATGGAAAGCAGAGATTCAGGGATCACACTGTTAACCAAAGCTTGTATTGCCACGTGGCTCCTGTTCACTACCACATCTCCAGCACCCGGCACACTCCACGTCTACAGTAAACCTTCGTGGAAAGAAGGCAGCCCAGAGAGGTTCAGCAAGCTCCTTGGGTCACACAGCCCAACCCTTCAAGATTATGCCGCCATGAGGAGCCCGGCTGGTCCGCCTTCTGGTCCAGCGATCCCTCCCCGACTTGGCCACACCCTTTCCTCCTTCTCCCGTTCCTTCTCACTGTCTCCAGTCCCAGCCATGCCTAGTCACTCTGCCGGCACCTGGAGCCTGACTCAGCCAGACCAGCGGAGCCAGGTAGGCGGCCGCACTCGCCAGACTAGGCTGCGGGGAGGCGGGGCCAGCGGAGGGCGGGGCTCGATGGGGGCAGGCCCTGCCGTGGGCGTGGCTACGAGGGCGGGGCCGACGCCGCGCGTACTGGGTCTGTCTGCAGGGCTTGGCGGTCCTTTGCTCAGTCTGAGAGACCCCGGTATTTGGGGCCCGTTTTCCAACCCCAAATGGCTGTGCCCTCGCAAGGGCCCAGGTCAGGTGGACCGGGAGGAGGTAACCCAAGGAACCTTTAAGCGCAGAGCGCTGGCTGCCATGGGAACCGGGGCCCAAGTGGGGAGCCATGCAGGCTTCTGAGCAGTGAGGGGATCGACAGACCTGAACCTGGACGGTGACTAGCCATGGAGCGGCGACAGGAAGCTGCCTCAGCCCACCCAGACCCCTGCCTCCCTGACTCCATCCCTGGCTCCGCTGCCTGTGGTTATTCCTGACCTTCTTGCTCTTCTTGGAAACATTACAAGCCCTTTCTCACCTCACGGCCTTTACCCTTGCTGTTCCCTTTGCTAGAAAAGTAGGAGAAGGAAACACTTGTAGCCCTTACTCATGTGCCAGGCACTGAGGCTTCACATATATTAAGTCATTTAATCCTCTCCACAACCCTATAGGCAGATAACTATTCTTACCCCCATTGTGCAGGTGAGCAAACTGAGGCATAGAGAGACGTGGCTTGTTTGAGGCCTCACAGTAGTGGCAGAGCTTGGATGTGAAACTGGGATTCAACACTTAGCCTATTTGAATGGTTTGCCCGTCCCTTCACCATCCAGTATAAAAAGCCTCTCCAGGCACACCTCCCACCACTGATTACCCTCTGTGGTTGTCATCACAGCATTTGTGTCCCCCTGACATTGTGCATGTCTTTCTTGATCTCTGTTATCTGAGTTGTCCTTCAGATTGTGAGTTCCGCTCCGTGAGCTCAGGCAGGACGTTGTTTCATTCACAGCTGCAACCCTTACTCCCAACACCACGCCTGGGACATAGTATGAACTCAGTCAAAGTTTGTTGAATGACTAAAGGAATAGGAATGTGGATGTGAGATGGGGAAACTCAAAGCTTCGCTGGACCTCTCCTTTCCTGAATCCCCATCCCCAAGAGAAAGAATCCCTGCCTCCTGCTTTGTGTTCTGCATCTCGCCCTTACACTTGTGGGCTCACAAAAGTGTGCCTTCCCACTGGATCATTCACCTAAAGACAGCAAAAATGTCATGGTCATCTTAATACAAATAATAACTCACATTTTTTGAGTCTTTATTACGCATCAGGCACTGTTCTAAGTGGTTTACCTGTGTGAACTTCATTTAATCTTTCTAACAATCTTATGAGGTATGTACCACTCTCCCCATTTTACCAATAAGGAAACTGAGGCAGCGAGAGGTTCACTGTCTCGCTGACGGTCACACCCTTAGTAAAGGGCAAATCCAGGCTTTGGATTCAGGCCCTCCAGACTGCAAAGCTAACGCTCTTATTCCCATGCAGCACCTGGAGGGGCTGCTTACCACCGGGGCCCTGGGTGGAACTCTGGCCTCCTCATGGGCTGGCCAGCATGTCTTCCCAATTACCCACAGGCCTGCAGGGCCTCAGGGTCAGCACACAGCAAAGTCAACACACGGAGCATTGGTGGACACGAAGCCCAACTTGGAGCCTATGGCTCTGAACATGCTGGTGTGTCCAGTATAGGGGAGAGAGCTGGCAGGGCCAGAGCCCCTGGGATGTATTCGTTTCTTATTGCTGCTGTAACGAATTGTTGCAAACTTGGCTTTAAATGACATAAACTGTATTATGTTATAGTTCTGTAGACCAGAAGTCTGACATGGGCCTCTAAAATCAAAGTATCAGCAAGGCTCTATCCCTTCTAGGCACACTAGGAACTCACTTCCTTACCTTTCCTAGCTGCCTCTTTATTTATTTATTAATTTTTTGTGGGGAGGAGGTAATTAGGTTTCCTTTTTAAATTTTTTAAGAGGGGGCACTGGGGATTGAACCCAGGACCTTGTGTATGCTAAGCATGTGCTCTACCACTTGAGCTATACCCTCCCCACTACCTTTCCTAGCTTCTAGAGGCCTCCTGTATTCCTTGGCTAGTGGCCTCTTGCTCCATCTTCAAAGCCAGCAACAGCAGATCAAGTCCCCCTCCTCTCTGACTCTGCTTTCTTCACCATGTCTCTTTTCTCTGACTCTCTTCTGCTCCCTCCTCCCCCACCGCTCCCCTTGTAAGGACTCTTTTGGCCCTTCGAGATCATTGAGAATAATCTTCCCAACTTTAGTTTCCCTGAGAGTAACCTTAGTTCCATCTGCAACCTCAATGCCCCATTTCTTGTAACCTAACAAAGTCACAGGGTCTGGGAATCAGGATGTGGATGCTTGGTGGGGGAGGGGAGCATTATTCTGCCTCAGATTGTTCCTCAAACCTCCTCATTCCTCAGTATCTGTAAGATCATTGAAGCAGCCCCCCAAAACCTGCACGGTGGGACAGTCTGGGCCTCTGTTCCCTCAAAATCCCTAGTGCTGGAGGCGGGAGTGGCGGAGGTACACAGGCCCCCCTCAGAGAAGCCCCTCACAACCCACAGAGAGAACACATGGGGGTCAGCTGAAGACTTGCAGCCAATTGCTTGAGCAGAAGAGAGTGGCCCCTCAGAGCAGGTTTCACCTGTTATCAATAGCTCACTAATCCCCAGTGGGAGGCCCGTGGGAAGAGACTCGCATCCCCATTTTAAAGGGCAGGAAGGTGAGATTGAGGAGTGAGGTCACAACCCAGCATCTCACACATGCTCTGAATCGTGTGTTCATTCAACCCAACCTTGCTTCTCACAGTGGGGTATTCGCCTCATCCTGGTGGCCATGGGCCTGGAAATCAAATAAATATGACCCTTCTCCCCCACTGTCACTCTTTGTTGAGCATAAGTTACCTGAAACACATCACCTTTATTTAAATAGCACAAATATTAAGTAACATCGTTAAACCAAATTAAATCAAGAAAATTAAGCAAAAGCTATTTGAATTTTTAAGAAAAAGATAGACCTAAGAAACTCGGTAAGGATAGGGCGTTGCCATGGGTCAAGTCTGCCGAACTTGGCATTCACTTTTCTGCCCCCACAATCGTGAGAGGCATTTCAGAGAAGCAAGGTGCTCCGTGCACCAACAAAACACTTTTGCACACGTATGTACGCGCGCGCACACACACATTGCCACCCTCCAAGTGTGACAAGGATATGGAACAATAGTTCTTATTTTCTCACACTGCTGGCTGAAATGAGAACAGTACAACCTCACTGGGAAACAGTTCAACAGTTTTTTTAAAAAGTTAAACATACATCTACTATATGACAGAATCTTCCATTCCCTGGGTATTTACCAGTGAAAGTTTATGTTCCTACAAAGACTTGTACACGAATGTTCATAACAGCTTTATTTTTAAGAGTAAAAAAACCTGGAAACATCCCAAAGGCCCATCAGAAGATGGATAAACAAATTCGGGGACATCCATTCAGTGGGATAGTCAACAAAAAAAGGAATGACCGATTGATACGTGCATAATATAAATGAGTCTCAAAATAACCGTGCTGAGTGAAAGAAGGCTTTACACACAAGAATGCGTACTGTCTGACTCTGTTTACATGCAATTCTTGAAAATGTGAACTAATGTTTAAGGACCTAATGCAGATCGGTGGTTTCTGGGGGACTCAGGTGAGGGGTGGAGAGAGAGGGAGAGAGGAAAGGATTACAAAGTGGCAAGAGGAGAGTTTTGGCCCTGATGGACGTGTTCATTTTCTTGATTATGGTGATGGTTTCATGAGTGTAAACATATGTCAAACCCTATCACGTTGTACACTGTAAGGACGTTCAATTTCTTGTATGTCGACCGCATCTCAACAGAGCTGTTTTTAAACCACGAAAGAAAGAAACAAAGAGGTAACTCTGCCCTGGACTCTGCTTCCAGCACCCTTGCAGGGACGGGGACGAGGAGGAGGGCTGCGCATTGTAACCTAATCAAAGCCTGAGGCTGGAAGGGCGGGGTGTAAGCGCGGAGCAAGGGCAAGAACAGAGCTGAAGACCCTGCGGTCAGCCTCCCACGTGAGAGACTGGCTCTGCCTTATCTCCAGTGCCTTCTCCCTCCAACATTCTTTCATCCTAAGAACTCCCCGGCCAAAAAAGACTTCCTGAAATTGGGCAGGGCAGCCTGAGGAGGGAAGAACAATAGGAGGGCCCCCTGCACACTTTATCTTCTTTAACCCTCCCATCACCCCAGTGTGAGCTAGTGATGGAGGTCCCATTTTACTGATAAAGAAAACGGGGTGGGGTGGGGAGTGGGGACGGAGGCTGAGAAAGGTGAAGTGACAACCGCTCCAAGGATGAGAGCTGACAGCGCCCCCAGCCACAGCACGCCCCCGGGGTGGGGGGGAGGCTCACTCAGGGGCTGGAGGACCAGTGGTGAAGTCTTTTCTCATCCCCAAGCACTCTTATTTTTGAGATGCCCCCTGAACACACACATACACACACACACACACACACACACACACACACACTCCATATAAGGCATATGAAACCTATGGATCTTGTAGCGAATATGATTTTTCCTGTGATGATTCATTTCATTTGCAGTGTTTTTGTTGCATCTAGGAGCCAAGATGTGTTCTTTTCCCCAGTTTCTAACATTGTCCTAAGCTCTAAGGCCAAAGAGGCCCTATTTGTTGGGGGACCTTTTCAAGGGGTGTGATGGGGATACTGGCTTTGTGAGTGAGGAGGAGAACCAGGAAGAGGCCCTGGGCTGGAATACGGGCGGGCGCGCCTGGCTCCTAGGGGTAGTCGGGGGGTGGGGGGCAGTGCTCCCGCGAAGCCTGGCTTGGCACACAAGCTCTGAGGTCAGAGATGTCTGCTGCACGTCCTGGCTCCAGTGTCATTCCTGTGTGACTGTGGGCACGTCATCTCACCTCTCTGACCCTCAGTTTCTTTTTCAGTGAAGTTGGGACATCTACCTCTCAGGGTCGATGACTATGACACGTCTGGGTGGATGGTATTCAGGGTCCTTTGCGTGTGAAGACACATGAGGACTCAAGAACTGATGCCTGAATAGTACCAGAAATCTTGACCTTTCAGCTGTATCGGCAGCCTCCTGGACTCTGCTGTTTCCCTTTAGAGTCATCTTACCTTATCAAATCACAAGTCCCTGAGTCACCCCCAGCCCCGTGGCCAGCTCCCCGGCTGTCCCCTCCCATGCTTCCTGTGACTCTCCTCCGCCCCCCCCCATATTGTTCCTTGCCCCACCACATTCAGGGACACTTTGTCTCCCTGGGCCTGGCGACTGTGAGCCGCTGGGAACAGGAACCGCTTAGAGGCCCCTGGTCATTCCCAGGAAGTCCATGTGGAATGTGAGAGGACGTGTCCAGCGGCAGGCGGCTCTGCCCAGCCTGGCCTCCAGCTTCCAGCCACTGCCTCCCCTCCCTCCCGCCCCACGTCTGAGGGCGGTAACAAGATCAGAACAAGGGACACCAGCCTGGCC
This sequence comes from Vicugna pacos, assembly GCF_048564905.1. Taxonomy (NCBI): domain Eukaryota; kingdom Metazoa; phylum Chordata; class Mammalia; order Artiodactyla; family Camelidae; genus Vicugna; species Vicugna pacos. The sequence continues at coordinate 3,145,937 of NC_132992.1, forward strand.
TCGGGCCCTCCCTCTGTGCCTTTATTGTCACAATGTCACCCACCGTTCTAGCAGGGTCCTGGACATGTCGTTAAGGTTTCTGGATCTAGGGAGGTCCAGGGCCTGAGGGAGGAGCCAGGCAACCTGAGCACTGGAGAGGGAAGGGGAGCATCGGTCAGTATAAGTTATTTGCAACACGTATATAAGTGCATCAAGGTTTTAACCACGGTCGGTGGGATGGCTGTGCCCACGCATGCCCACTGAAGGTCAGCCCTGCAGGTTCAGCCCCCTCTGCCTACTCAGGTGCCACCCCTTCCAGGAAGCCCTCCCTGACCCCACCAGCCAGCACTGGGGGCCCTTTCCAGTGGCTGTTTGACCCCTGTTACAGCACTTGTCATGTCATGACTCCCAACACCTATTCCCTTATCTGTCTGTCCCTTGAGATACTCAGAGGAGAGGGCCTCAGGCTCTCTTTCCCATCTTTATCTCTAGGAAAAGGGCTGCATTTTTATGTTAAATGAATAAAATGCATTAAATCAGTTCTGAACCAGTCAGGGCTGGGTCTACATCCCCACCGCCCCTCTCATGCTTATGGGCTCTTTGGCGCTTGTAAACCACCTTGTGCCTCAGTTTCCTCCTCTGACAAATGGGGTTAACAGTGGCTGCCTAAAATGTTGGTTGGAATCATTTGGGCAAAGTGTCTGTCCTTCTCTTTTCGCTAACCCTTAGGTGAATCTTAAGTGACCGCCTGTCACAGGACCAGACACAGGCCCAGACACAGGGGTAGCTTTGGCTTCCTGGTTGGAGGTCTCCCGAGAGACCTCACCCGAACTTGACTGCTGCTCCACCCCTCCTCCCTCTGCCAAATGCAAGACCCACCCCCTGCCCTGCTTGTGAACTCCCAGGCCTTGAATTGGGCCATTGACACATGAAAGGGTTACTGTCATTATATAGGAGCAACTGACATTTACAGAGGGCTTTGAGAGTCACACACCTATTCCTAATTAACCCTCACAAGCACCCTGTAACATCAATCACAGGAGCCTCCCATTGTACAGATGAGAAAACTGAGGTTCCAAGCATGAACTACAGGCTGATGACTAAGGGTGCTCAGGGATCCTGCACGCACATTTGCATTTTGACCTGAAGGTAAGCCAAAGGCAGATGGAATGATTCATAATGGTGGGATTTCAGGTCAACCAGGTCGGGGAGGAAATGGAGGGATGGCGAGCCGGCTTTCCCAGGCTTTTGAAACTCAACCCCACAGGTGACCACGCCCCCTCTACCTGTAGTTCCACCTGGAAAAGCAAACAAACGTCAAGCCCTTGCTGCCTCCAGGCCAGGGGAGGACACAAGGAGAGCTTGGCCCTGGGTCTGCACAGAGCTGGCTCTCCACCCTTCATTTTTATAAGTTCGGGCAGGGGAAGAGGCTGGGAGAAAAATCTGCTACTAATAAGGAAATCAATTAGTTGGTGTGCGTGTCACGAAATGCTTCAATAAAGATCTGCCTTTCAGGGATTTTTTTTTTCCTCCTCCTTTAATTTTTTCCCCTAAAGAGACCTGCTGGGGCCAGAACGGGTTTCCAGCGCCCTCCCATCACAGGGAGGCTACGCAGCCGCGTCTGGAGCTGATTACAAGACGGATACGCTCCGCCGCCCTGCTGGCATCATGGGCGCCCATGGGGTCCCCTCCTCTGCCTGGCCGGGCCGCACCCATGGGCGGTCACGGAGGAGGGGTCGTGCCCACCCCAGGTGCTGATCAACCAGGCTTAGAAGAGGCTTCATGGCACCCCAACACACACGATGACACACATACACACAGTCACTCCAAAACACCCCCACACACACGTCCACATACACACGTACTCACAGACAGTCCAAATGGCACTGAGACACACATATCACAACCCACATACATGCACACACACAACTACACACATCCACTCACCCCCAAGCACACATAAACACATTCACAAAGACACACACACACTACACTCATGCATCTACAGTCACCCACACATATCCCTCCTCTCACACGTGCAGTCATCGCCACATACTCACCATCTCCAACACAATCACACACCTAACCACAAGCAGTCACTCACAGAGTCATGCACACCCCTAGTTGCCTACAGTCGCACACACAATCACGCACATGTACTTGATGTCAGCATCCAAGGACATCTGAGCTAGAACGGAACTTCAAAGCTTTCATTTCCAACCTCCCCTCACATGACCGGTGGGGAAACTGAGGCCTGGAGAGACAGCATGAATCGCACAAAGGGCGCCCCTCTCTCTTATCCACCCAGTGAAAGATGTCTTGGGATGAGAAATATCGACTAGGGGCTCCAAGGCTGAGGGAAAGCAAGAGAGAAAAATTCACCTGGAGACGAGCCCCCAGAGAGCTTCAGCCAAATCTTCTAATGAGAAAATGTAAAAAAATAATCAGGAGGGAATCCACACCGCCCCATAATTAACTCAACCCCTGCCCAGCCTTACTAGGGAAGACAGATCAGGCTTCCTGAAACTTGGCTCTGCCATTCCTTTGCTGGGTGACCTAGAGCTAGGTAATTCATCTGAGTTTGAGTCTCAGTTTTCTCAACTATAAAATGGGAATAAAACTGACCTCACAGGGTTGTGGGAAGGGACAACAAGTTAATGTCTCTGGAGCATCTAGCACTGTGCCTGGCAGCTAGCAGGTAATCAACCCAACCAACTTCCTTTTCCTTCAGTCCCTCATTCAGGTCGCAGTTTTGCTGTGTGATCTGGGTGAGTCCCTTCCCTCTCTCGGCTCTGGACTCTCCATTTGAAGGGAACTCTAAGGCCAAACAGCAACGAGCTGCTCGGCCTAGGTGGTAACCAAGGCGATGGCCTGGAACTTGCCCCTGAGACCCTGGGCCTCCAGGTTCGAAGAAGGCAGAGCTACTGGCCTTCAGAGAGCAGGCTTGGAGGGGAACTCAGGCTTTGTCAGCCCTGCCTGGTGAGGCTGGTATTTGAAATATTCTTCTGAACAGTTGAGAGACGCTGGGAGGTCTGAGGGCAAGCTGGGAGGAGGGATGCGGTTGCCTAGGAAACCATGTGTTTTCACTTTTCTGAGAGAGGGGGCGCCTGAAGAGGAAGGGCCTGGGGTGCACACAAGTTGGGAGTGAGGGACAAGCTGAAGAGGAAGGGAGGAAGCCAGCTGAGAAGGGGCTGAGTGAAAGGCTTGAGGGAAACATTTATGGACCCCAAATGCCTGAGGGCAATTGGCAGACCCACAACCACCAAAATGCTTGCCCAAAATACAGATTCCCAGGCCCTGCCCAGGACTCACGAAGTGGGAGGGTAGGATGCTGGACAGGGGGATGAAAATCTGGGTTATTAACCAGCTCCTGGCTTGGGAACACAGGAGGATATCAGGGGTGTCAAATTAGAAAGAAGGACAGTGCGGCCAAGCCTGGCCTCTCTTGGACCTGGGTGTCCTTGTCCATAAAAACAGGGTGGGAGGAGGGCAGGGCAACCTGGCCCGGGGTTACCTTTTCATCTCCACGTACCCCGACCCTGTGCATCCTGTCACCACTGGGCCTCCTGGCCTTTGCCTGTCCTGGGCTTTCTGCCTTTCTCCTCTGACCTTCGTCTTTTCGACCACCCCAGACCGGCTCACACATCCCTCCTGAGTGCTCCCTGGCTTCCCTCCTCCCCTAGGACGCCACAAGTCCCGCTCCATCCCTGCGCAAGCCCTTCACCACTGCCCCTCAGCCCTGCATGCCCCTAGGTGCCACCTGGCACCGCGGTGGGCAGGGGGTCTGCTGTTGGCTGCATGAATTCTGGACTCAGACTTACCTTCAGGTATCCCGGGCAGGGCTGACCTCCCTCACAGCCCCAGAGGGCAGGTTATACCACCTCCCCCCAAGTGTCTGCACCTACAACCTCCTGAGTTAGTTCAGGCACCTGCAGCAGGGAGGGGGCGGAGAGGGGCTTTCTGGTCCTTTCCTGTGTATAAGATTCTAGTCCCCCCATCACCTAGGGGCCAAAGGTGGTATTTGGGGGGCGCCTTAGAGAGAGGAAGTATTCCTGTAAGCAAAGATGGAGAGGGCATTCCAAGCAGAGGGAGCAACCAGAGCAAGGAGGCGGCTGAGCTGAGAACAGAGACCCAGCTAGGAGAGGGGACTCCATCCCCACTGCTGGAGGAACCCAGCTGTCACAGGAGGGCCGCATGCTGGGGCTCAGCTGGCCCTGCTGCCTCTTTGCCCCTGGCACCCAGGCACTGGGAAAGGAATGCCCTTCTAGACCCGGGATGGGGAGGATCTTGATGGGGATTGGCGGAGCGGCTTTGCCAGTCTCATCCTCTCTAGGCCCCCAGTATCTCTTCTATAAAATGGGGATGGGGCAATCTCCAAAAAAGGCCCTTCCGCCTCCAAGTTGGCCAGTTCCTCCCACATCGGCTGCCAAAGGGGTGATCAGGGCCTCCCTGCCCCCTCGGAGGCCCCTGCACTACCCCCCCCCAGCAGCCCCACCTCCCATACCCTCCCTTGGCCCAAGGGGCTGGGGGCCCGCTGCTTTGCAGCGCGGGACATCCCCACCCCAGCTTTGCCCTCGGGGAGCCCAGAGGGACCAGCCCGCCAGCGCGGAGCCGCAGCGGGTCGGGGGGGGGGGGAGAGGCCGGCCAGCCCGGGGCCGGCGGCGGGAGACAGCGAGGAGACGGGGCGCGATAAGGCGGCGGCTCCGCGGGCGGCCCCTCCCCAGCCCCGCCGGGTCTCGGGAACCTAACTCCAGCATCCGGCGGGGGTGGGATGCGGTGGGGGCCCGGGCAGGGCCGGACGCTGGGGCGGGTGGGGTGCGCGGGACTCCCTCCGTGGTCTCACTCTGTTAGGACCCTGCCCCCGCCTCCCGGAGCCTGGACGTGGGGGCCTGGGGGTTCCACCCTGCAGCATCCGACTCAGACAGGCCGGGGACGAGGGTCTCACCCTTGGGGGCAGTGGGGCCTGGGAACTGGGGCGAGCTAAGAACTTTGGATGAGGAGTCTGAAGCCAGCAGGCCCTCCCACCCCACTGCCGGCAGGCTGTCCTGAGCTAGGGGAGGGGGGCTGGCCTGGAGGGAGCAGTCCGATTGGGGTGCAGGACTGGAATTGGCTTTTCCCATTTTAGGTGACTCCCCATCCTGAAATGATGCTACATGCGACCTTGCCCCTAGCCCGCCAGGGGCTGCTCTTTAAGACTCCAGAGGTGGGCAAAGGTGCAGTTACCAGCATTGACTGACCACTCATGTGCCCAACAATTATCATTATTATCCTTTGAAATGGAGAGACTGGCATGGCTTGAGTAAGGCCTCTGTCCCCTCTAAGCATCACACGCCATCCTTTGACAACTTCTCAGTCTATAGCTTGTCCTTGCTCCATATACTTCCTTTAATCCTGTTGTATCCATGTTTTCCTTTAATCCCTTTGTATCGGGTGTTCATTCATTAATACACATTCATTCAAATTGACTAGGCCCTTACTCTGTGCCAGGCTCCGACCCTGATGTTGCAATTTATGGAGGACACAGCAGAACTGGCCTCTGCCATCACAGTCCTTCGCGTTCTAAAGAGAAAGACAGAGAAAGAGCATAATTAACAACTTATTTACAGCTTTGAGGAGTATTTTGCAGCAGGATACAGTGTGAATAGAACAAGAGAATTGCTCTATTTGGGGGTGGGTGAGGAGTTCAGGGGTACTTCCTTTAGGAGATAGTTTGTCCAGAGGTCCGATGGCTGGGCAGACCCAGGAGAAGAGGGTGAGGGTGTGGATCATGGGGGTCTCCCGTATGGAGGTGCTAAAGCCAGGGTGGGGGTCCTCAATAGTCAGAGAAGCTTGAAACAGGCCCCTTTTCCAGAGCAGGAGCCCCAAATATGAATGAGGAGGGGGATGAGGCCAAAAGTCACCAGAGACTGGTGGTCCATGGTAAGGATGCAGGTGGGGTGGCAGAGAACATTAGAAACCTGGGAGTGCTATGAGCTGGGGCTGTTTTTAAGAGCCCTCCAGCCACTGTATGGTGACTGGTTTGGAGGGCCGAGGATGGAGTGGGGGGACCAGACAGGAGGCAGCGGCAGGTGACCACACAAGAGATGCCAGGAGTTTTCTCAGTTGGTCCATCTGGCCTCTGCCTCTTCCCTCCACTGAACTGCTCTGACAGGTTCATAGGTGACCTGCATGTGGCCAAACTGCACACACACCCGACACCTCCCCCCCAGCACCCCTCCTGTCTCAAACTCACCCACTCTTCTTTCTCCCCAGAGCAACAGCTTTTCTGAAACACAGATCTGACCTGTTGTCTCCTCTCCATGCTGGTTCTCTGGTTCTCCGTCAGCCCAGGTTTCCTGGCACAACTTCCATGGCCTCAGAATTCCAGGATTGACAGTCTCGTCTCCCACCAGCTCTCCCCACCTCTCACCCTGCCATTCTCTAGACACACTTGCACAGGCTCTTTCTTCTGCCTGGTGATCTGCAAACTCTACGCAGATACGCCTCCTCCGGGAGGCCTCCCCTGATTCCTGGCTCTGTTCCCTGTATTTCACCAATGTGGTGTTGGTGATGGGCGGGAAAGACAGAACTTTGCCCTTCCTATATGGTCAAGACTACCATGAGGAAGAGGACAAGTCATAGCCACAGAAAGATGTGACATCAGAGACAGATGGAGGGTTACCAGCACAGCCCTAGGCTAGACCAGCAGGCTGATTGCAGTGGGAGCCTGTTTAAAGCTGGGGACATCCCCACTGGCCCGGAGCCCTTCATGCCCACTGGACTGGCTTACATGGAGGTGCTGTGGGAGGCCTCAGGAAGACCTCCAACACTGTCCGTCTCTCAACCTGAAAATCCCCTGAGATCTCCACTCCTTTCGGATAAGCATTGTCCTCCTGTCTTCCCTGATCAACTGCATACCCTCCGAGAAGGGACAGACACGTTGAACAGACACTTCTTGCTAGATCACTCTTAGGGATCAACCTCCAACATGTAGCATCCAAACCTGATAAGCTGGTGAGCCGTCTAGGGCTGTATTGTAGGAGAATATTTATGTTTCAACCCTCTATGTACACAAAGCAGGGCCCTGGTGAACCCTGCATTCACAAACACACGTTGGAGGGATTGCCTGGCGGGCCATTACCGGAGCGGGTGGCCAGCTTTGCTCTGCAGATAGCTTGGTGGATAACGTTATTTGAAATTCCTTCTGTTATAGAGACTCGGATAACCCAAGGGGCCTTCATCTCTGCCTCAGCTCTGGGGTTGAGAGAACACTCTTCAAACAGTACCGTGAGGGCACAAAGGGCCCTCAGAGCTCACCTGGTACAACTTCTCTTTGACAGATGGAGAAGCTGAGGCCCAGAGTAGGGCAAGGGCTTGCTCATGGCTGCAGAGCAGGACAGACCTCAGGATCCCCAGCCAGTGTTACCTAGGCCTGGAAACTTTCAGAATTCAGTGGAGCTGTGTCTTCAAAAGGCACCAGTGACTTTATATTTGGTTAGGTTGCAGGGAAGGAAGACTGAAGGGCCTCTCTTTAATAACTTTGGGATAGGGGTCTGCTGCTTAAAGAATGATACGGCTGACCTGGAGGAGGGTGGACAGAGATGCCTAGAGACACCCAGAGCTGCAGAAAATGTCCCTGTGATTCATTTAAAATCGCTAGCACACACACATACACATCCGGTGTTTTTGTTCAGCTGATTTTATTATACAAATCTTCCATAGTCACTGAAGACAAATTAGACAATACAAATAAACAAAAATCAAGCAATGTAATTCAGCCCCAAGTCCACCTTGAGCAACCAAGAGGCAGTACTGTCAAGCAGCCAGGGATGCAAGCACAGGTGTCTGCTTCGATCTGAGTTCACTCTTGGCAGCTGTGTGACTTTCAGCAGGTTGCTTAACTTCTCTGAGCGATAGTTTCCTCACTTATAAAATGGACTCTGTTCTAGAAGCTGAGCACTTAGCCTCATGCTTGACATGTAACAATCACAAGACAAAAGGCAGCTATGGTGATCCTCTCTGGGTGTGTGGCCTTCCAGACACCACCCGCATTTTTTAGGACGAACTGTTGAGAAAAAGAATTCACAGAACTGGGCCAAGAAACCTTCGAGTTCCTGTGCCACTCGGCTTCTAGGATTCTAGTATGCAACTGTTGGATTCCAGTATATGGATGTTGGGTTCTGGCGCAGGGGCCTTCTTGCCTCCAGGCCTCAGTTTCTCTGTCTGGATTCTCACCTCAGGGCTGGAGCAGTTGCTCTTAGAGTCATATCTGTCTGCAGGCCAGGTCTGGTGGCCTCCAACACCAGCTGGACCATCTCTGTGTCCTGGCCCCTGGAGATGGCCAGGAGGCTGGCCCAGGCTGTTGGTGACCCGGGCAGCTGAGTGCAGTGAGAATCTCTAGACCATGGCAGGCCTTTCCCATCCCACTTTCCCAAGGCCGTCGTGAGCTTTTTTAGACTAAGGCAGTATTGTGCACCGTGGCAGGCCAGCCAAGCCAAATAAACGGGTGCACCCAACCCTCCCAGCTAAGCCACATCAAATAACAACTGTAGGCCGATTACACCAAGATGCTGAGACAGACATCGGAGGAGGCTTTCCAGTCCACTGACTCTTAGGGGCTGGGGAAGAAGGGCCATAGAGATTTATCCAGTTATTGACTCATTCGCTCACTCACTGGTGCATTCATTCAGCAAACTCCCAGCCCATTGTCTCAAAGTCAGGAATTGTGCTGGTGCCGGGGATTCAGACCGAGCAAAACAGCGCCTGCTTTCAGCTCGCCCCTGGGCCGGCAAGGACATAATTCCAAGAGGTGCTGTTGAGACACCAGCACTTGCGAGCTGTGATCCGGGAACAAGGCATGAGTCCTCCTAGCTTGTGAGATCAGGGAAGACGTCCCAGAAGCAGGGGCCTTTGAAGCAGGCCTTGAAGGGTGGGTGGGAGCAGGTCAGATCTAAAAAGAGAGGTAGGACTGCCCCGGCAGAGCGTACAGCGCGAACAAAAGCTGTGTCGATGAGTTGATCGTTGAAATCACAGTGACAGAGTGAGCACTGGAAAAAGATGAGAGATCAACTTGTCCCGTTCCTTCATGCTACAGGTGGGGAAACAAAGGCCTGGGACGAGCCCAAGGGCAGCTGACATTGCTTTGCAGGGGGAGGGACCTGAAAACTTTGCTGCAAATGATGTGAGTTACCAGACTTAGCGGTCCAAAGCCTCGAGGTTCAGGGGCAACTGGAGACAGGAACCTGAGGCCAAGCCTGTCTCTTCCCAAAAGACCTACAAAGAGACAGTGTGTGCTTGTTTTTCACACCTGCCTTTATTTGGTTAGTTACTTATCTTTACCAATATAATAAGCACCCAGGGACCTGGAGCTCTTTTCTACTTTTAGGTAGTAGAGAGGGCAGGAAAAAATATGCTTGAGGGCTTTAAGGCAGACGTGAGGAAGAACTTTCTGAGAGTGGACCAAGTTGAGCAAAGGAACTCAGGCCAGAGAAGAAGCCCCACGGGACCCAATCATCTCATCTCTCTGAGCTCCCTCTCCAGTCCCACCACGGTGGCTGCCCTGCTACCCTCAAGGGAGCCGTGTGGCCTTGTCAATCATGAGAAGGGCCCGAAATTCGGGGGGCTCTCCTGGAGCCCACAGGGGTCCAGATCTAGGACATGGACCTGTTTGGGAGTCTAATGAAGACTGTCGACCCTGTCCCAGAAAATTCCACCTGTCCAGATTTTACCTGCTGGTTCAGCAGATCCTGAAGCCTGTCTGTGGACCCCAGTGTGGAGGGAGGAGGTTCAGGAGGACTGAGTTCCAACACGGTCCCCACCACTCACCAGCTGTGTGACCTTGAGTCACGTGACAGCTCTGGGCTTCAGTCTCCCATTATGAAAAAGAGGATAAGAGCACCTGCCCCACAGGGCATGGCAGGAAATTGATGCATGGAAAGCACTGGGCACAGAGGCAGAGGATCCCTGCGTGTGCCCTTCCCTCCCTCCTGAAGGGCTGGAGACGTAAAGAAAGAAGAAATGCCTGCAAAACTTCCCTTCAAAGTGGAAGGCTGGGGCCTCTGTTCACTCTTCAAGGCTTTCTCACCTTTCTACAAAGAACACGTCACGTGCATATAGAAAGGCTATTACAGGGGAGAAGGAGAACCAAAGAGGAATTATGAATAAGGTTGCCCCGTGAAGCCACCCTAGGTATGGTGGCCCTCCAGCCCCTGCCACCTCTTCGCCATGGCTCCTGTTCCAGTCACAGCACTCAGGCACACTTTCGTATATTTGTTCAGGTCGTTCTCTCTACCTGGCCCTTCCTTCTGCTCTTTTCCACTTGAGAAACTCCTATCCACCCATCAAAGCCCACCCCAGAAGGCCCCCTGCTCTGAGTTGGACAAGCTTCCCACTGCACCCAGCCTGCCCACAGGGCTTTGGTCTCCCTCCAGTCCAGGCCAACACACTGCCCTGCCATTTGCCTTGACTGTTGAGAGCCAGAACCCGGGTCATTGCCAGCTGGTACCCTGCTCTGAGGTGTAGCTTTGTGACCTCGGGCCAATGTCAAATGAATGAATGGACAAATGAGTGTTTTCCATGTCAAAACTTGGCTCATCTCATTGCTCATTCCCGGGAGTTTTTGAGAAGATGAGCATAACCTGATTCCCGATTTTATGGTAAAGCGTGTGCCGGATGGAACCAGCCAGAGAAGAGAGGACAAGGCTGTGCTGAGGAACAAACTAACTGAACTCTAACTCAAGGGTAATGCTTCTCAACCTTCTGTTCATTATCACCCTCTGCCCCTCAGAAGCCTTTATAGACAGTTTCTCCTAATCCCTTCCCACTATAAAATTCTAATATCCCAGATACACCGTATGTCTCTTTAAGTACCGCATGCATAACCATGATTTTACAGGGACCAGTTTTTGCCTCCTGGGGACCAGGAAATGCCTGCTCTGGGGGGGACAATCATTTGTACTGTGGCCTTTAGCCTTCAAAAGAGTCTGTGGGGCCGGCACCACTATCCCCATTGTACAGACTTGTAAACTGAGGCACAGGTGTTAGTTGTGAGGGGCGGGGCTGGGATGCACAGCCAGGAGTTTCAGGACACAGATCCTTTGACTTGCCTGCTGCCTTGAAGGAGAGGACAGGCAGCTGCGTGCCTCTGGGAAGGAGCCCTCAGCTGGGAGTCAGGCCCTCCAGCCACTTCCTGCTTCTGGGCCTCAGTTTCCTCCCTCCTAAGTCAGGTATCATGAGCACCCCTCAGGCTTCGAGCCTGAGCCTCGGAAAGGGAGGCTTTGGAAGCCAGGGACACTGGGTGGCCTCCCCCGAGGCAGGAGCTGCTGGGGTCAGGTGGAGGGAGGGGATGGCTGAGCTGCCGGGCCCAGAGACCCAGACGTCTGCTGTGCTCCGGGCTGGCGGCTTCCCAGGGGTGCTCGGCTGGGAGCCTGACTGGCCCCGGCTTTCCCCAGGGCCTGATAAACCAGAAAAAAAGAAAGCACGCTGTGAAGGGAAGGAAGCACCAGCAGACAAAGGAGGGAAGGGCACACTGATTCCATCGGCTCCAAGCCCTCAGCCACCCTGGCGGGCTGGGTAGGGCAGGACGTGCAGACGGGAGGCCTGGGGAGCTGGCGGCAGGATGCTGGGAGCCGGCTGCCCAGGGATCACTGTGCCCGCCTGTCCTGGTGCCCAAGCTGACTGGGGTGGGGACTGGGGCCAGGCCAGCGGGGATAGACCTCTGCTCACTGGCCCTACCGTCTCACTGGAGCCTCCTCACGATTGTCCCCACGTACAAATAGTATCTTGGAGCCACTGATGGGGCCAAAGTCCCACAGCCAGTCAGCAGAGAGCCAGGCTGGGATCTGGTTCTTTGGCTCGAAACTCCAGGCTCTCTCCCACCTCGTTCCTCACTCAAGCCTGCCAAAACCTGATTCTCTTGTCCACCCAGAACACAGAAGTCAAATAGACCCAGCTCACGATGTACCGGACAATTTCTACGTTATCTGACTTAACCTCCGCAGGGCCCCTTGAGGTTGGCTGGGTTATCATTCCTCCTTTACCAATGAGGACACTGAAACGTAGGGAGGTTAAGTGACATGTCCCGGGGAACCGTGACTGGAGTCCAAGCCCATGCTCCTTGCGGATGGGTCTCTGCCCCTGTAGGGAGCCAGCTCTCCCCTTGTCTGCGTGCTCCGGGCTCCCAGGCTGGGGGCAGGACGCCGCCTAGACCCGGGCCCTGAACTAGGCAGCCTTCCCTCGGGGCTCGAAGGGGAAGGGCTGAGAGATGGGGAAGAATAACTAGACTTTTTTTTTCCCCTGAAATCAGTAACCAGAAAAGATATCCTAAAACCTGCCGACAGAAGCAGAAAGAGTGAAGCCCGGCGCCTCCCCGGGGACCCAGTGGGATGAACGACACCTGGGCGCACTGGGAATCTGCAGGGGGAGGCACAGCATCCCGCTCAGCCACTTGCCTTACTCAGGACAGAGCAATGCAGCCCTAGCTGGCCGGGCTGGTGAGAGGAGGAGCAGAGAGAATCTGGCCAGGGGCTCTCTTGCTCGGCAGGGCTGGGCCCCATCTTGAGGCTTCATCCCGGACAGCTGGGTTCAGCCCGAGGTTTTCAAGGTACGCCGGTCTCAGCTTTTATACACTGACTGTGATCCCTGCGGACCTTCCTCAAAGACTCTAGCCTCTCCCTGAAAAGTCAGAAATGAGGCACTGGGATGAGTGAAACAGTGGAGGAAGGAAGGAGAGCAAACCTCAGGGATGTTAACAAGCGAGTCACCGCTGTGGGCAACTGGGCTTCATCCTGCTGGGACCCTCAGAGGGCAGAACGCAGCTCAGACAGGAAGGGGAATATTATCCCCTTGTTCCTAGCACCTGGGGCCAAAAGAGAGTGATAAGTGAGCTGCAAGGCAAGGGGCCATCACTTTACACCTGTTCAGAGCCAGCTGCCCTGGTAGAAGCTGGTATAAATACCCAGGTAAGTGGAGGGGATGTGAGGTGGGGCTCAAGTGGTACCTGACACCCTGTCCCCTGAGGCATCCCCTTCTCAGTCAGAGGTCCCCGGGCCAGGGGTACCCAAGGATGGGTCAGACCCGACGCCTGTCCTCCGGGAACTCACAGCTCCTCACGTAGACCGTCCCACCAGGAGACAATGACAAGCAGACCCACCATTCACACAGCACCTCCTGCGTGCAGGGTACCATCAGGAGCCCTTTAAGACAAAGAGCATCTCCATTTGGCGGAGCAGCACACTGAGGCTCAGGGGGGTTAAGGACGGTCCCAAAGTCTCACTCCAAGCCTGAAGCCTTCCCAGTGTTTCTGGGTGGGGACGGGAAGTACTGGAGAGTCTTAGAGAAGGGAGGCTGCCTGGATGAGGTGGTGCTGGGTCTGTACCTTGGAGGCCATGCGCACCTCAGCCCCTGACTGCTCTCCGTGCCCTGTGTCTTCCCACAATCACGCCACTTGGAGTCCCCAGGAGCATCTCATGAAGGCCTAAAATCACAGCTCATCAGGCTGGAAGGGACTTGGGGCTGGCTGGCTGGCTCAAGTCCTCTGCCACCTTCCTGTGACAAAGCTGAGGCCCAGAGAGGAACGAGATGTGCCCAAGCTCACAGAGCACGAGGTGGAAAGCCAAGGGAGGGAACCCAGGTCTCCTGACTCCCGGTTCAGTGCTCCCTCCCACACAGGTAGCGCCAGCCAGGTTCCCCAGGGCCCCGTCTCCACTCTCAGGAGTAGAGCTATCAAGGTGACTCAGGTTCATACTTTTTTTTTCTTGTTCTATGGCTGAATCTCCTTCCTGGGGTGTGCTGGGCTCAAAGCAGAATGTTGCAGGGAACTGGGAGACCCTCAGCTCGCGCTGGGGTGCAGGAGGGGCCGTGGGTGAGAAGGGGGCAGCAGGGCAGGGCTAATGGACCCTGCATATTACAGCCAGGGAAAAAGCGACAGGCTCCCCCTTCTGCCCCTGCTACCCAGATGTCCCCCGCCAGGTCATGGGGCAGAGGACCCCCCCACACACTCACCGGGGCGCTGGGGTATTGAAAACAGTGTTGGTACTGAGCCTGGGTGATCTAAAGTGCCAGAGATAGGAGCTGGGGGAGAATCCAAAACACAAAACAAACACATAACCGCCCCCGGAGGAAAAGTCCAGAGTCTGAATTTTAAACAGGAAGAACTAGGCGTCAGACTCAGAGGAAGATAACAGGGCCCGGCTGAGCAAAGAAACAACAGAAAAAGACGGAGGAAAGCCGGGGGAGGGTATTCCTGCCTGGAGTCTGGGCCCTTCCCAGCTCTCCCTCGTCACCAGGGTGCAGGGGTGCTGGGATCCCAGCTGCCACACGGTGACGGGGCACAGCCCACCCGGGGGACCGTGGGAGGCCTCCTTGGAGAAGCACTTGGGTGTGCACGAAAGAACACGGCTTGGGGGTAGGGGCGGGCAGGCAGACCAAGGCTGGAATCCTTGGGCAGCTGGCTTCCTGAGCCTCTGTTTCCCCTTTTGGAGAATGTGACTAAAAATGCCATCCTTGGAAGTACAGGCTAAGGAATACAGGAATGACCAGGGATGGGCACACAGTAGGGCTAATTTTATCAACCCAGAGATTCCCACAGCCCACTGGCCCAACAACGGAGGACTCTCTCCTCTTTAGGAAGCAACGGGGGCTCCCAGGTCCTCACCCTCTGCAGGCCCTGGCAGCCTGATGAGTCAAAGATAGTCCTTATGGGACCAGACAGACAACCTCTAACCTATTCGTCTGCTGGGACAATCATAATAAAGAACCGCAGGTGGGATGACTTAACAGAAATGTATTTTCTCACCATTCTGGAGGTTAGAAGTGTAAGATCAAAGTGTCAACAGGGTTGGTTTCTTCTGAGGCCTCGCTCCTTGGCATCTCCCTCTGTCTTCACGTGGTCCTCTCTCTCTCTCTCTCTCTGTCTGTCCTGCCCAATCTCCTCTTCTCTTAAGGACTCCACTCATTTTGGATGAGGACCCACCCTAATTACCTCCTTTTAATCTCATTATCTCTTTAGAGAACCTATCTCCAAACACAGTCATTTTCTGAGGCACCAGGGGTTAGGACTTCAAGGCATGAACTGGGGCAGAGCGGGGCCGGGGGGTGCACAATTCAGCCCAAACCCCAACCACGTGCCCCTCTGCCAAGCCTCCCCGTTCCAGGCTGCATCCCGGAATCCTCCATTCTGGCATCGGAAGGAGCTATAACCATCCTCGAGTCCAACTCCTGTTTTCCCAGAGACGGTAAGTGATTATCCCAGAACAAAACAAAAACATCCATCAAAGCCAAGCTCCTGGAGGAGGGCACATCCCAAGAGACAATGATCGAAGAGGACAGTCTCCTGTCCTTCAGCTGAGAGCACCCACAGGTGACACCATCGCATCGCGGTGTTCTGCCAGCTCAGAAGACTGTGGGCTGGAAGGCTCAGGTGAGGGCAGGGAGGGGGACATACGTCAGCCTGCACCTTACCGGGAGTGCCAGAATGAGTTTGTGTGTTCTTCCTGTGCGTGGCCACAGCTCAAAGTGCTTCACGTGGATCAGCTTGTAGAGGCCTTACAGCAACCCTAAGGAGTATGTGATGAGTCTTATAAACATTTTCAGGAAGGGGAAACTGAGGACCGGCGGAGTGACGTGACTAGCCCGTTGCCACGCCCCTGTGAGTGTGTGTGGCAGTGCCGGGACTCCATCGCAGGCAGCCTGGCTCCAGGGACTCCCGTCTCAGTGGCAGTGTTTTACCGCAAGGGAGGTGGCATGGGATGATCCCTCAGCTGGTCATCCGACCTGCATTTCTGTCACTTGCCGGGGAGGCCTTAGGCCTCAGTGTCCACACCTGTCAGAGGACAGATAAGATCAGATGCCTTGAGTCCAAGGCAGACGAGCCCCTTCCCTCTTCCCGGCCCCTTGGAGGCCTTCCTTGGGTCCAGAAGAGCAATCTTGGTCCTTGCTGCCATGGAGCAGTTGCATCTCAGAGACCCGGGGTCTAGAGGCAGAGCAGGGAACGAGGCCAGTTGCAGCCACCGCCACCTCTGTGCATCCTCCACCGGCCACGCTGGGGTGGCCCTGGCAGGAGGGGCCGCCATCTGCTGGCTCAGCAAAGTGGTAAAGTCTTCTTTGGGGGAAAACCATGCCTAGATCACACAGCAGGAGGCCTGTGAGCTGGTCCTGGGTACAGCTGGCCCTTCCCTCCCCAGGCACCACCCCTAGTCCCCGCCACCAGCCGGCATTATCAGGGGACAGACCTCACCTCCAGAAGGCCTCCGCAGTCTCTCACTCCACTCCCAGCTCCCCACCCAGGGCGGAGGCCTGGAGGTAGGAGCCTCGGGGTGGGACGGTGTCTGTCACTTAAATGGCTCCGACCTATGGTGGCTGCCTCACCAAACCACAGTATCCCCGCCCTAGAGAGTCCCCACAGCCGTGAGAGGGAAACGGGAGCCGCACGGAAAGCTTTGGTGACGAGGAGACGCGTTACTGAGATATTGGCAAGTAAAAAAAAGAGAAAATTGTATAAAATTGTATAAAACAATATGTGAAATATTCCATAGTCTTCAACACACATATACACGTAGATATTTTAATACACGTGCATAGAAAAAAGAAGCTTCACCAAAATGTTAACAATGGATTTCCTCTCTTTTTTCTTTTTTTTTTTTTTTTTTGCTTCTGTTTCCTTATACTTGTGGTAAGGTCTGTTTTGAGACCAATAAAAATTAATTTTATAAGTAAATATACACAATAGAGTAATGTCAAATACGTATATACAGAGCTTGGACACTTCCCATGATAACCTCTCTCTTTGGACGATTGTAACCCCCTCTAGTCTTTTTTGAGTCCTCATCATGAACTTCACACGTGCCCTTCACTTCATAATTTTCAAAGAAAAATCTCATCCATTATGTCGGTCCTCAGTGGGTGAATGAGGGCCGTGAGCACTAATGCATTATGCAGATGAGGAAACTGAGGCCCAAAGAAGAGCTGGGACTTGTTCCAAAGTCATCCTGCAAGTGAGAAGCAGAGGGGGCTTGACCCCCTGCTTCTAGATCCCTCTGGACTTGGGGGGTTCCCTCAGGGACTTGGGGTGCCTGGGCCAGGGCTTTGGACATCAGAGGGCTGAGAGCAGAAGGCACTGGCACGGACTCTTCTGGACCCAATGAATCACTATCTTGCTCTTAAACTCTCTGCCTCAGTTTCCCCAACTGCAGAAGCACAAGCCTGGCTTTCTCCCTCTCTACCCCTCCATCTTACAGTGGATGGAGGGACCCCCCGCACCACCACAGGAATATGGTCTGGGTCTGAGCCACGTCCTGTTCTCTGTCCTTTGCCATTCTCCCCCCTATTCTTCTTGGTGCCCACAGGGCGCCCCATTTCCCTACAGGGCCCTGGATCCTTCCTGGAGGTGCGGGAGGGGCTCACTGTGCAGCCCAGAGCAGCCAGCCAGTGCCCCTCTCTGGGCGGCGGCTGCCTCCTCCGTGACACAGGAGGATGAGCGCCGCGCCTGTCCGGTCCTGCAGGACGAGCATTAGCTGAGCACAGAGCTGCCCCGACAGAGACTCGGGCTAAGTTCGGGCAGCTCTGTGGCTGCACTGTGGACCCAGAGACGAGTCCGGGTAGATGACTGCCCAGGGCCCGGGAAAGAGCTCGCTCGCCACGGAACAGCCAGCAACAATACTGTACTTCTCTGGGCCTCGGGTTTCCTCTTTGTGAAATGGGAGGTCATTCAGAGGGCCCCAAATGGCCAGTTTGTATAAAACAACCACTACAGGAACCACAGTTTCTCTGGCTCGGCTCCTGGCCTGGGGGATGGAAAGGCGGAGGTAGCCAAGATCAACAGTGGGCTTACGTGGGCCCAGATACCCACTGTGACTGCTGTCTCCGAAAACCTTGCTAAAGGTTGGGTGCTTTTGGTGAATGAGATCCCCAGAGGGCACGTTTCAAGGAGGGAGGGGCAGGGCCATATGGGAGCAGAGCGCAGCTGGCCCCAGGCCAATGTGGCCCCCGGGGCGCGGGAGCTGCCCTCTGGCTCCACACACTGAGCAGTGTGGCCACAGGATAATAATAGTGGCATTTATAACAACCCACACTATGAATCACTCACCTTGTGCCAGGAATGGTAAGTGCTTTATTAGGATTCACTCATTTAAACGTCAGACAGCCCTAGGAGGGAGGTTCTATTTTCATCCCCTGGCTTGCAAATGAGGAAACTGAGGCGCAGGGAGGCCAAGGAACATGCCCAAGGTGAGGCAGCCAGCAAGGGCAGAGCTGGGATTTGAACCCAGGCAGCCTGGTGCCAGTATTAACCCTTTAACCACTGTGCTGCACTGGCGCCCAGGAGACCCTCGATCCCTGCCCCAGCGGGCCAGCCTTCCTGCTGCTCCTCTCCCTGTGCACAGGAAGCACTTTCTGGGCCTGATTGGGACACAACAGAGAGGGGGACACATTAGGAATACAAGACCAGTGTCCCCTTGTTACCCCCCACAACGGCCCCATGATGCCGCGGTGCCTCTGTCTCCTCTTTATCCCTCTACGGGAGGCTTTGTGAGGCTGAATGAGGCGGTTGCCATCACACACCATGCAAACAGCATCCATCACTTGGCTCCGTGTATGTGAAATTGAGTAAATGGGCAGTGGCACCAGAGCTGAAACTTGAAGCCAATCATTGGACTTTAAGTCCAGCGCTCCTTCTGCTGTGCCCTGCTGCCTAGAAGGACTCACGGTCAAGACTGATCCCTCCAGGAAAGGGCCAAGGGCATGGGCTCTAAAGCCAGGGGTCCAGACTGCCAACTATTGGTTACTCTGGGCAATTTACGTCACATCTCAAAGCCTCAGGCTCTTTGTAAAATGGGGACCAGAGGGTTAATCTGCGGCTTTTAGAATTGTGCCCAGCACACCTTAATGCTCCGTAGGTGAGTTATTATCAGGGAGCTGCAGGAGAGAGAGAAGGTGAGGCAGTCAGGAAGGCTCCCTAGAGAAGGCAGGAGGACTGATGGATGGGGAGGAACTAGACAAGACACACAGCAAGCAGGGGATTCTTCCAAATGGTGGTCACAGGGAAAGGGCACTGGACAAGGAGTCAGAAGGTTTCAGCCCTTGTCCCAGTGGCGCCACCAAAGTGCTGTGTATCCTTAGGCAAGACACACCCCCTCAAGTAAATCAAGGCGGGCAGTTCAGATGAGCGCTCAGCCTGGCCAGTTGCCTGTCCCTGTTCTCACTTCCAGAGCAAAGGTTTGAAGGCTGGACTAAGCCAGGTGACTCAGGCAAAGGGGGAGGTGAGGCAGGGAGGGAGATCCTGGATGGACAGAGAGACAGCAAGCCAAGGGAGACATTTTGCCAGAATCAAACACTTTCATTGCAAGGCAGAGAGAGAGCTTTCTCAGAGGAGAATTAGAGGTTCAATATTTTGGCTATAAGAAATCTCCAGGCAAAAGTTCATGATGGCTTTGTTCCAGGGGAGGGACTGCTGGTGGCTTTTTTTTTTTTTTTTGGCTTATCTCTGTATGCAGCATCTTGACAATGACCTGACTATATGTTGCTGTATGATTGAAAAAAAAGAAGAAAATAAATTAATAATAATAATAATAATAGAGCAATAAGTTTTCAAAGTTATAAAATTAATGGCAGTATTAGTTCTGATTCTTACTCTAGGGCATAAAGGCTTTCTTTCTTTACATGGACAGCCTCCCTGTGACACGGTGAGACTGCTCCTGGGCTGGTGCCAATGCCACCTCCTCAGTGAGGCCCTCCCTGATGACCTGGGGGTGCTGAGAGCTCACAGAGAGGGGAGAGAGGAGGCCACGGCCTGGCAGCAGCAGAGTAATCCTGCACCGGTGTGCGTCCCAATGGGACAGGGAGTTCAGCCAGGGTGCTCGGGACGGCGGTGACAGCGCTGCTCCGGCTCCGGCCCCCAGACTCCTCCAAGGGAGGCTGCAATCTCGCCCCAACTCCTGTTCACAGCCTTTCGTGTCCTCAGTGATGGTAACTAGCGTGACCTGTGCTTGCTATGCTCCTGGCAACGTGCTAGTCTAACCACTTCCCAGGAACCATTTTATTCAACCCTCACAACTCCCCTCTGAGATGCCCAGCACCCCTCTAACCCTTGCAGGGCCCAGGGCCCACTTACCCTAGGTCTAAGTATTTTGAAGTGATAAATCAAATCAACCACGTGAAATGTCCCATCCTCCTGCTTTGATAAAGTAGCAGATGGGCCTTCAAAATGACTGGGAAGGAAAAGGTCACATTTAGGTATCTTGAATGCCTCAGAGCTCCTCTCTGGGACTGGTGGCCCCCACCCCAGCCTTTCACTTCTCTTTCCACCATCAGCCCCATACCTCCTACGAACAAAGGCCCCTAAGGCAACCTCCAGCCGAGGGGTCCGCACACTGGCATCCACCTCTGCCCTCAGGAGGACGGGCCCCTGGAGAGGGCGCAGGGCCACCTGGGAGGGAATTCTCAAGTTCCTGGGGCTGCAGTAGGGCTGGGAGGGGAGGGATGTGGGCTCTGGGCAGGCACATCCTCTGGCCCTTGGGGCTTCTCACTCCCTGAGAAGGACTTGTCCAGGGGAAGTGTCAGACCTTGGCATTACTGCAGGTAGATTCAACTGCTATCTCCATTCTACAGAAGGGAAAACTGAGACTCAGAGAGTCTCAGTTTGTTGTCCAAGGCCTCACAGCCAGGAGTGGGGAGTCTGGATTCAAACTCAGAGCTGGCTGACTCTGAAGCTAAGCTACCTTTCCTGG
The DNA here is from genome assembly GCF_048564905.1 of Vicugna pacos. Lineage (NCBI taxonomy): Eukaryota > Metazoa > Chordata > Mammalia > Artiodactyla > Camelidae > Vicugna > Vicugna pacos. Next base: position 3,166,615 of record NC_132992.1, read on the forward strand.
GAGGGGACAGCAGGTCTCTGTGCGGCTGTGTTAGGGCTAACCCCTGGGCAGAGGGGGGCTGTTGTCCTAGTCTACAGAAAGAGCAGAGAACGGATTGGGGCTCAAAGAGCTCCCTTCTAGGCTCACGGGGACAAAACATCAGAAAAAAATAACTCCAATGCCAGGCAGAGGAAGCTAGGAGCCACGTTCAGCAAGCCTCTGTATTTCAGATGGGCTGGGAGGGCGGGAGAGGCTTTGGACCAGGGGAAGAGGTGGGGGGAACTTCAGGCAGAACTTAGAACACAAAACAAGGCTGAGAACGAGCAGGGTATACCTGGGGAACAGCCGGTCTTTTTCAGCATGTTGGTGGTCAGAGCCTTGGATGGGGACCAGGGAGTGGATTTCTTGCTGCAGGCAGTGCCGGGGATGGACCCTGTGGAGGTGTCTGGGAATATCTGCAGGAAGATGACAATGCCCTAGTACAGACCAGCAGGCCAGGGTGCCCTCCCTATTAAGAGAAGGTCCCACCAGGCTGACTGTGCCCTAAGAGATGCTCTGGGCTGGGGTCTGCCCAGGCCACTCCAGGACCATGTCCCTGACTTCTCCACCAGAATGGGATGCCATCAAACCCAGACCACACAGGGAGCTCCCTAAAGAGGGAAGCCCCACACCCCCACCTTTCCTATCCTCAGCACTGGGTCTGTTCACCCACTCAACAAACATTTCTCAAGCTCTTGGCCATCGTGCGGTCACACGCCGGGGCACTGGGCATGTGCAATGAAGGCTCTGCCCTCCAGGAACACCCAGTCCCACAAAGGAGACAGACACACTTGTAAATCAGAGCCCTTTCTACACGGCCTTGCAATTATGGGGACCCAGAGCCACGTGGGAGCCACAGGGGAGCGACCAGTGCCTGGGAAGGAGGCAAGGGTGGGGAAGGAGGAGCTCCAGGGGAGGGGACAACAGAGGCAAAGGCATGGGGGCCTGAAAGACACCCCACCCAGATTAGAGAGTGGCAGTGAGACTGAAGCAATTCGCGTTGGGGGGTTGATGAAGTAGATGGGGCTGGGGAGGCAGGGGTGCTTCAAAGGCCATGCTAAGGTGTTCAGACAGTCCCTCTCTCGGCAGTAGGGAGCCATTACAGGGTTTTTAACAGGGGTGTGAAGGCTCATATTGCATTTTGGAGATGGAACTTTGGGAATTCTGGAGAAGAGAAGTAGGAATCTGTGTGTGTGTGTGTGTGTGTGTGTGTGTGTGTGTGTGTGTGTGTGTGTTGTGCAGGGGATAGGCAAGGCTGGGAGCAGGGGAGTCCTGTTAGGGAACCGGCCTCAGGGTCCTGATAGGATGAAAGGAGGCCTGAGCCCTTGAGGGGATGGAGAGCAGAGCCAGGCTGGGGAGATAGTGGGAGGCAGGAGTCACAGAATTTGGTGACTGTCCCTGGGGAGTGAAGGGCCAGCAGGACAGATTCTAGCCTGGGTCCAGGTGGTTGGTGCACCCCTCTACAAGAGGTGGGGCAGGTCTGAGGAGAGATGATGAGTATGTGGTCAGACCAGCCTCGTGGGAGAGCCTACAGGAACCTGCGAGTGGTGGGGGCCAGTCCCAGGCCTCCCCTCTGCCCCAACTGTATCCCCCATCTCCAGCCTCCAGCACTTCCTGTCCCAGCTACCCCATGACTAGGGGGGCTTCAAAGGCCCCTCCTCCTTCCCCCCTTCCCCTCCCAGAACTACCCCCAACCCCAGCCTTGGTTTGGCCCAGTGAGGCCAGCCAGGCTGCAGTTTGGTCTTTCTGGGCAAGAAGCCAGGGGATGCGCTGTCTGGGGACCAAACCCAGTAGGAGTTAACAGGCCTTGGGGGACTTAGGCAGTGATCTGAGTGGCAACCCCATCGCCCCTGGTTGGGCCTCTGGGATACAGGGAAGAGAGGTGAACACAGGACCAGCCCGTACCCCTTCCTCCCTGGGCTCACAGACACACGGAGTCCCTGGCCCATCCTCACATTTACCCTGAAGGGGAAGCAGGGCCAGCATGTCTGGCCCCATTGCTGAGATGAGGACACTGAGGCCCAGGGAAGCCAGATGCTGCTTCTCTGATCATGCTCCCCTCTGGCTTCAATGTTCCCACCTCTTACAGAGGCAGTGCTTCAGGGCTCCTGGAAGAGAGTGGGATGGAGCCTTGGATCCTGCCCTGCTGCTCCCCTACCCTGGGGTCGAGGACCAACCTTCACCAGCTGGGCCTCAGTTTGCTCACCTGTATAATGAGCATGGCGGTGCCCACCCCCCCAGGGGCCATGAGGACTCCACAAGGGCGTGTATGTTACAAACACAGCCCAGATCTGGTACCCGACAGGTCCATTTCCAGAGAGGAGGAACTTAGACCTCACATACTGAAGAACTGCCTGATGATTCTATAAGAAAAATACATTTTTTGGATGACTTGTATAATTTTAAGAAAATATCAAAAATTAATTCTTTAAAACCCCAAAGCGAGTCTGCAGTAGGATAAGCCCTGGGCCCCAGTCCTGGCTCTCCACACTCACCAGACACCCCCACCGCAGGCTGACCCCTGGGAAAACAGCCCCGCCGGCTCCCCACCCCGGCCTAGTGCTGTCCCTGGCAAAGGGCTAGGGGCCACTTTCCCAGCAGTGAGGCCAACTCAGTCGGGTGGGACGCAGTGGCGACAGCTGATAAGCCGGCCTGTTTAGTTCTGTCTGCGGCAGGCCTTGGGGGAGGTCCAGGCGGCAGACAGCATGGCTGTGGCCTCTTCCCCTTCCTGGGCCGGCTTGGTGCCCCTGGGACTGGTTCAGCCCTTGCCAGGGGGTCCTGCAGCCACTGTCTGCGGGCCCCTTGCTGGAATGAGCTGGGCATGGGGGTAGGGATGGGCAGAGGCAACCGTGGCTGTTGTTTTAAGCTGTTTTCTCTTTTAGTGTAGGTATTACATTCTCTCAGTTTTAAAAAGCTCCATGGGCTTTCTAACGCTCATCCCCGGTGCCCCCTCCCCCAGGGGTCTCCCTAGAGGCAACCAGGGTCTAGGAGCAAATACACACCTGTGTATCCCCGCTATGCCCCCCACCCCCACCCTGAATACTTCCCAGTGCCTGCATGGGGGTGTCCTGAGGGCCTTTGCCCGTGTCTCTGGGTACATCTTGGTCCCCATGGGCCACATTCTCACTGGCCTCCAGCTCTGCCCGCCTGTGTCCCTCTGCCCGGCACACTCCTCTCTGCTTCCCTCTCCAGCCCCTTCCCAAGCCCCTCCTTTCCTTCTTCCATCAGCTCATTCTTTCTCATCCTCCAGGTCACAGCCTAAACATGCTCCCTCCGGAAGTCCTCCCTGATCCCAGGCTTCAGTCCATCCCTGCTCAGTGCTTCCAGGACACCCGAACTTCTCGGCCAGGCCGACCTGGGATGGCTTGTTAATAATCTGTGTCCCCACTGGACAGTAGGGTGGCCGACCTGTCCAGCTCACCGCGGACTTTCCCAGTTTGGGCACTGATAAGCCCATGTCCCAGGAAAGCCCTCAGGCCCAGGCAAAGCGGACAGCTGGCCACCCTGGTAGACGCTGAGCTCCTTGAGGGCCAGGACGAGATCTGCCTTATCCATCCCAGTCCCCCACCTCAACCCGGGTACCCAGAAATTCCATAAGTATTTGCTGCATTATAAAAATAACAGCCCACTTATGTAGCAATTACTCTGTGCCAGGTACTATTCTGAGCACCTTACACGTATAAATGTATTTAATCTTCACAACAATCCAATGAAGCAGACAGGGGCTCTAGCAAGGTTAAGACACTTGCCCAAGGTCACAGGGCGAGGGTGGGGGTGGAGCCAGGGGTTCAAGGGTCTTTACCCTTGGCCATCCTGGGTACACGGCTGTTTCTGGGTCTCCTGGCCAGACCTGCACAGGCTCTTACAGAGAGGGCTGGACAGGAAGAACCCCCGCCGGGGTTCCCGCAGCCCTGCGGTGGGCAGCCCTGCCGGGAACACAGGGCTGGCCAGAGCTTGCGGGAGAGACCTCACGTTAGGCCCGTGTTGCTGGAGTGGGGGGTCCTCCTGGGAACAGCATCCCGATGCCCCAGGGCTTTGCTGCCAATATGGGAATTCTCTCTGCGATTGGAAGAGGGGGAGGCTTGGTAAGGAAAATTAGGGGAGCAATAATCATAGACCCTATTTTACAAGGGTGCTTACAGAGGGTTAATGACCTGTTTTCTGAAGGCCTGAGAGCTCTGTATAGCTGCCTCTTCAACAAGGGACCCCCTTTTGCTTTAAAAAAGAAAAAGGGCTGGGGAAGCCTTTCCTACACAGAAAGCCTCCTCTCCAACGTGGAGTCCTGGGGCCTCAGCCCTGACTCAGGGTCCTTCCCACTCTAGCTGAGTATCCATGGGCAGGTTCCTAAGCCTCTCTGAGCCTCTCTCCTGTTTTGTAAAGTAGAATTGCTTGTGGATTAAATGAATTAATAAATACAAAGTGTTTAGAATAGTTGTGACACAGAGTGAAGGCCGGGTAGGCTCTGACGGTGTTATTTCATGTTTATGTCATTCCATCTTCCTAGAAAGCCCTTCCCCACAGCTCCATGAAATTCTCTGCAAGGCCTTCCCACCCCTGTGACTCAAGGCCGCCTCTGTGTGTCTGAGATCAGGGGACACTCTGCACCTTAAAGGTGTAGCCTCATCCATCATTCGCAGTGACAGGACACCGAGAACACAATCAACCCTTAACCTAATCAGTTACAATAAACCGTTGGAAACACAATGACAACGGTTGTGGAGATCTGGCTGAGTGGCTTCTGTCAGGAGGCTGGGCGTGCGGGCGCGCCTGCGTGGAGTCTGGAGCAGTCGGTGGTGACGAGGAGCGTGGGGGTCAAGGGTCTGACGTCTGGGTTTGGATCGCAGTTCCTTTGTGAGTTACCTGTGTGAGGCTGGGCTCAGGGCCGCCTGCTCCTCGTCTGGAAGATGGGGGAAGCAAGCACTGTCCTCACAGCGCTGTGAGGAAGACACGCTGGGGTGATCCACTCGAAGGCTCAAGAAACTACAGCTGTGAAGCCTCAGGCTGGTACTAGCTGGCTAAACGCCAGTTTCCTCATCTAGAAATCTACAGGGGAGCAAATGCACCCAGTAAACCCAGCTCACATGGTGCTTTAGAGCGACGCGCTCAGCACGAAGCTGGGACAATGATGAAAAGAAATATGAAAAAGGAATATATATATATATATATATATATAATATATATATATATATATATATATAACTGAATCACTATGCTGTATACCAGAAATTAAACCCAACATTGTAAACAGACAATACTTCAATAAAATAAAATAAAATAAGACAATGTGATGCTGGCGTACAGAGAGACATATAGACCAGTGGAACAGAACAGAGAGCCCAGAAATAAACCTACTCATGTATATGGTCAAAGGATCTTTCAACAAAGATGCCAAGACTACAAAAGGGGGAAGAATAGTCTCTTCAACAATTGGTGCTGGGAAAACTGGATCTCCACATGCAAAAGAATGAAGTGAGATCCTTATCTTACACTATATACAAAAGTCAACTCAAAACGGATGAAAGACCTAAATGGAAGAGCTGAAGCTGTAAAACTACCAGTAGGAAACAGGGGAGAAGCCTTATAGTGTCAGCTTTGGCAACACTTTCTTGGATATGACACCAAAAGCACAGGAAATAAAGGCAAAAATAGACACATGAGATGGCACCGAACTTACAAACCTCCACAGAGCAGAGGAAACAATCAACAAAGTGAAAAGGCAACATACAGAATGGGAGGAAATATTCACAAACCATGTATCTGATAAGGGGTTAAAATCTATAGCAAATCAATAGCACATAAATAAATAAATAACCCAATTTAGTAGAATTACCATATGATCCAGCAATTCCATTTCTTGCTATATGTCTTAGTCCTTTCAGGCTGCTGTAACAAAATATCATTGACTGGGTGGCTTATAAACCACAGAAAACTATTTCTCACAGTTTTGGAGGCTAGGGCTTCCAAGATCAAGGTCAGCTTCCGGTGAGAGCCCTCCTCTGGGTCGCAGACTGCTGATTCCTCATTGTGTCCTCACAGGACAGAGAGCAAGGAGTGAGCTAGCACTTTGGTTTCTTCTTAAAAGGGCACTAATTCTATCATGAGGGATGCACCCTCATGGCCTAATTACCACCCAAAGGCCCCATCTCCAAACACCATCGCATTAGGATTAGGGTTTCAACATGTGAATGTGGAAGGGCACAAGCATTTGGTCCATAGCAGTGTATATCCAAAAGAATTGAAGACAGGATCTGGGGGAGATATTTGCACATCCATGTTGATTATAGCATTATTCACAGTAGCGAAGAGGTGGAAGCAGCCTAAATTTCCTTTGAAGGACAAAATAAAACATAGAATATAGGTACACAACAGCATGTTATTTAGCCCTAGAAAAAGAAGGAAATTCTGTCACACGTTACAACATGGATGAACCCTGAGGACATTAACTAAGTGCAATGTCAGTCACAAAAAGACAAATATCGCATGATTCCACTTACATGAGGACTCTAAAGTAGTCAAACCAGTAGAAACAGAAAGTGGATTGTGGTTTCCAGGGGCTGAGGGGAGGGGGAGATGAGATGTTCAGCTGGTTTAGAGCCTCGGTTATATGAGATGAAAAAGTTCCAGAGATCTCTTGTATAGCAACAGGCGTACAGTTAACACTACTGCACTGCACACTCAAAAATGGTTAAGACGCTAAGCTTTATGTTATGTGTTTCTCACCACAATAAAAAAAATAAAAGCCACTCTACTCAGATATAAAAAAGAATAAAATAACACCATTCACAGCAACATGGGTGGAGCTGGAGATCGTCATACTAAGTGAAGTAAGCCAGAAAGAGAAAGAAAAATACCATATGATGTCACTTATATGTGGAATCTAAAAAAAGGGGACAGAGACAGATGAACGACTTATTATTTATAACTTAGATGATTGATTTCTTGAATATGTGTCAGCACATCTGACTGTCCTTTATGATTGGATTACTGTATTCTGTTGATTCTTATTTTGTGGTTGGCTTTATGCCTTTGATAACCATGTAAGTTGAAAAAGCTAAAGCTCTAAACTGTTCTTCGAAACAAGGAACAGTACATACATGTAAATTTTTTTAAATGTGCAGTATATTATATGTATATGTATTTATATGAAATATATTGTGTATGTGCAAATTATAACAATTCTACCTGATAAAACTGAAAAATGAAAACATAAATAAATAAAAGGCACAAATCTTAATCAAAAAAAAAATACTGGCAGGGAGATCCCCCCATTCTAACCCAATTTCTGGTGCTTGTCCAGAAATTTCCTCCTTGTAATCACAGCATACAAATACCACTGTATGCTTCAGGGGAAAAAAATACTCCATTGTTTTATCCTTGCAAAAGCAATAATGCTTATTGTCAAAAATACAAACAGGAGACGTGCAAAAATAAAACCCCCTGCAGCAACCGCATTGCTCAGAAGTGACCTCCAACAGTCCCCCACATCCCCTCCCGCCCCTTCTACATAGTTGCAAACACAGGCTATTCCTTCTCCCAAAAACTGAACCCACAGAGTACATACCGCCTTGCAAACTCTCTTCTTTTGCTGTGCGAGATCAAATCGATTGAACTGCAGTTCTTCCAAACTACAACAACAACACATGCTGCAGTGGCAAACTAAAGGTCACAGAGAGATGGGGACCCCGAGAGAGTGCCACCCCCTCTCTTCTCCCACCACCAGGAAATCCAAAACAGGCTGGCAGGAGCCTCTCCGCGGGCTCACGTGCAGGGAAGGAAAGGTTCATATCCCTCATATTCAGAATTCCTACACGTGAAATGGAAAATGTCAAACTATAGAAAAATGGGCAAACAGGTTGGCGGTTGCCAGAGGCAGAGGGTGAGGGGAATAGGGGAAGGTGGTGCAAAGGTCCAGACTTCCAGGTACAGGACGCTTGAGTTCTGGGAAGGTACCACATGGCAACTAGAGTTAACGATGCTCTACTGCGTATTTGAAAGTGCTAAGAGAGCAGATCTTAAGAGTTGTCATCATAAGAAAAAAAGAGGTAATTATGTGAGGTGATGAATGTTGATTAAATTTATTGTGGCAATCATATGTCTATATGTACGTGTATGTATACATATATAAATATATAGCATGCATATATAATTATGTGTTATCCCTTAAATGTAAACAATGTTATATGTCAATTACATTTTGATAAAACGAAAAAAAGAAAAATGGGCAAAACCACTGGCTACTTTCTTTTAATATCACACCCACTTTTCTTTAGGTTCATGCGAACATTAACCAAGTTATTTATCCTGGAGAAAGCTTGGAGGCTTACTTCTGTCTCTGTCTCTGTCTCACACACACACACATCACTTTTTTAAAGCACAAAATGCAATCATACTTCACACACTACTGCACAATTGCCCTTTTCTGCCTGACAGAACATCACAGACAACCCCGCAAGTCACCGCATACAGATTCAACCAGTGCCTTCTCAGTGGTCCGCAGCATCCACCAGCAAGGGTGCAACCAAATTCATTCCCCGCCCCCCATGCCCTGGAGGTGGACGCTGGGATTGCCTCTATGAAGAACACTACAGTAAAAAAAATCTGTATTTTTTTATGGCTAGCACTGAAAGTGGGCAATCGGTGGGGAAGGGCAGGCCCGTTTCTATTTTAATAGTTAGTGCTTGGTGGAGAATGGTATCTTGTTTATGGTTTTATTTGCATTTCCCCAACAAATGGGGAAGTGGTATCCTTTCTCAGGACTGCATTTTCTCTTCTGTGAAATGGTTTTGCCCATTTTTCTATTCTTTGACTTTTTCCAATTGATTTATAGGAATTCCGTATGACGGGTCATGCGGGATATGAGGGACACAAAGCTTTTATCTACTTGCACATAGTGGTGGGGAGGGGATAGCTCAAGTGGTAGAGCGCACGCTTAGTATACCCAAGGTCTTGGGTTCAATTCCCAGTACCTCCCTAAAAATAAAATAAATAAGTAAACCTGATTACCTCTCTACCAAAAAAAATTTAAAAATAAAATAAAACATAAAAAATATTTATACATAACAAATACTTCTCTCCATCTACTGTCTATTGTCTCTAGACTTGTTTCCAGAGTCTTTTACCATGTAGACATTTAAAAATCTGATATGGTCTAATCTGTCTTTTCCTTCATGCTTCTGGGTTCCTGGGGTGCTTGAGAAGATCCTCCTTACCCTCAAGATTATTCAAGACTTTTCCTCAACTTATATTTTTACATCTTATTCTTTTACTTCTTATTTTTCATATTTAGGTCACTTATCCAGATGGACGCAACCGTCTTTTTTCACTTAATCACGTACATACTTCCTCATTAGTTTATATTGATTATCTTACTCTTTTAAAATGCTGCATCGTGTTCCATGAAAGATACACCAACTTATTTCACTTGGACTATTTGGGGGGTATCAAAGTTACTTCTTGTTTTAAATACTATTTACTACTAATAATAACTACCAATTATCCAGTGCCTATTACATGCCAGGCACAGACCTAAACACACTCCACATACTATCTCATTTAACCCTCACAACAGTTATGGGTAAAGTCTATTTGCCTTTTTTTAATAAATGAGGAAACATGTATCTCGTCAAGATCACACAGCTAGGAAATAAGTGGTGAAGCCAGGATTCTGATCTAGTCCAATGCTGAAGGACTCAAAAATCCCAAGCTCTTAACCACCACATGCACTTTCTCTAGTTCTTACAAATGTGACTTGAAATACCCCTTATTTTAATTCTGTAAGGATGAAGAAAGGGGGAAATAAACATTTCTTATGTACTTCCTCCTCCCCCAAAACCCTGTCCTAGAGGCTTTCACAAGCCATCTCCTGAAATGCTTACAGAAATCCTCTGAGTGGTGGGGTTATCCGCTTCTCAGACATGAAAATGGAAAATTCAGAGAGATTAGGACACTCACTCAAGGTTCGTCAGTGACCGTGGGGGGTTCAAATCCAGTTCTATGCGACTCACGTATTCCAACTTTTCACTCGGAAAGATAAGCTCATTAGCTTTACAAATATGTTGATGAACCCGGCGGTTTTTTGTTTTTGTCTTTTTCTTTTGCTGCTGTTGAACTATTTCCTTGGGACACATTCCCAGAGTGAGATTACTGCGTCAAAGGGTGTGAATATTTTTACGGCTTTCCGTCTACACTGCCAAATTGTTATTACCAAGGGCTGCACCCACATTTTCTGCCACCAGCACTTTGGGGAGCTTACAGATTCAAATACTCAGGTAGGGAAACTTAGCTTTCAAAGGCGGTTTCACTCAACACAGTAAGCCCTGGGCAGGAGCATTTTAGAGCGATCTGGTGGATAAACACTGTTTTCACCCCCGAACCCCTCCATCTCCCCCACCCACACCCAGAGTATAGTGGGTTTAGGGGTTGGGTGCTGTTGTTTTTTGTTTTGTTTTGCATAACTTTGCCTCTCTTAGGAAATCCTTTAAAACGTGACTAAAATGGGATTAAGCATAGTTAGGTTTGTCTTTTAAGAAAAGGACAAATCTGACAAAAACCCTTTTCTGATGCAGTGCCCCTTGGGGAAAGTGCTCCCTGCAGCTTGGAGCCGGAAGGGCTACTCTGAAAGGGGCATCTGGGGAGGGGGCCGCCCTGGGAGGGGGCGTCCGGGGGAGGAGGCATGTTGGGGAGGGGGCCGCCCTGGGAGGGGGCGTCCTGGGGAGAAAGCATGTTGGGGAGGGGGCCGCCCTGGGAGGGGGCGTCCGGGGGAGGAGGCATGTTGGGGAGGGGGCCGCCCTGGGAGGGGGCGTCCTGGGGAGAAAGCATGTTGGGGAGGGGGCCGCCCTGGGAGGGGGCGTCCGGGGGAGGAGGCATGTTGGGGAGGGGGCCGCCCTGGGAGGGGGCGTCCTGGGGAGAAAGCACGTTGGGGAGGGGGCCGCCCTGGGAGGGGGCGTCCGGGGGAGGAGGCATGTTGGGGAGGGGGCCGCCCTGGGAGGGGGCGTCCGGGGGAGGAGGCGTGCCGGGAGGGGGCTGCGCGGGGAGGGGCGGGGGTGGCCGATAAGGCGGGAGCGGCCCGTCGCCACGGCGGCCCCGGCTCGGCAGGAAGGCGGGAAGGGGCCCGGCCGGGAGAGAGCAGATAACGCCCGGCGCTCGGGCCGCCGAGACTCGCAGACGCCGCGGCCGCGGGAGATAGAGGCGCCCGGGCGCGGGCGGCTCCCGGCGCCCGCAGCGGGCAGGTCCGGGGGCGGCGGGTTGGCGGGGCGGCGGGCGCGCCCACGGCCCCGAGGGTCTCGGGACGCGCCAGGTCCGGGGCCGCCGCGCGACCTCCGCGCGCACCATCAGCGCTGGGATCCTGGCCCCGGCCCAGGGCTGCCCCGGTGACCCCAGGCCAAAGTCCTCCCTTGGACCTCGGTGCCCGCCTCTTAAGACGAGGGCACTGAGGAGTCGTTAATAACCTCTCAACACAGGGGGTGTGACAGGCTCCTCGCCGTGTACAGGGGCCGCGCGCTGTTACCGAGCTGGGCTCTAGACGAGAAGGCTAGTGACACGGCCTGCTTTTCACAGATGGGGGTGAAGGAACTGGCCCTGGACACCTGGCCGTTGAGATCCGAACCGGGTCCAGGACCCAGAGCACCACACTGCCTTACCCCACCAACAGGGGCTTCCTCCCCCTTAGAGGTTGACAAGGAAATCTCCAACAGTGGCATTTGCATTCTGCCTTTTCAAATTCCTCAGATTCCCCACATAAAGTTCAGTTGGCTGCCAGACAGCCAGGGAGGAGGAGGGCTGGGAGAGGCCGAACTGGGGCAGCCAGGAGCCATAAACTGGCCCCAGCTCTCCAGCGGAGAGACAGCTTTGGGGGTGGGTGGAAATTCACACACACACACACACAGGGAACCTCCCTTTCATCACGCCACTGCCAAAATTAAACATCTCCTGACAACAGCAAGTTGGTCCTGACGTCTCTGCCTGGCATTCAAGGCCCTGCCCATCAGGCACTGACTCTCCTGCACCAGCCCGGCCTCCAGAGCACCCCTTCTGTTGTATACAGTTTGCCTGTTGCAATGTCTCACTCGCCCTTTTGGCTCCTTGGCAATCCTACAGCCGTCCTCTTTCTCCCCCTCTCACCCCCAATAAGGATTTAACTCTTCACGGCGCTTACTAAAGGATTTTCAAGGGTTTGGTTTTTATTTTTTGTTCTGTTTCGTTTGCATTAAGCAGCCTTAAGAACCATGCCCCAAGTAAGACTTGACTCCTCTGTAACACAGCCACCATTGATTGCATGCCCACTGTGTGCCAGGCTCTTACATACAGAATCTAATCCTGTCAACAACCCCAGGAGATAAGAGATATCATTCCCATTTTACAGATAAGGAAAACTGAGCTTGGGGAGGTCCAGGGTCACAGAGCCAGGAACTGGTTTGGCCTAACTCCAGACTCAAGCAGCTCTGAAAGGGGCATCTAGGGGAGGGGACCACCCTAGGGCATCTTGGCGAGGAGGAATCTTTGGGAGGGGGCTGAACATAAGTAAAAAATGACTAAGAGACCTTGGTTCTTCTAGGCATTTTGTCACTAACTCAGCGTTTGGACAAGTCCCTCTCTTTGCCTGGGTCTCAGTCTACTGGGATTAAAGTGGAGATGCCAATTCCTGCTTCCCAGGGCAGTTGTGGGGCTCTGCAAAGGGATGGACATGAAGCTGTGCCTGGAGGCCAGCCCCTCCTCCAGGGCAAACTCCAAGTTACAGTATGCCCCTTTTTCCCCCAAGGGGAAAGCACTGACTCATGGAAACTGAGTTATCTGTATCCTCTGCCACCCAGATGGGCCTCTCCTGAAAGTCAACATTTCATTTTCTTCTGGTACTGGGGCAATACTGTCATCCTCTGGGGCCCTCAGCTTCCATGCTCTGTGCACAGCCCTGACCCTCTGCCCTGTTCCTCCTCACTCCACCCTGGGCTCTCAGGTCCCCTCTCTCCTCCCCCATTCAGACTTGCTGAAGGAAAAGCCACTCTATCAGCCCCTTACAGTTGAGTATGAATGAGGTCATTAATAGCCTGTTAGTTTCAAAATAAGCATCTTATCAGCCTAGGATTCTGGACAGCTACTAATTTGGGGTAATATGTCCCTCCCTTTCCCCAGGCAAGAGGGCCAGTCCTGCCCAGTGCATCTGGAGTTCCATATTTTTATATTTTTATTGGATTCCCCCCCTGCCCTCCACATCCTGAGCTGGGGGAGAGGGTTTATATGAGCCCACTAATTAACAGAGAACAGAAGCCTTGTTTCATAAATAAAAGCATAGATACACTGTAGGAATAGAAATGCAGCGTGTTCCCAGGAGAGTGTTTAAACTTTTAAAAATATCCCTCCCCACCCCCACCCCCACCTCCTGGTCTGGGCAGGTGAGCCCTGAGGGGCTTTTCCACTGAAGACCTTGGTAGGGGAGAGGTGCTGGCTGTCCCTCAGACCTTGGGCAAGTCACTGGCCCTCTCTGGCCTTTCCTTCCTCTGAGGAATGGAAGGCACAAGTGACATGAGGCTTGAGGTCTCCTCCCACTCTGAAGTCCTGCACTGCAGTTTATAAACGAGGCTGTTCTGGGAGCTGAAGGCAGACCTGTAGGTGCCTGCAGGCTTAATCCTCAGATCATTTCAGCTGTGGGCAGCTCCTCATCTTCATAACACAGAACAGCCTCTACTGTTATACCAATTTCACAGATGTGGAAACTGAGGCTCTGTGTTTGACCTGCCATGCAGACCCCGTGAAGAAAACCAGGCAGAAGGAACTTGCATCTTTCTGCAAATGTGGAAACTGAGGTCTTGAGAAATCTAGCAACTCTTGTCACAGTCCTGGGGCCTGGCTCAACCAGGGTAACAAGCCCTGGGAAACACAAAGTGCAGGCCGAGTGCCTGTGGTGAGGTGCTGCCCTTCCTGGGCTGTCTCCCCGCGACCCGGGGCTAACGGGTGGATGGACTTGCTGGCTGGGAGGGGAGTAGCCACTGGCCGGAGACCCACCTCCTCTTCCCTGATAGCACAGAGGCCTGTGTGGAGCCACCTGGTGGCCAGGACTCATCATTGCAGGAGTTCCAGAGGCCAGGGACGCTCAGGGTGTCCTGGTCAGTTTTCCCAGTTTCCAGAGACAGTCTGCAAGAAGAGTTTTGAGCTTGGATCATGAGGCAACCTGAAGAATTCACAGAAGCTGGTTGGTCTGCTGGAGCAGCTTCCACTCTGGCCCTGACATAGGAGGTGCTTATTCCAGGAATCTGGGGAGCTGGGCTGCTGCAGAAGCATCTTGCATCCCCTCCTCAGCCCCTGCCCCAGAGATCCCTGTGCCCATAGAACAAGGGGAGACCGAAGCCAGGGAAATTCAGCCCTTCACTGCAGTCACATAGCAAATAGGCAAGAAGACAGGCCTCAGGATTAATTCCATGTTGACCGTGCACATCGAAGCCTAGCTTGCTGTGTGACCTGGGACAAATTATACACCGTCTCTGAGCCTGTTTCTTCCACATGGATCAAATGACATAATGTGTGCAAGATGCTTTGCACGTGATAATGAGCTGCAATCGTCATTATATATTCTGGCAGATGTTTCCACCATTACTACTCTTCATCCTCTCCATGGTGAGGGGTCCACACAGCCCCATTCACAGAGAGGGACACGGGACTTGAACAGGTTGCCCTGGAATGCACTTAGTGACCAGTCAGAAATCCAAGCACTGGCTGTTTCAGCAAACGCACACGGAAGGGATAAAGGGCACAGAGGTGGGATGCTGAAAGTCTACTTTAATTATTTTTTAAATTTAATACAATGTTTAAAGGCTACACTCCATTTACAGTTATTACAAAATATTGGCTGTCTTTCTCATACTGTAAAATACATCCTTATAGCCTTACACCCAATAGTCCAACTCCCTCACCCCTACTTGCCTCTCTCCCCCTCATTGGTAGCCACTAGTTTGTTCTCTATATCTGTGAATCTGCTTCTTTTTTGTTATATTCACTAGTTTACTGTATTTTTTTAGATTCCAAATGTTAAGTGATATCATGCAGTATTTGTCTCTGTCTGACTCACTTCACTTAGTATACTGCCCTCCGAGTCCATCCATGTTGCTGCAAATGGCAAACTTTTGTTCTTTTTTATGGCTGAGTAGTATTCCACCATACATATATATCCACATCTTCTTTATCCAGTCATCTCTCGATGGCCACTTAGGTGGCTTCCATATCTTGGCAAATGTAAATAATGCTGCTATGAACCCTGGGGTGCACTTATCTTTTCAAAATAGTGTGTTTGTTTGTTTTCAGATATATACCCAAGTAGTGAAATTGCTGGGTCATACGGTCATTTTAGTTATTTTAGTTTTTTGAGAAACCTCCATACTGTTTTCCACAGTTGGAAACCTGCTTTTAGATGGTTCCCCCCCAAAAAAAAGAAAATATGAGAAAAAGAGAATGATGAAGCAAAATGGGACAGAATATAAACAACTGATGAATCAGGCTGCAGGTTACACAGGCGTTCTCTGTTCTGTTTCTGCAACTTTTCCATAATTTGAAATTATATCAGAAGAAAATGTTTCAAAGCCCAGCTACTTCAAAATTCTACCTAGTTTCATCTCCCACACTCCTGGGGAGCAGATGGCGATCCCTGCCCTCTCAGCATTCTTTGCTCCAGACGGTGGCCCCACGCCCCAGTTCTCAGGGGGTGCATGGCTGCTGGCAACAGCCCTGCAGTCCCTCTGCACGAGGCCAGAGGTGCCCCTGCCCAGCAGCTGGTGTCACCCTGGTCCCCCAAGCCTCGTTAGCATCGCTGTTTCCCGGTGCCCCCCCCACCTTCCCCGACTTCACTCCCGCCCAGGTCCCAGCAAGGCTGTGGTGCGAGGCCGAGGTGGGGTTTATTTATAAGTTCCCGCTGATTATGAATCACTGGAGGAACTGCCTGCAGACTGGAGACAAAAGTCTGGGGCCGCCTGGCCGGGAGGAAACACTCTTTACATTTGACTTTCCCCTTGGCACAGGCCACCCCGCGCCTGGCCTGGCCAGGCTCTGCCAGCCCCTTCTGTTCTCAGAGGCAGAAGCGCATTTGCCGCCAAGTCCTGTCGGCCTGTCCGCCTTGCTGTGTAAACAGGACCTGGGGCTGGCGGCCCGGCCCCGCACTGGAAATGAGCCTGCCTTCCGCAGCCCGGCCACTTCCTGCTCACATCCGGAGACTCCTCAGAGTTCAGATGAGGGCTGGTGGGCAGGAATGAGGAGAAGCTGGGTTTTGCTCTGCATGGTCTTCATCAGCCTTGATGGAGGATCCATGGACACACGGAGGAGTGGAGGACTCTTAGGCAGCCGTCAAAGCCCAGTATAAATGACCCCTCCTCTGGGAAACCACCCCACATTGTAGTCTATAGTTTAGTTACATTCAATTAACATGCACTCAGCACCTACTCTGTACCGGGTTCCGTACAAGGTGCCTGTGAGACAGAGGTGCCTAGAGGTATCTTATTTGTATCATTATTAATTCTTTTGACTCAATTATGAGATTCTTAGGGGCAGACAGAGCTAATGAGTCACCCGATCCTACACAGTGCCTTGCATGGTACCTGCACATAGCAGAAGCTCAAAAAGTCTCTGTTGCATTGATCTGGATTAAACGAGGGCAGAAAAACCAGAAGGAGCCCAGGGTCCAGCTCACTCCCCCTTCAGAGCCTCTGTCCCCAACCTGCCTTGGCATTCTGTGACCTGGGAGCCATATTCCTTCTTGGAGCAACATGGTTTTCCCTTTATGAATATCTGAACCAAGTTTTTCTATCTGAGTAACAAATAACGTAGGAGATTTGATTTCAGGAGGTGCTAGAAACTTCCACAAACCTCACCCTGAAACGTCTTGCCCACTCCTCCGAGATGTCGCCCACTTTGAGGCGTTCCTCTGGGTTAAGCATTGCTCTCTCCACAGGGTCATCCATCTGATTGTGAACCTCCTGTCTGGTGGGTAGCACCTCCAGGTGAACGAAGGGAGTTCACTCTGGGTGGTTGGCATTTTATTCCCATTTTACAGATGAGGAAACTGCAGCTCAGAGAAGTGACACACTTGATCAGGGCTGGTGCAAGGGAGAGAGGAGTTTTGAGCTCAGCTATCTGCAGTGGATGCCCAGAGTTAAACTATCTCGTCTTTATCTGATGCCACCTCTCAGCAGGAGAGAAAGGGGGAAAGCTACGTCTCCCCAGAGGGAGGGAAGAAAGAAAGTCAAATGCTCCAGGCTGTGCCCAGTACAATCCTCCCATCACAACATTTATCAATATCCCCATTTAACAGATGGCAAAATTGAGGCTTGGAGAAGTTGTGATGGGCTCAAGGTCATCGAGCTAATGGTGGCAGCCGGAACCCTTACCAGGCCCCCGGCACTATCTAGACATGCCGGGTTGGTGTAGTTCCACAGAAGAGCTAGGCTGCCAGCCCAGGCTAGGCTGTGGGAACTGCAGACAAAGGGTTTCTGGGTAGACGGGATGGCGGGCTTTCTTCTAACAGAGGGTGTGAGAGAGGGGCAAACATCTCAAGGGTGTTTTATTCCAGTGGCTTCTATTTTACCCGCCTCAAGGCTTTTGTAAGAGGTCTGCACAGCTGTAGATAGCAAAGCCTTCTCCTTTTCTCTAATGAGAACCTTCACCCTCCACTACCTGGCTCTGGAAGCTTCCGCAAAAGGGTCAGGGGTACCAGCAGAGGCTGAAATCCCACTCACCGACTAGTTCAGGAGCCTCGGGGGAATCTGTCCAAGGGTCAGTTTCCTCCACTGCTCATCTGCAAAATGGGGATAATGTTAGCACATCACAGAGCTGTCTTTGGGATGCAATGATTTAAGACGTGAGTTATCTTCATAAAAGGAAATGTGAGCAGCAATGGTCACTTACAGTGGCTTGTGCCGGTCTCATTATTTCATGCAGAACGGTCCTTCCTCACCCCCAAGATCCTCAAATACCGAGGAGGGAGAGGATGGGGAAGGGGACAGGACCTCTCTGTCCTGTTTTTCATCTGCACCTTCCTCTCCTCTCGTTGCTCCCCATCTGTCCCTGCCCACGGCACTTAGCAAAATGGGGTGCACTCTGTCAGTTCTGGCGGGTGACCCAGAGTGATTAGACCTGGAGGCCACGGGAGGGGCTTGAGAGTTTCCAGGTCCTGTGTGCCCGGAGAATTCTGGGAGCTGAGACCTCCCGAGTGAGGTCTCCTGAAGCCTCTTGCCTCAGCCAGTGAGCAGGGTTCTTTGACATCCATTGTCCCGCTTAAACGTCACAGCAGTCCTATGAATTAGACCCCATGAGCCCCATTGGCAGATGAGAAAACCAAGGCTCAGAGAGGCCAATCAACTTGCCCAAAGTCACGAGGTTAGAGGGTGATTTCAAACCGAGCATCCAAATCGAGGCCAGGGGCTCGGGGGACTAGGTTGTGAGGACTTGGTGCTCAGGAAAGACCTGGCTCGGAATCCTGGCGCAGACTTCCCTAACCTGTGTAAACTGGGGCAAGTTCACTCACCTGGGACTATGTCTCTGTAAATGAGGATGATGACACCTAATCCTTGTTGGGAAACTTAAATGAGACAACAGATGCAGACCCTTTCAGTGCAGTGCTTGTCATGAACGGGGCCAAATCAATGTTTGTGGTCAGCCCCCGCTGCCCCCAAGGCTTACGCACTCTCGAGTCTTCCCCGGGTGATGACCTCAGGGTCCCAACCAAGAGATGCAGGGAGATTGTCACCAGCTCCAGGTACCGGGGGCCTGGCTGGAAGATGTGGACCCATTGGCCACTGGGCTCCAGTCTCTCTCTGTGTGCCGGTGTCTGGCAGGGTGCCCGCCTGAAGTGGGTGCTCGGTAAACAGTGCTGAATGAATGGATGTTGTCTGGATGCCGAGAGGTCGGCGCTGCCGCCCGTGTGCTATTCCAGGGGACAATGGGGCGGCCTCTTTGGAATGGGGGGCTGTCCTGGAATGTCTGAGGGGTGAGGTCACTGGGCTCATGTGCACTGCTTACAGGAAGCACGCTAACTCAAGCATGCCTGATGCCAGCCAGCAGACATTTCCTGGCTGGCAGCGGTCCTCTGCCTCCTCCTCTTCCTCCTCCTCCCCACCTCAGCCCGCATGCCTGCTCCCTGAGCTGCTCTCCTGGCCTCAGGTCCCACCTCGGGCTGGAATGCCTGTGGGTCAGCTGGGATCCTCACCTCCCACCTCCCCTCCTCCAGACCCAGCTCCACCTTGTCCACAGCAGAGTTAGAGGGACCAAATGATGTACCCATGCTTCAGAAAAAAAAACACTCCCAGCAGCCCCTCCAGTTGACCAACAGAGGGGCAAACTGAGGCCCAGAGAGGTTACAGCAGTTTCCCAGGGTTGCACAGCAGTCCAGACTGGGGACTCCTGCCAAGAGCTGGGATCAACTCCTGCTTCTCCAGTCTTTGGGCAAAGTCCTCCTCTGGGCCTCTTTCTCCTCTTTTTTCTCTGAAAAATGAGCAGCCTTCTGCCCCGTCCAGCCTTCTGACTAGAAGTACCTCCTGTCTTGTGCGACCCACCAAAACCCCTCACCCGTTGTCTCCTGGGCTTTTCCCAGTGACAGAGACTGGGGCTTCGGCTCAGGAGTGTTGATAGACCCTCACTTGCATAAACAGCACAGTTTTCAAAATCACTTTCACACACAATACTTTAATTTTCCCTTCATCACATTTTACAGATGAGGAAATTGAGGGGCTGTCCCAGAGGGGCCGTCCCTGGAGCTGGCAGAGCTGGGATTTGAACCTGTGCCCGTGAGGGGCTGTATCTGACGCAGTCCCTGCTCCCTTGGCCGGCCGCAGGGCCAGGCACAAATCCTATGCCCAGTAAACGTGTGCCAGGCCCGAAGTGCCCATTTAAACCAGGGTCTTCTGGAGACCAAGCCCCTCTCAGGGGATGGGTTGGCCCTTCAGACCTACAGCCAATCAGGAGGCACTTCTGGCCACCCACGGCCCCCAGTGGTCACCAGAGCTGGGGAGAAATTCCCTCAGTTTCCCCATCTATAAAATGGGGATAGCAGTCATGCCCATGGCATAGGGGTGTGGGGATGTGTTGCTGCCAAGTCGCCTCCCTCCACTGGCCCCAGGCAGCAGGGCTCTGCCAGGCTCCGGGACAAAGAAAAGGAGCCAGCTCGGGGCAACCAAGGCAGGCCGGGGTCCCCACACCCCTGTCTTCCAGCCTGGCTAGCCGGAGCGGCAGCCGCCAAAGCCTGGGCCTGATGGGATATTTGCTCTGCAGCCCTCAGTGATTGTGGTACAGTGACCATGGTGGCCGGCAGAGTCAAAGGGGACCCTGTTCTCTGAAGCCAGGGCTCCCCTGGGGCGGGAGGGAGGCAGCTACCCACAGCCTGAACTCAGGCTGGCTCCGGGCCTGGTCCAGGCCTCCACGCTTCACATGCGTGGCCTCATCTCATCCTCATGACAACCCTGCCAAAGCGGTTTGACTGTCTGCACTGACGGACAAGCAAACTGAGGTGCCGGGAGAGGAAATGACTCGCGTAAGGTCCTACTACGAGCAGGGGGCAAACCAGGTCTGTCTGACCCCACGAAGCACGACACCTGACTCCAGCACCAAGATCTGGCCGCGATGTGTTTCACGGTGAGCCCCCACCGAGGGCTGGACTGGACTGACTTGAGCACCTACTATGTGCCAGGCCAGCTGCTTTGCTTGAATGCCTTTTGACCTCAAAAGTGAATAACAGAGAAGGAGGCATCGCGAGTGAGCCAATTCAAAGAGCCACAGGCCCAGGGAAGTCTTTAGGAGCCGAGCAGGGCCCCTTCACCCTCTTCTTCCTTCTGTGTTAGAAAGATTGCAAAAGGGGAGGGGGATTGCACTACGGGCGAGGGGTCTAAGAGGTACAAACTATTATGCATCAAATAAGCTACAAAGACATACCGTGCTACACGCGGAGTATAGCCAAAATTTTATAATAACTATAAATGGAGCATAACCTTTAAAAATTACTGTGACTCACAATATGGTACACTTGTAACTTATATAATATTGTACATCAACTAAACTTCAATTAAAAAAAAAAAGAAGGGGAGCAAAAGCATCCAACAGCATTGTCCTCTTGACTCCCAAATAACACCCCTATGTGTGGCTTGTCCTGCCAAGCGCGGCTGCATTAGGGCTTCTGATCCTTTTCGGCGTCTAGAATGACCTGGTCCTGTCCCCTTCTCCTTGGCAAGATCATAAGTGTATAGCTCGACGAATTATCAAAAAGCAAATACAACAGTGTAACTTCTAAAGCCTGGCTTTTGAAAATAAGGATGTTCTAAGTGGCACAGAAGGACCTGGGGAAGCCAGACTGAGGAAATCAATGGGAGACTCTGCATTTCTAAGCAGCTGCCTGGGGAGGCCAGTGCTGCCAGCCTCCTATGGCAAGTGTGGTCCTGGACCCACAACCTCTGCGTCACCTGGAGCTCACTGGAAATGCAGAATCTCAGGTCCACCCCAGACATGGAGCATCGGTCAGCCAGGAGCATTAAAAGCTATTGAGAGCCCACCTCGAGGGGCTCTGATCTTCTCATTTAATTGGCATCCAAGTTCTTGACGGCTCGCAGGTGCCTCTGAGGCTCGGTGAAAGCTGGAGCTCTACAGGGCGTGAGTCCTCAGTGCTGGAAAGGACCGGACTCATCACTCTGTTCTACCCCTGCCTTTTATGGAGGACGAGAAATAGTTCCCAAGAGGGACAGCAACTTGTCTGAGGGCAACACCATGTATGAACAAACTCATCAAACATTAAAACAGGAAGTGACCTTGGAGTTCAGCCAGTTCAACCCCTTCATTTTGTGTTTAGAAAAACGGAGGCAGGGAGCTGACAGCTGAGAGGGGCACCAAGGTCTAGGACCTCTCTCCTCACATCAGATATCAGATTCCAGACCTAGCAAAGGACAGGCCCTCTGCATCGCTCACTCTTCAGCCACAAATGGCAAAACCCTCTCTCCCCTAATTCTCAGTATGTGATTAAGGATCTTCCCAGTCACTGAGGTTATACTATTAAAAAGGCAAGAATCCAGGACTCCAAGAAGGGAATACTGATAACTGTTACTACATATAAACTTTGGAAATGAAATCTAAATCAATAAAACAGAAACAAATTAAGAAAAAATATTCACTAGTAATTGTGGCAAACCAAAGATTAATTTGATGATATCCTTCATATGTAAAGTACTTTTTACAATCAATAAGAAACAGATATGGATATCAGGAAAAGTATACAAGGCTCAAAAATATAAGAGGAGGTGTTCAACTTCACTTGCAGTTAAAGAAACACAAATTTTAAACCCTGAGATACAACATTCACCTATCAGATAAATAAAGATGGGAAAGATGGCCTGGCTGCGACGTGGGGAAATAGGCAATTGCACACACAGTGTGTGAACATGTAAGTGTACAAAAATTTGGTTTTGGAAGTCAGCTTGGTCTATGAAGTCTACAAATGTTTTAAATCTGTATATTCTTTGACTCAGTCATTCCAATCCTAGAAAGTTACCTTGCAGATAAACACATACAAGCGCACAGATTAGGTACAACGTATTGTATCAGTACTATTTGCAATAATGGAAAACTGGAAATGATCCAAAGGTCCATTACGGTCATGCAAACAATGACAAACACTCACATGTTCCCACTTGGAAGGGTCTATGTGTTGCAGAACAGTACATAGATTATAATTTTATTTGTACAAAAACATTGTACAAACGTTTGTGTGCATAGTTCATGTATGCACAGAAATGTCGGGAGTGATGCACTAAACTGTTAGTATGAGATAATGACATGGAGGGGGATAGAGTTCACTTTTGAAAAAAAATCTCATATAATTCTGCAATGTTCATCCTAAAGCACATACTACTTTTGTTGTAAGTAATTGTTAATGCTGTTGAGTTGTGCTCAGGATGATTTCGTTGGTTGCTGGAGACAGGGCAGTCCTGGTCGGGGTTGGGGGAAGGACAACACATTAGAACTTCTCAGAAGGACACAGGGAAATCTCACATTAATAGTCTTTGGTCACCAGTACAACAAAAACACATGCTCTATTACTGATGAAATCTATTGTTTAAATGAGACAATAAAACACATCTAATTATATTCCTAGATATGCCTTGATATCAGGCTATAGGCAGAAAGTAATGGTCAGCTCAGTTCTAGAAGAAATTCAAGGAGAGAAAGATGAAGTGGCGGAGGGGGGAGGGTGTGGCTCAGCGGTAGAACACATGCTTAGCGTGCATGAGGTCCTGGATTCAATCCCCAGTCCCTCCTCTAAAAGGAAGGGCTGGAACAGGAGAGGGAACTCCTGTGAGAGGCAGCAGAATGTTGCCCATAGTCCCCAGTTGCCGAGCCCTGGTCTGGTCTCCCCATAGGATGAGCGCCCCCTGCCGTGCCTCCATGACATGGCCGCCCCTCCAGGTCCCTTGCAGCCTACCCGCCCCCCACCCCAGGCTTCTCATGCCCATTTCTCTTCTCTCTATCAAATCCTGCCCTCAAGAGTTGGTCTTGCTTTCCACTGATGCACAAGGCGTTGGAGCTGGATGGAGCCTGGAGACACCCTGGGCCAATTCCCTTTCTTTATAGATGGGAAGGCAGGTCCAGAGAGGAGAAGGGATTTGCCCAGGGTCACCCAGAAAGTTGGTGGCAGAGCTGAAACTGGACCTTTGACGTGCGATAAAATGTCACAGCCCCTCCCCACACTTTTCTGGATTATGTCTGGCTCCCCCTTCTCCGTGGTCCCATCCGTTATTCAACAAATATTTACTGAGCACCTGCTATTGGCCAGATAACGTTCTAGGCTCTGAGGACGCAACAGTGGACGAAAGAGAACTCCTTCTCCCGTGGAGATGACATTCTTGCTTAACCACATCACCTACCTGTTCCATTTGAAGGGGACACACATACTGTCTGTCCTGCTGCAGCCCTGAAGGCCTGGTCAGCACACAGTGCTCTGTCCATGTCCATGCTCTGCAGGCCAGAGGGCCTCGGCCCTGGAGGAAAAGGAACATGAGTCTGGAATGGCCCAAGGGGCTCCCCGGTGCCCAGCTCCGCAGGGGTAACAGCCCTCCACCCCTGAGAATCCTCTCCTCTAATTCTCTGAACCACTCTCCGAAGCAGATACTCATATCCCCATTTTACAGGTGAGGAAGCTGAGGCCCAGAAGGTGAAGATGCCAGGCAAGTGAGCGGCAGAACCGGGCTTTCTCCTGCCCTCAGACCAGGGTCCTGGACACCGCTCAGGCAGGGGCGGGCCGGGCGGGGCAACGGGGCATCTTCTGCAAGGTTCCCACTTTCGGAGAGGAGAGTAGGAACTCTGCTGGCTTTTCCTCAGGGGCTCAGAGAAGTTCGCATTGCCTGCCCCGCCCCGGGGGATGCCAAAGTGACCAGCCGTGGTTCAGGAGGTAGCACTCCGGTCCTGGGACTCTGGTACCCAGGGCAGAGTTCCTAATCATGAGGGGGTAGCAGCCTTTTCTGTGACACTTAATGGAAACCATGGACCCTCTCCCTAGGAGCATTCTGTGTGTCCCCATCGTAACATTTTGCGCACAAATTCCTTGAGGCTCAACCTTCACCACGCTGGGCAGCAGTAGGCCCTCCCGAGGAGTCTCCCTTAAATGGGGGAGTTATCACACTATGGAGTTTAAAACTCAATGTCCCCCAGGGCACCACTGCAGACCATCCTGGGAGGTATGTCTGGCCAGACCGTGCTACCCAGACGGCGCATGAGTGCCCCCTGGGGGCAGCTCATCCAAGTGTCCCAGGAAATGCGAAGCCATTCCCTCCCCAGGCATTTAATCAGATGCCAAGATTAGGCAGAGAAAATTTGTCATTTAAAATACTGTTTTTAAATTTCAGTTGTCAAAGATGGTGGGTACAATGCTCTAAAAGGGCTTTTACTCTGCTCTAAATTATAGGACAAAACCTTTCAAGCTGACACAACATTGTGTCATTGACCATATTTCAATTAAAAAAAAAAAAAGAAACCTTTCAAGCTACTTTAGTCTCCTGAGAGTAGAAGCTCGTCTTGCCCTGACTTCAGAGGGATGACCACGTAGTATTTCTGTCTCTCTGCCAGGTTTTCTCAGCTGTAAAATGGTCATAATGAGACTTCCTCCCCCGCAAGGCTATTGTGAGGGTTAAACACATGCAAAGCGCCCAGAACAGAGCCCAGAGCACAGTAAGCTCTCAACAAACGCAATCTGTCATTACTATGACTACTGTCACTGTTATTATTATTGAAGGTCTTAGGGGTTAAAGTCCAAAAACCTCCACCAGGGCCAAGGCCCCCACTAAACAGAAGGACCCAGATCGAAGCTCCACACCCATCAGGAACCCAGGCTCCACACACCCCCGCCCAGCCCCCCAGCCACTCCCCACCTCCCAGCTCCCCCAGCTCTAGGGGGGCACCAGAGCACACACACCCCTCCTCCAGCAGCTCAGAGGTGAGCCGCAGCCTATGATAGCCCCCTGTTTGTGGGGTTCCTGCCAGATCTGAGGGGCTAAGTGCCCCTGGTTCAGGAAGCTGAGGGTTGGGGAGGAGGAGCCACTCCACGTGATGAGCACTTGGTAACCGGAGTGAGCCTGAGAAGGGGCGAGACACCCTGGGGAGGAGCCGGGAGATCAGGCGTCTAATGCCCACTCCGTCACCACTTGCTGTGTTACCTTGGGCAGCCCACTTGCCCTCTCTGGGCCTCAGTTTGCTTCTGGCAGTCAGGAGGGTTGGACTCGCTGGAGGAGTCCAAGTCCTCGGAGGCCTTGGCACCAACTGCCGCCCTCTCGGTACAGGACTAACATATTTCCTTTGTCCAGACCCACAGGCAGTGTCCTTCCCAAAGTCTAGTAGCTCAAGACTTTGGCGCCTCCGGACTTCCCAGGGCTCACAGGGAGAGCAGTCAGGGTTCTCACCCATGTGGACACAAACGACAGTTTTGAGAGCTGTGCGGGGCTCAACAGACCCTCTAAACCTGACCCTCCATTTCACAGCAAGGAGACTGGGGCGAGAGGGAAGGGAAGTAACCTGCCCAAGGTCACAGAGTGAGACAGGATGGGCTCTGCCTCCTGGGCCTATCGATCCATAAGCCCCCAGGCCCACCTTCAACAGAGGCCAGGCAGGGCAGCCCTCCAGCATGGGGATAGGGGCACCAAAAAAATCTTACTCCTTTACTGGGGGTGGGGACAGTGGGGAGGGCTGGAGCTGTTCTCACCCAGGAGTCTTGTCCTTTCAAATCAACTTCCAAGGGCAGGTCTCCCTAGCACCCTGTCCCAAGCATAGAGCACAGAAATGGAGGGCCTTTGACTCCATCCTCCCCTCCCCAGGCCTGTTATACCAGAAGGGAGGGAGGCAGGGAGGGGAAAAGATAGAGTGACAGCTCATCTTGGTTTACCCAGGATGGTCCCAGCTTGGGAACTGAAAGTCCTTCATCTCAGGAATCACCCCCTTTCCAGTCTGAGCAAACCAGGACTCCCCACTCTCCTTCAGGGAAGCCAGCCATCTCCTCCTCCCTGGGCCTGATCAGGGAAACTGGAGCCCAGAGGGCTTCCAGAATCCAGCTAGGTCATGGTCCCCCATGGCCCTGGGGACACACAGTTGACTAATGATATCACAGCAATATGTGACCTGATCCCCAAGAGAGTGGAAGGTCACCTTGACCCTTGGAACATGGCAGCCTTACCCCCTCAGTGGAGTGAGCCACACTGGTGGTGTCCTCAGGAGTCCAGAGGACAACCTCCCTCACTGCCCATCCAGCCCCCGGACCCTGGGCCACAGGGAACAGAGACGACAGAAACCAATTATGAAATCTAAGATGTCCTGGGAAGCTGCTAAGCCCAAGGTACGTCTGTGGGTCCAGAGGACCCTCCCAGCCAGGGAATTTCTGGGGAGCACATCTGGACAGGGCCATGAGCACCCCTCACCTTGCTGTATCCCAGCAAGACCTCAGAATGGGCAGAATGATTCTCAGGCCCCCGACCACCAAGGCAGAAACATCAGGAGAGAGCTGCCTGGTGGCACTGAGGCCACCCGTTGGGAAGAAGGGAAGTCCCACTTCCCTCTCTGGCTTCCCCTCCCTGAGGGGGGCTTACAACCACTACTTAAGTGGAATGACAGAAAAACATATTTCTTTGTCTTGCACACTGAATTGCTGGCCTGAGACTTACTCCAGCCACATTGCCCAGCTCACTCCCTGAAGTCCTCCCTCCCGGTCCCCAGACTCCATCAAACAAAGCTCTGAAGGAAGGATAGGGACCCTGAATCCAAATGCATTTCCTCCTCCCACCCTCGCTTTGCCCCTCTGCACCTAAGCAGGCAGCATCGTGTGGCCACCCACGTGACCTCCTGGCTCTGCGGTCAGCTGGCTCGGGCTGGCTTTTGGTACCCACACGGGGCTCGTGAAACTGCGACCTGGGATAGGGCCCAACTCCAGCCCACTCAGCCCTGATTAAATCCTGCAGAAAGCTCTGGCTGGCCCCGGCCAGTCCCGGCCAGGCCCCACGTCCACCACGCACCTGTCAGGAATGAATGACCCTTTATACCAGGCTCGTCCTAGAGACTCCAGCCATCAACTCTGCACCCCAGACAGCCCTCAGTGCCACCCTCAGTCTGGGAGTACCCCCTTCGCACACTCACACACATTTTGTGAGTGACTCTGACTTCTGAGTGGAAGGGGCTAGTGTTTGAAAGCCACAGACAGGTGGCCTGGCTGCATGTACGGGTCACAAGGCGCAGAATGGGGAGGGGCTGCCTGCAGGTAAGGTCAGGCCTCCAGGTGGAGGGAATCCAGCCTCTGCCATCATTTGACACTTCTCAGGGCTGCTCCTGCAGAGCCAACCAGAGCCTGGGCATTAGGGGAGCAACAGGCGTTTTCAGTGGGGCACTCACCTTAGCTCTGGGAGGGGACGTGAGAAAGAAAAGGTTGGACAGAGGTGCTGACAGGAGAAGGGAAGAGACCCAGCTCTGACCCCCCTCTTCTAGAAACATTCCCTGCTGCCCATCACGGGAGGGGGCTGCCCCCAACCGGGACTCCACAGGGATGCGGAGCTTGGTTCTGTGTGGGGCCTTCCAGGGTCAGACCTCTCCCCCATATCCTCTGCCGTAGCTCCTCTCTGAACTAACTACCCAGATCATAGTATCTAGTGTATATTTTCTGAGTTCTTCAGATGCAAAAAATCATCACCATAGGGAAGAAATTGACTACTGGATGATCCAGAGCACGTGGCCCCCGACCTTCCTGCACCCTGGGGTTGGTAGAGCTGACTGCCCTGTTACCTCAGCATCAGCCAATCCGAGAACAGCGCACCAGCTGATCGCTTACTCTTTGAGCCCCCTCCCTTAACATGCTTTGCTGAAACCCTTCGGGGAAGTTCAAGGTTTTCTCGGGCATGAGCCTCCCTGTCCCCCTTGCTCGGCCCTGCAGTAAACCTTCCTCTGCTCCAAACTCCAGAATTTCAGTTTGTTTGGCCTTATGGTGCGTCGGGCACAGGAACTTGCCTTGGGTAACAGTTCAGGGCTTGGTTCTGCCAAGAGCCCACAGCCCTGTCCTCCTGGGTCATGAACAGCCCACAGCAACCCCCTCCCCCAGTGCAGCCACCTGGTTCTCTTCTGGGGCCCCACCTTGCAGCGTCTCCTTTTTGACCCTCTCACACAGAGTGCTGCCCACCTCCCACTTGCTGGATGAGACTTGGTTGTCTCTTCCGGCCCCAGAACTGAGATGCGCGTGAAGCTTCCAAAATGGCACAATCCTCCTTGGCAAAGGTGCCACTTCTTCTCTGAGAAATTGATGCAAAAAAAAAAAAAAAGGAAGAAACAGCCCCAGGTTTACTCTTCAACAGGGCCTTCTATTATACTTACCTTTTCTTCAGGGTTAAGGGTTGGGGGTCAGGGTTAGGTTAGGCCTGGGCTGTCCAAAATGGGGGCCACCTGCCATGTGTGCCTACAGAGAACCGGAAATGTCGCCATTCTGAGCTGAGAGGCACTATTAGTGTAAAATGCGTATGAGATCTGAAAGACTTGGTAGATAAAAACGAATATAAAATATCTCATTAATAATTTTTTATTAAATTTTATTAAAAATTTTGAGAGAGGAGGTAATTAGGTCTGCTTGTTTATTTTTAATGGAGGTACTGGGGATTGAACCTAGGACCTTGTGCATGCTAACACACACTCTCCCACTGAGCTATACCCCGATGATCCTTTTGAGGTCAATTATACTATCATCATTTTGCAGAAGAGGAAACTAAGGCTCAGAGAAGCCAAGTGACTTGCCCAAAGTCACATAGCTACAAAATGGCAGGACTGAAATATATCTAATACATTTCACCTAATTTGAAATTCCAAATGTGTAAATGAGTGCAGTATAAAGGCAAACTTCCAACCCTGAGTCCCAGCCATCTAGTTCTCCGTCCTGAAAACAACTGGCCTTGTGTGTCCTTCCAAAGACACCCTATGCATATTTAAGCAAACATGAAAAAAAATACACACATTTATTTAAATAGATAGCCAAAGATAGATATCCTTCCTTCCCCATTTTTGTTCTTTACCCAAATAGTCATAAACTATATACATTGATCTGCATCTTGCTTTTATCGATTACAAAATTGTTTAGAAATCTTTCCACATTAATAGATAGTAACTTCATTTTTTTCCACACAGTATCCCATTTCATAAATATATCATAATTTATTTACCCAATCCTATATTGATGGACATTTGGGTTGTTTCCAGGCTTCAGCAATTACAAAAATAATGCTGCCATGAACAGCCTTGTATATTTGTTGCTTCACCCACGAGTTTAGCCATAGGATAAATTTCTACAAGCAGAATCACTGGGTTAAGGGGCATATGTGCTTGTAGTTTTGAAAGATAATGCCAGGTAGTCTACAACGGAGATGGATCCAATTTACAATTCCACCGGTAACATGTTGAGCACAGAGTCTAGATCCGAATTCAGGTCCATCTGGCTCCAACGGTTCTGCTGTGCCGTGACCATGACTACCATCGTGAGAAAGTTTTTCCTGATAACTTAGGCCACTTCCAAGTCTTAGATCACCTGCAGTGCCTACCTCCTGCTCTTGGAGAGCTCAGCCCTCCCCAGTGCCCCCATGCATGAAGGTGATCTGCTTCCCCTACAATCCTGTCCCCCCACTGTGGGTCCTACCTTGTTCCCAAGCATCTAACAGCTCTCTCCTTATCTCCTGGAGGTTACTCTTTCCCCTCTAATGTCCCTGCGAGGAAAGAAATGCTGCCATCCATCTGCAGGCATGCTACCTGCCCCGTGGGGTCAACTCAATAAATGTCTGCTGAATAAATGTGCCCAATTGTCATGCCAGATACATAGACATTGTCCCTGATTTCACCTTCTCCTTCCCCCTCAAGATTGAACTAATACCAAATCCTGTTGGTTCCCCCTCCTAAATATTTCTTGAATCCTTCCATTTGTCTCATCCCAGCTGCTCCCTCCTAGTCCAAGCCACCATAATCTCTCCCTTGGATTATCACAGTGGCCTCTTTACCTGGTCTCCCTGCCTCCATGCTCAGGCCTCTCCACATCTTTTGCCTTGTGGACCAAACTGCTAGCTGTTCTTCCAATATCCATTCTTAACCTCTACATCTTGGCTGGGTGCCTTTCCCAGCCTGCCCTGGAGCCAGGTGGGACCATGTGACTGAGCTAGGGCTTCACAGGTGGGCGGAGTCAGCACTTGTGATGGGCGTGGCTTCCATCTGCCCTGAAAGGGGAAGGGCACACCCTCTACCCCGCTCTACCCTTCCCGCTGCTGGGACATGATGAACTTAGACCTTGAGTTGGAGGCTGGACTTGGAGAATGGCAGAGCCACAAACTAGGAGGAGACTCAGGAGGCCTCTGGGCAAAGGGCAGGAGACCTGATAGGGACACTCCAGACAGGAGCCCTGGTGACACTGCCCACCCTCCTTCACACCTGAGAGCCAGCCAGCCAGCCAGCCAGCGGGGATACGGCAGGAAGCAAGACTCAGTGTCTTTGAATTTAAGAATTTCTTGGGAGTTGACTTGGAGCTCAGCCATTGAATCGTCATTCTCCTGGGTTCCCTCTCTATACACACACACACACGTGTGTGTGCTCATGCCTGGCAGCTCTCTGCTAGGAAAGAATGCAGCCTTTTCCCCTCCGTCCATCATCACGCGCTTTTCAGACAGCCTGCATTCCTCCTCCCTGAAGTCAGCAGCCTCTTGCTCTGGCCAGTCACAGAGGACCTACCCACACTCCATGATCCATCTACTGGGCCAGCTCTCTGCTATCTGGGCCAGAGGAAAAGTGGTAAAGACGGTCCCCCAAAAGATGCTCAGCACACACACATAGTAAGCATGGACGCACATCCTCTTTGTCTATAACTAAGGATGCCCACTATGGGCTGGGCACTCAGCTGGGTCTCACAGGACTCATGAACAGAAAGAAGCAGTGGCTTCTGCTCTCAGGAGAGGAGGCCACCATTGGTGTCATCATGTCACTCAGAGCTCAGATCTGTCTATAAACCATCCATGCTTCACAGGCTGTGGTCCCCGCCTGCCAGGGCCACCTGTCCAATCCCTTGGCAAGTTCTCCTATGTCACAGGTTCCCAAAGCCTATCTCATATGATCCCATGGGAAAGAAAAGTTAATAAATATTCATTGTCTACCTGCCTCCTCCTTTTCCTTTCATACTGTAGCTTTATAGTAATTTTGAAAACAGGTAATATAAATCTTTCAACTTTGTTCTTTTTCAAAGTTGTTGTAGTTCTTTCTTTTCTGTATAAACTTTATCTTTTGAAATATTTGGGGAGGGTAGTAATTAGGTTTATTTATTTATTTAATGGCGGTACTGGGGATCGAACCCAGGACCTCGTGCATGTTAGGCACACACTCTACCACTGAGCTATACCCTCCCCCCCGTTCTGTATAAATTTTAGAATCAGCTTGTTAATTTTCATCAAAAAATATCCTGCTAGAACTTTAACTGGAATTGTGCTCAATCTATAGATCAGTTTGGGACAATCTGACATCTTACCAACCTTGAGTTCTCCAATCCATGAACATAGTCTCTCTCTCCACGTGCTTAGGTTTTCTTTGATTTCTTTCATCATTTTGTAGTTTTCAGCACACATACCTGGCATCTACTATTTTATGGGTTTTGGTGCTGTTGGGGATGATGCTTTTTAAAATTTTTACTTCAATTTCCAATTGTTAATTGCTAGTATACAGCATTAGGGTAAATTTTTTGTGTGGTGACCCTGTGCCCTGTGATCTTTCCTAACGTATTAGTATTAGTAGTTTTTTGTAGATTTGGGGAGAAATTTCGACGTAGACAATCTTATTATACGTGAATCTCTCCCTTTCCAATCGGTGAGCCTTTTTTTTTTTATCCTGCTTTATTGCATTGCCTGAAACCTCTACTACAATGCTGAAGAGAACAGTAAGAATGGACATCCTTGTTTTAGGCCTTCCCTTGATGCTTCATCGCAGAACGTCTCTCCTTCAGCTGTTCACCGATGCCCTTGGTTATTCGTTGCTTGTTAGCTTGGTGATGGGTGAAGGGGCTCACGTTTTTTATTCTCAGTGATCCTGTCTCTCCCTCAGCAGTAAGGAATCTGTAAAGATCTGGACCCACTCCTTTATCTGTCTTTGCCCCATGGATACAGGAGTCTTTTTCTGTTCCCTTCCCTCAGTTGCACTAGATCTTCTTCTGTGCCCCGAACACGGCCCTTGCTTCCCTAAGCAGCTTTTGTTTTGTAGCAGAGAAAGGGTGGAAGCATCTGGGGCAGGGCTTTGTTCATTTCCTAAAGTGGCTACTAGACATCTACCCCAGACCTTCTTTTTCAAAAGTGTTTTCTATCCTTTGTGAAGGGTACACTTCTTCCATGGCCTCCAGTGGCCAGAATTAGAAAGTCCCCTGACTCAGTGACAACCCAAGGACTCTCATTGTGCCCTGGTGCCCCTTCCCCTCTGAAAACCAAGCTTTGTCCTGGACTCTGTCCCTCAGCCTGACTCCTGTCCAGGATCCTTCTCTGACCCTTATGCAGGTGGGTCCCAGGGCCCCCTCCGCAGCTCTGCTCCCCAGCACATCTGCATCTCACGGCTGCACCAACTCACTTTAGAGCCCACACAACACTGAACATAACCTTCCCCATTTTGTCCATGAGGAAACAGGTTCAGAGCAACTAGGTGACTCCCCCACAGTCACATAGCCAGGCAGCGCCAAAGCTGGATTCAAGCCGGCCCTCTCCCCACGGTCCTTATCTGCCACCATCAATTACTCCATCAGACATCTGTAAGGCGGGATTGAGACAGCAATTTTTTAGGACTGAGCAAATTAAGAAGGTCCTCGAGTTTGTGTGATCGCAGCAGCGAAATAGGACTGGGATTGAAGATTCGGGAGAAAAAGGGATCTGAGGGAGGGAGGTCAATGTGGATTAAGGAGACATTTAAGTTGGAGTAGCGGGGAGAGAGAGGGAAGAGCTTATGTGCTTAGAACCATGACTCCAAAGTAGAAGCTTCTACCTTGGCCTCCAGGGGCCAAGGCTGGAATTTGAAGGGCTTTGATCAGTGGTCTCCCCAGGCAACTTTCCCTAGCAGCACCACCCCCCCAGCCAAGGAACAGGATGGTGATGAAATATGGCCCAACAGTGGGGTGAGGCAGAGGGATAAAATGCTGCCAGAGAGGGGCAGGTCAGACCATGGTTGCCCAGAGGGACCATGCCCTGCTGCAGGCAGTCTGGGAAGGCTGCCTGGAGGAAGTAGACCCTGCCCATAGTATAGTCAGTCAATAAATATTTTTCTTAATTGCTTTAAATGTCCCAGGAGACATCTGTGGATGAATTTTCTGAATCCCTGGCTGGAGCTGATGGTGGAGACACTGCCACAACTTTGCATACCTGAGCTCAGGGGTGACAACTCTGTCCTCCCAGCAACAAGGGGATGTCCGTTCCTGGGCCTGGGAGAAGGCGCAGGGTGACATCTGTGCCAGGTGGCAGGAGGAAGAGGGATGGTGAAGGCATGGAGAGACCAGGGGAGAGAAATGGCCTCAGCATGAGGGCCTTAAATGTCAGCGTGAAGCCAGCGACTCTGTGACCACTGCCCGAGCACAGGCGGGATGTCAGGTGTGCTGCTGGGGCCCCACCTGCATGGGTCATCTCTGCTTGCCATGTTTGCAGCCGAATCTCCAGTGCCCAGAACTGCACCTGGCACAGAGTACGTGCTCAACAAATGTCTGTGAAGTGTATGAATACATTCAATCCCCATAGCATCCTTATGTGATGCAGTTATCCCTGCTTCTGCTGCTTCTGGGTGGAGAAGACGCCCTCACCCACACAGTAGGCGTCATCCGATCCACCGAGGGTCAGAGCAGAACAGCGATGCAGAGGAAGGTGAAGTTGCTCTCTGCTCCAGCTGGGACATCCATCTCCTCCTGCTCCTGGACTCAGACTGGCGCTTGCACCATTGGCTCCCCTGGTTCTCAGGCCTCGGGATTTGGACTGAAACTTCACCACTACATTTCCTGGGCCTTCGGTTTGCTGGCAGCGGACTGTGGGATCTCACAGGCTGCTTAATTACATGAGCCAACCCCTCATAATACATCTTTCTCTACACCTACGTGTGTATCCTATTGCTTCTGTCTCTCCGGAGGACCCTGACTCATACAGGGCCCTCGCAGACGCTCCCAGTAGGCGTGACCCCTCCGTCCCCATGCTCACCTTCTAGGACTTTGGCCACACAATTCAGCAACACCACTCATTACCAGGCGCCCCAGGTTGGGCTCTCCGAGAAGACTCTAAGATGGAGTTTAAGGTGCAGGGTGTTTATTAAGGGGGCCCTTGGGATCAGCCCCTTGGAAAGGAGAAGACGAAGGAGGAGTGGACAGAGGGAGAAGCGGAGCTGTGCTGCAGGTCCAACCTCTGGGTGCTGTACCCTTCAGAGGTGTCCTGAGAGGGGATGAGATGGCCAGGCCTTTATAGTTGGTTAAGTCAGGGGATGTGGCCACCTGGGGAAGGGGTGTAACCTCACTGAAGGAGCTCTGGGCAGCTGGGGCCATCCCGGGGGCCTGCCACCACTCCCAACAGCTGGGGCAGCAAGTCCTTCCTAGAAGGGGGATCTGGGCACTGTATCTCCCTGTCCACCACGGTGTGACAAGTGGCTGTCACGTCCTCCACCTGCTCCAGGCAGAGAGTCCGTAGAGGGAAGGGAACCTAGAGGCCGAGTCAACCCTGTATCCTTGGCCTCCCTTCTTCCAACCCAAGCAACCCGCAAGGCCACCACCCCAGGCACAGACCCCAGGGCTAGCTGAGTTCAGACGGTGTCTGTGAGCTGGGGGTGGGGTGAGCCCAGGCTGCGACGCAGGGGGCTGAGTCAGAGCAGGGGCTCTGGGTTCCCCGTGTGGCCTCCAGATGCTGACCCTCCGAGAGCAGATACTGCCCCCAGGACACGCTTTATAGAGCTGAGGGTTTGCGGGTTGGTTGTCACAGCGACAGGGCATGGGGCACCATGAGCGGGCAGGGCGATGGTCCTGCAACAGAGAACTGTCCCGGGTCCCAAAGTAATGAAACACCTGTTTCTAAATCTGCAAGTTGAGACCCTGACTCTGTTTCACACATAAACACAAAGGGTTTTGTATATAACAAAACAGCTTTAAGAGCACACACTGAATTTTCTAGGAGTGGTTGCCTTGCCACGTAAATCAAGGGAAGATGTGTACTTTGTTTAGTTTGGAATTTTATCAAGAAATATTCCTCTTTCAGAAAATCATGTCAAGTATTTGACTCAACAGAACAACACTTCTAGCCACCTGCATTTCACCGGTCACATATTCTAGGCTTCTATTTATAACTAAAAGCCAGGAGTAACTCAACATGACAAAGTCTTCCTAACACAGTGAGGCTTAAATGTAACAGACTGAAATATATTTGATTTTATTTTCAAAGGCTTTCTTTTCATTTTCCATTTATATTCTATTAGGGAGTATATTTGTTTTTTAATTCTATCTGGATTGATGGTAATATCTGTGAATTTGTTTAGGATGGTAGGATGGGCGTCCGCAATATTTTATATTAGAAGGAGGGTGAAGGGTCTGACAGGTTGAGAACCACTGACCTGGGGGAGTGCCCTCCTCTTGGGGCAGACCTGTCTCCCAAACACACCCCATCACCCATCACCCACCACCACCACACCCCTGGGGAGGTGGGCTCTGGGACCTGTGGAGGAAGGGTGCCCTCTGCAGGCTGTCAGCCCTGGATTTGATGATTCAACCTGGGACAGAGTCATCCGGAGGAGGGCGCGTTCTCTCGCCGTGTCTGTTTCCAGAACTCCCTCCAGCATCACCATCCGGGTCCTGAGCCCTCCTGCCCTCTGGGGATCTGTGTGGAAGGGCAGAGGGGTGATGGGGGAGGGGAGAGGTGGAGCTGGCCCCTCCGCCTTTCGTGGGCACCTAAAGGGGATTGGAGGCCAGAGGCAGGCCTCCCCCAGCCTCCCCCTTTGATGGGCACAACTTCCAGACTCACTCTTTTTTCCACTTACTCTCTGAGGCTGTTTCGAGGCCATTGTCTCTTGCAAGGCCTCCGTGGGTGCTACAGCCAGGGTGCTGGACCCAGGCTGGGCCTCTCCCAGGGCACAGGCAGTAAGCCGAGCGGACCTCACCGAGCTTTCAACATTAGCGTGTGTCTGCGGGGGCACGAGTGTGTCTGAACAACCGGGAAGATGCCACAGGACAAAGGAAGAGGGTTACCAGGTAACATACAGGATGCCCAGTTCATTTCGAGTTCAGATAAACGATAAATAATGTTTTTAGTGTAAATAGGTCCCATGCAATCCTTGGAACATACTGATACTAAAAAAATAAAAGTTGCTCATCTGAAATTGAAATTTAACTGGGTGTTCTGCATTTTTATTGGCTAATTCCGACAACCCTCCTTGGAGACCAAGCCCACATGTATGTGTGTGACCCAACATTGTCAGTGTGACTGAGTGAGTGTGGGGACACTGCGTGTGTGCAGGGGCTGCACACAAACCCCGCAGTCACCGTGGGAAGGCGGACCGGGAGAATGACACCACGGTGATGGCCAGGCCGGTGGTGTGGGCCTGTCAGTCAAAGGGGGTGGACACCCTGTGTGGACCCAGCCCCGAATCCTGGGCCTGTAACCCCAGGGGATTCTCAGCCCCAGTGGGGCTCCAGTGTCCCCTAGGGTTCAGATTCCCAGAAGTACTCCCCCCCCCACACACACACACCCACACACACACACACACCCAGATTCTGGCTCATTCAGCCGAGGCTGGAGCCTGGGCCCTGTTTCTCACACTCATTTCACTGCATTGCCAGCTTTATCATCAGTGCCCATTGAGGCCTGGATCTGGGCCTTGAGGAGTGGGAAGCAGGCAGGGGACTTCCTCGAAGGTGAGAGGGCTCGGACACCCAGTGGCTGCCCTGGCCAGGGCCCAGGTTACCTTCTAAGGTCAGCAGTCCAGCCTCCTGGAAAAAGGCCATGTGCTGCCCTCCCAGTGGTGAGGAAGGTTCTGGTATGAGGGACACTGTTCTGATGGAGACACTGAGGTCACAAGACAGGGTCAGGACTGGAACCCAGCCAACCTGAGTCCAAGCTGATGGAGGACCAGGCTTCAGTGTGATGGCCACCAGCCCCAGCCCAGGCCTCCTCACCCCCACCCCCCACCCCCAAGGACATGACCACCACTCGTTCTGTGTTTCCCAGCCTGGCCTGGCTCGATGCTGTGCTGTCCCTTCTCAGCCCACATGTTTCAATTTCCCTAATGTTTCCTCTGTGCTGTGTTCTGCACAACTGGCCATCCCTGCTCTGACCACATCACATCACGCTTATTGTCTGTGCCTCCCACTGCAGCTGAGCAATTGGAGGGGCCAGATGTGGCCCCACTCACCGCTATGCCCCTCAGCACAGTATCCCAGGAGTGTCTGAAGAATGAATGAGGGGACCAGTCTCATCAAGTGGCCACTAGAACCGACTTCTCCAACTGTCCTCAGGTGCCTGAATATCACCAAGAAACCCAGGAGCTGCAGGCACCACCTTGCAAACCCAGGAGCTCCCAGCTGTGCAATGTGAACCCTGTCTGATGACAAACAAGCCCGAACAATCACAGGCCAGCACGTGCCTACACAGCCGCACAGGACGAGGCGTTGGGGGGGCAGAACCCCAGGTCTTCCCCGGAACACGCTGGGCAAACACAACGGTGCAGACAACCTCGAGCCCCCACTTAGCCAGTAATAACATTGTTGGTCATTCAGAAGTCTTGAAAGTTCAGCGGAATGGATATTTGAACATCTTAGGGTCACATAGAATTCAGAGGTCTTAGGGTTCAGTGAGAAATTATATTTATACACTGTTATTACTTCCCTATTGTTTCCGTAACAAATTACTACAAACTTAGTGGCTTAAAACACCACCAATTTATTACCTTATATGCTGGAAACAAGTTCCAAATGGGTTTCACAGGGCTAAATTCAAGGTGTTGACAGAGGCTGTAAGGAAGAATCTGCTTTCTGACCTCCTCTGGCTTCTAGAAGCCGCTCTCATCCTTGGCTCATCACTCCCTTACAGCCAGCGACCACATCACGCCAACCTCTACTTCTGTGATCACATCTCCCTCTCTGACTCTTCTGCCTCCCACTTTCTCTTATAAGGACCTGTGATTACATTGGAGTCACCTGGATAATGTGGGCGACTCTCTCCATCTCAAGATCCCTCACTGAATCACACCTGCAGAGTCCTTTTTGTCACGTAAGTTACATAGTCACAGGTTCTGAGGATCAGGCTAGGGACAACTTTTGGGGGTGGTATCATTCTGCCTACCACGCCTAGTTTAAGAGCCAAAATGCAATCAGGTTATCAACCTGAGAGGGGAGCTGCACCAGAACCGGAAATTGTGTGTAAAATGTGGCACCAAGGATGTGGGTTACTTGACCGTGACATTGATATTTTTGTGTTAAGAGGTAATCTGTATACATGTTTGGTACTTATAATGCTTGTAACATATAAGATAACTTGGTCTTTTAGAGTGACAGCCTTTTAACTAGTAATTGAAACTGTATAACTGAATAATTTAAGTTGAATTCTTACCGAGTTTATATCCAATACTAGAACATAAGAGAACTTTAAATTCACCAAATTTCAATTCTTACTATTATTTAATTTAGATTTTCATTTTTTATATGTTTAACTTAATTGGTTTTATAAGGCTTAATAATCAGAAAGGAAGCTCTTGTTGGTTAAATTAGAAATAGGAAATCTCATTTTTAAATAAAGTTGAAAATACTTTAAGATATTGGATTAAGTTTAGAAATACCAAACATTATTCCAAGATCTCTCAAAGGAAGTTGTTAACATTTGCTGCACATAAGGAGGAAAATAAGATTTGCAAGCTGAATTTAAAGTCTAGAAGGGAACCCTCGGTTTCACTTGCCCTGGTAGCTTTAGGCTGGAGGGGAGACATGTGCCGGGGAATCCACCACAGCCTGAGGACAGACAAGAGCGAGGTCCCGAAGAACTGCCCAGATCGGGCCAGGTCATCTCAGGTGACACTGGGTGGATGGCCCTTGCTGCATTTTTTTGATGTTTTTTGCTGTTGCTGTTGTTTTGTTGTCTGTTGGTTTGAACTTTGGGGAAGGGATTGTCAGAAAAAGCAAATAAGTATTTTTTTAGGTACCACATTTTTCCATTTAAAAGAACAAAGGGTACAGATATAGAATCCAAAAATTTGGTAGGAATTCTATCATATCAGAATCAAATTGGCAAGGACCTCTCCTTCCCGTAAAGGCAGACTTAGGTGACTGAGACCCACCTTGCTAATGAAGGTAACTTAAAAAAACTGGCCACAATATTTCAAGTAATCTTAAAAGCGTCAACAAGCTAACACTAGATGAAGAAACTGCCCAGCTAGCAAGCCCGACATCGGGAGGCCCTCTGGTCATGGTGGAGTTGGCCGATCAGGGAGAAGCAGCTGAGAAGCTGGGTGGAGATTCTGAGAGCCTTGACGGGGGTCAAGGAACAGAATTTAGAGCAGATAACTGGGAACCATCCCTACTCGGGACTGGGAAATCCAAATGACCACAATTTAAGAGTAAAGGCGAAGCAACCTAATGTCCATTGACAGAAGACTGGATAAAGATGTGGTATATCCATATAATGGAATACTACTCAGCCATAAAAAAGAATAAAACAATGCCATTTGCAGCAACATAGATGAACCTAGAGATTATCATGTCAAGTGAAATAAGTCAGAGAAAGACAAATATCACATGCTATCACTTAAATGTGGAATCTAAAAAATGAGACCAATGAACTTCTTTACAAACCAGAAACAGACTCACAGACATAGAAAACAAACTTATGGTTACCAGGGGGGAAAAGGGGTGGGGAGAGAGAAATTGGGAGTTCAAGATTTGCAGATACTAACTGCTATATATATAATAGATAACAAGTTTATACTGTATAGCACAGGGAATTATATTCAATATCTTATAACAACCTATGATGAAAGAGAAATTGAAAAAGAATATGTATGTATATGTGTGACTGAATCACTATGCTGTACACCAGAAACTAACACAATACTGTAAATCAACTATACTTCAATTAAAAACGAAAAAGAATAAAGGTGAACCAGAAACGAACTGGCCTTCTCAAGTTCTACAGTCTGGCTTTGATTATCCAGGTAAGCCATAAAGTCTTCAGCCTTGAAACTGAACTAAGGTGACCCTGGATTCCTAGTGCCCCGAATGCCTGGCAGAAGCTAACTAACATCCTAGCAGAAGGACAATGACATCATTCTGAGCCTTAAGTGACCTCTGAAGGTAATATTTCAAACGTCCATCCTACCGTCAAAGATAACCAGACAGACAAAGAGACAAGACAACACAACCAAACACCAGATGAAATGGTAGGTACTGAAAACAGATCCATGAGACACGGTATGATCAGGTCACACTGTAAAACAAATGTGCTTGCTGTTCTTCATAAATGGAATCATACAGGGTGTACTTGTATGTTCACAAGGGGAAGGGCTGGAAGACTGCTGGCCTCTGCACACTGGCCTCCTGCCTGTCCCATCCCCTCCATTCACAGCTCACACCCCAGGGGACCTGGCAAGTCTTGAGTGCAATTTCCTCCCTACCTTTACGCCTTTGTTCCTGCAGTTCCCTCCATCTGGGGTTCCCAGACCCGACTGGAGCTCGCTGGATGGATGGATGCCTGTGTGCCCTTTCCTACAGGAAGGCTTTTCTTCTCCCACCAGCCAGAACACATCTCTCACTCCCCTTTTATCTTCCTGTCTTGGAAGCCGTTTGTCCCCTTGCCTTGTATTTTGGGCCGTGATGTTCCTGCCTTTCTCCCCACTGGACCAAGAGCTCTTTGGGGGCTGGGCTGGGGTGAGTGTTGTTTTTATCTCGCATCTCCTCTGCTCAGTGCTGGGCACTTTGAAGCATGACCATAGCAGGCAGGAGATGGACTTGCTAAGGTTCTAGCACATCCATCAGTTCCCAAAGGCCAAAGGAACCAGCAGGTACCCCACTTCAGCCCAAGCCCTTGCATGGGGGGACATGTGAAGACGTGTTGCACTAGTGTTTACATACTCAATGTGACTGAACACATCCAGGATCGCAGCTGTGTCCCAGCGACTGGGGAAAGTAGGCACCATTAGCCCCATTCAGCGGAGGGAGACTGAGGCTTAGGGAGGTAAATGGCTAGCCCAGTGCTTATCAAGTCTGGATGCTCTTTGGAATCACCTGGGGAGCTTTTAAAAATTAAATCTGAATCATTGGGTGGGGGTGGAGCCCAGGTGTCA
The DNA here is from genome assembly GCF_048564905.1 of Vicugna pacos. Taxonomy (NCBI): domain Eukaryota; kingdom Metazoa; phylum Chordata; class Mammalia; order Artiodactyla; family Camelidae; genus Vicugna; species Vicugna pacos. The sequence continues at coordinate 3,208,432 of NC_132992.1, forward strand.
GTATGTTTTAAAGCTCCCCAGATGATTCTAAGATTCTAAGACCAACCTGGGGAAGCATGAGATGAGCCCACAGCCCACAGCTGGTGAGAAGCTGGGCCAACTCAAGAATTCCAAATCATAAGACAGCACTCTTTCATCCCAAGAAGTGGGGAGGTCCCTGGACCACTTGCTCCTTGGGGTCCTACAAGCCAAAAGGCGATGCTGGACATGTGGGCTCCGCATGCAGAAGTAGCTTCAGCGAGGCCAGCGTGCTCCCTCCTTGTCCTCCCCTGACTCCAGAACTCGGGCCCAGACAGCCAAAGCTCAGAGGACAGCGGGTGACTCAGACACTTCCTGTTTTCTTGGCCACAATGACAAGGGAGTGGGAACAGCCCAAGCCGGGGTTCACGGCCTGAGAGAGGGGTCCTGGAGAGAGGAGAGGGCCCCCCGCCCCGAGATGCGGGAGGAGTGAGCCAGGCAGCGCCATGAGGGGGTGTAAGGCCTGGGTGGGTGGAGATGAGGTGGTTGGCTGAGTGGCCAGGTCAGCAAAGGGAGGGAGGATTGGCGGCTAGCTTTTCTTGAAATGTGAGGATTTTCTGAGTCCTCGGGGGTTGAAGGAAAGACAGGTCTGCCTGGATGTTTGGTGCAGGCAAGCTGGGAGACCGAATGGAGGAGACAGAAGAGGGAGCCCTTCACAGGAAGGCAAAGAACCTGGGTCATCTTGTCCCTGCCCTGCCGTGAATTACCATGTGACCCTGTACACAGCCCTGGCCATCTGCTGCTTTCTCTTCTACGAAATGGGGAGGGACTGAGCTCTGAGAAGTCCTGGGATTCTAAGAAAAGTCCTAACCTCTCTCAGGCTTCAGAGCACTGTGCTGACTCCAGGGGACTTCATTTATTTTGATTTCAAGTCGGACAGTAACCGGAGGGGGAGGCCGGGCAAGTACCACCATTACCTGACGGCTATTGGAGACGCTGATGACCGGGGAGACCAAGAAAGGTGTGGCCAAGGGTGTGTGGGAGTCGGGACTCGGATGCTCCTGGTGGCCCAACCTGATCACTCCCTTCCTTAGAGGACAGCAGCTTGGAGATGTTTATGAAAAATCATACAGGTTTGAATCTTGGCCTCGATCATGTCCCTGCTAGGATCACCCTCAGGAATTGATCCTAAATTCAAAAAAGGCTTGTTGGACAGGAAGATGTTCACGAAAGTGGATTTTGTATTAATGAGAAGTTAAACACAGCCCACGCATCCAGCAATAGGGAACTGGAGACCACAGAATGTGTATCAGCTGTGTAACAAATGACCCTCAAATTTAATGGCTTAACAAACAAGAATGTATTATCTCAGAGTTTCTGGGGCTCAGGAGTCCAGGCATAGCTTGGCTGGGTGCCTCTGGCCAGGGCCTCTCAGGAGGCGACAATCTAGATGTGGGCTGGAATTGCAGTCATCCCAAAGCTTGGCTGGGAGAAGGTCCACTTCCAAGTTCACTCACATGGCTGTTGGCAGTCTTAGGTCCTTGCCAGCTCTTGAGGGGAGACACCAATTGCTCAACTTGTGGGCACCCCCATCTCCATGGCCCAGCTCACAACAGGGCAGTTGGCTTTCCCAGGGCAAGTGCGTCACCTGGAAGGCACTCAGACCTTCCATAACCTGATGCCCCTCATTTCTGCAGTATTCTGTGCCTTCGGAGTGAGTCACTAGGTCTGGCCCAGGTTCAGGGGAAAAAGATTACACAAATGTGTGGATACAAGGAGGTGGGAACTGTAAGGAGAGGGAAAATTTCCCCTGATCCTCTGAGGGTCCCTGAGTGGGTCTGAAAATTAAATGGACAAAAACGGATTAATGGGAGAAAAGTGTGCAAATTTATTTAATATCAGTTTTACACGACACAGGAATCTGCACAAGGAGGCGAAGACCTGAAGAGGGGGAGAGTGTAGCTCAGTGGTACAGCGCGTGCTTAGCATGCATGAGGTCCTGGGTTCAATCCCCAGTACCTCCATTTAAAAAAATTAAAAGGAAACAATAAAAAGATCATGGTTTCCAGGGTTTGGGGAGAGGGAGGGTGGGAGGAATGAATAGAAGGAGCACAGAGGATTTTTAGGGCAATGAAATTATTCTGTATGATGCTATAGTGGTGGCTACATGTCATTATGCATTTGTCAAAACCCATAGAATGTACCGCGTCAAGAGTGAACCCTAATGTAAACTGTGGACTTTGGTTGATATTAATGTGTCCATGTTGGTTCATCGATTGAGCCAAATATGCCACACTGATGAGGGATGTTGCGGGTAGGGGAGTGTATATGTGTGGGTGGGAAGGGCTATGTGTGAACTTTCTGTATTTTCTGCTCAATTCTTTTGTGAACCTGAAACTGCTCTAAAAGAATAAAGTCTATGTTTTAAAAAATGGGAAAAAAAAAGACTTTAAGAAACAGTCCTGTGTGCTCAGATTCTTTCTGGTGTCCCTTTGTCTTCAGAGATAAGGGTGGTCCTTTCTTCCGGCACAGGTGGGACACCTCTCATATGAGGGGTTTATGACCTATTTCAGAGGAGAAGGGCAGGGGGAAGGTCCCAATGACCTTCGTGCTTCTGCTGTTTTATCAGACTCCTTCAGCTTAAAATATCCAACATTCCAAGGGGCCATATTGGGGTAGTGAGTCCTGAACCCCAGCAAGATCACTGGGGCCATCTTGGAAGCTGCCCGCCATACAGTGGATGTGAAATGTTTATGATCTTAAGTGAAATGAAGACAAGATTCGAAACAGCCCACACGGGGTGATCACATCTGAGTAAGACAATTTGGGAAGAAGATGGGAAGAAGTTGGTTAAAAGCTCCTACACACCCCTAAAAACCAAATGGGGTCTGCACGATTAAGCACCTCTATAAACTGGGTCTTCTTTTCTGCATATGAATTCATTTATGCATCTTTTCCCATCTATTTATCCTCTAAACTTAAGTAATTAATTTTCTGGCCCTTGGGGGGCCAAGGAGCTGAGGAGGAAGGAGTCCAGGACTCACCATCTGTCCTTGAGCTTGTCTGAGCAACAAGCTATGAATATCTGCTGGGAGAGCCTCAGGGATGTATTCCAGGCAAATCTGAATCTTTAATCTCATTGCATATTCCTGGGTTGATTGGAGCCGGAGGAGTTGACTTTGGGGTGATGCTGAGGCAGCATTGTTTGGGGAGGATCTGGTGTAAAGGGGGTGGCAAGGAGTGGAGAGACAGGAAGTGACCCAGAGGAAAAGGGGAAAGTTGTTGACACAGCGGGAAAACACTGGAAAGTTGGAGTTTCAGACCCTGCTCGAGTCAGTCACTTAGTGTGACTCTTTCAAGCCTCAGTCTCCTCATCCATAGAGTGGGATGGAAATAAGCAATATTGCCCTTCCTTGTTCAGTAGAGTTAAGAGAGATTGATTATGCAGAGAAATATACCCTGTGAACTGTAAAGCTCTGGACCAGTGATGATCTCCTCAGGGATTAACTAGAGCAAATAGACCCACCTCGCGTCACTGAGCATCCGACGGGAGTCAAGTCCTTCCCCGACCACGGGCAGAAGGAAACGGTGGCTCCCACATCCTGAGCCACCGTTCCCTTCTCATCTCTAACGGGTTATGTTGGTGGTGACTTTGCTTCAGTTAAAAAGAATGAGGTTACCGCTAAAGAAAGACGATTTGGGAATAACCATAGAAAGCGCAGTTGACAAGGCAACTCCACTTTTAGGAAGAGATGTGCACACACGGGTATGAAATTACATCAACAGGCATGTCATCGCGGCATTCTTTGCGAGAGCAAAGCATTGTAAAGGAGAAAAAATGTCCACCCGCAGGGGACCGGTTAGATCAATTATGGAGCATCCAGACAATGGAATGCTGTGAAGGCATTAAAATGAATGAGGCAGCGCTGGGTGCGCCGATCCAGAAAGATCTCCAACATATATTATAAAATGAAAAAAGAAAAGCATGTGGCCAAACAATATTATCACTAACGTAGAAAATCAAACAAAACGGCTGATACCTGTATGTACCCAAGGTGCATGAAAACACGGAAGAAATGTAGGGCGGGCCACTGGCCAGTGGTCATAAGTGGTCCCCTGGGGGAGGGAAGGTGGGGGAGGGGGGCAAGGAGAAGGGGTTTACCCTTTTTAGCTTCATATACTTCAGGGATGGTTGCCATTTCTTTGTCATGTGAATATATTCACGTGTTAGATTTTTTAAATATATATACAAATTTATATTACATATATATATAATATATACAAGCCTTAGACTCTTTCACTGTCTCTGGAATATTGGATCCCTGGCTGACTTCTGAGACATCACTGGGCCCTGTGAGTACTTCTTCCTTAGCAGGGAGTCAGCAGCCTCGACACCCTCCCTGTAGAAGGACCCAGGCTCCCCTCTTCCCAGACAGCGCCTCGCCCCGGCTGAGGTGCTCTGTGTAGCTCTGAGGCCTGTCACACCAGGACCCCAGCCTCCACGCAGGCCTGCTCCCTGCCCAGGGACGAGCCCTGGAGCTTGTTCTCACACCCTCTGGATGGGGGGGAACCCACCTTTATTCATTTATTTCTTAAACAAATAGTATTCAACGGTGGATAAAGACAAGGTTAAGTCTAGTAAAGAGGCAGAGTCAGTCTTCTAAGTAAAAGTGAAGTGGGGTTTGCAGTGGATGCTCTGGAAGGCAGCCCCAGAGAGGGTGCTGAGGACACAGAAGCCTCCCTCCTTTGCACCGAGACTCTTCCGCTCTCCGCACCCCCATCCTCACCCTCGCCCCCCTCTGTGACCTGGAACCTGAGGGCTTGTCTGTGGGTCTGTAGCAGCTGGTCCAGGGCTCCCCATGAGTGAAGATGAGGGGAGAAAATGTGAGGCAGGGCCTGGGAAATCATCAGCGGGTGAGCTGAGACCAAAGCACTTCGGTCGGGAAGCGCTGGCTGGGCAGCCTGGCTCCACACCTGTCACCATCATCCTTGCTAGTTCGCAGACACCAGCTTCCAGCCATCCAAGGCCAGCCATCGAAGGCCACCCTTCACGGCACCATCCCCTCCCCACCTCTGCCCTGCAGGGGTCCTGGGCAGCAAGACCACCACTGAGTGCGCTATTTCGGTTTGGAATTGATGGTTTCACTGCCAATGCCGGTATCTGGACCAAGAAAAGAATTCTTCCTCTGTGCCGTACGCGTGTGTGGGTGTGGGTGTACACGCGTACTCTACTCACAGGTTCATACTCTGTGGACAGGGTGTCAATTCATTCCAGATTTACTGGCACAGCCTCAATTTCACATTTTTGGCCACCACAAACCATTGAAATAGCTTGAAAATTCCACTATGATTATTTATGCAGAACTCCTTCAGTCTTGTTCCAAAAAAAGGATTTGAGAACCAGCTTTAGTGTTGGTTGATATACTTCAGCAGGGTTTAAAAATAACAGACGAAAAAAAAAAAATTCAGGGAGAAAGGAGAGTAAGGTGACACAGAAATGCATAACTCACGTCCTGTGCGCGTGCTGGAGGCAGGCCACAAACGTATCTCAGAATTTCCAAGCAGCCAGAGCTGAGACGGAGAGAAGATGACATGGATTCCTCCTCTGGAGACCTGTGGGAATTTCCCCCAAAAGTCCTCCGAAAGATGAGGTGTGACTCAGAGTTAGAAAGAAACAAATTCATGCTCCGTGTCTGAAGAGTGGTTTGGTTACACATGACTGCATGTGTCGAAACTCACAGTTTTGCAACGGAGATTAAAGATTAAGATTAAATTTTGTATTGAAGATTTGTGCATTTCACTGCAAGCAAGTTTCACCTCGAAAAGAAAAGAACCGGAATGTAATTGATGATATGCATGTGTTTGCACATTTTTATAAGGAAAGGTAGGGGCTCTGAGAAATGAAGGGGAACTTGGAAGTCACCATCAACACTCAGGTAACAGGCCCTCAGTTTTGTTCACAGAGCCAGAGCTAGCAGCAGCCCTCAGAATCCGCTGACCCCCCCAAGCATCTTGCCCTCAGGCAGTGACCAGGGTTTTGGGGTGCAGAGCGCTGGTCTCAGGGGACAGAAAGGACTGGCTCTTGCAGACCCTACAGTGTGGAGGGATTTTGGCATCTCCCAGACCAAGCTCTCAGATCATGGAAACCCCTTGTCAGGCCGTCAGGGAGCACTTACCCTCTGAGACCCTGTGCCTCGCACAGAGAGCCCCTGTGAGAGGCAGAGCTGAAATTCACGATGGTGTTGATGACGGAAGTGGTTCACTGGGGCTTTTCTCTGTGCCGGGCACCGCGTTATGCATTTACATCATGTCATTTAATGCGTAAGTGACCCTATGAAGCAGGTAAGCAGGTATTATTGTCATCCCTATTTATGCATGAAAAACGGTTCAGAGAAATTGAGTAACTTGTGTGTGACACTCAGCTGGCAGACACTGACCTGGGATTCAGAGGTATTTTGACTCCAGGGTCTTGGATCGTGACCACTGCCCTCTGCTGCTCCACAGGCCACCCTCCCCATCCCCCCGTCTCCCTCCTTCCCCATCTTCTCCCGTGATGGCCTGTCATGGTTGACTTGTCTGCCCCCTCCTCAGGAGAAAGTCTGACTTGGGCCCAGAGTGATCCTTTTTAAAAAATTTCTTTAAATTTATTATTATAATATTTAATTATCATTTTTTATCTTGGTGGGGGGGTAATTACATTTATTTATTTTTAGAGGAAGTACTGGAGATTGAACCCAGGACCTCATGCATGCTAAGCATACACTCTATCACTTGAGCTATGCCCTCTCCCCCTGAGTGATCCTTATAAACCAAACACCCCACTCCTGCCCCTGTACTCCTGCTCCCCAGGACAGCTTTGCACCCCGGGATGGGCTCTTTTCCCAAACACTCCCTGGAGACACACCCACACACACACACACCCAACCCCTTGATGGGCTGAACCAGCCCCATTCTCATCCCTTCAAATCCCCCACCTCCATCCCAGCCCAGCTCCTGCAGAGACAACTTGAAAACAGCCTGTCACCTCTTTAATAGAACCCCAGAGCTAAGGAAGACTTCAGATGGCTGCTAGCCAGCCTCCTTTGTTTTCACAGAAGAGGCAACAAAGGCCCAGAGAGGGTCATGGCTGGCCCAATGACATACAACACTAAACCTGGTCTCCTGGGACTTGTCCCTTAGCTCAGGGCTGAACAGGGCTGAGTTGGGCTGCAGAGCTGGGGGGTGTAGGGTGGATGGGGCCTAGAGACCCAACCCCCACCCCAGAGAGAGAAAGATTAGCTCCTCGGGCCAGGGAAGAGAAGGGCTGGGCGCTGCAGTGTCAGCTGGGAGCACCTGAAATCGTAGCTCTTGTTCTAGATAGGGAGCCTCAGTCCCAGAGAGAGGCAGTCCTATCACTGGATCCCACAGCCGGCTCCTGGCAACACGGAGGAGGCAGGAATCTGTTTTCCTGAATCTCTGGTATCCTTCCCACGCCTGCCCCTCGCTTCCCCCTATAGGATCCTGCGCGGGCTGAGCCGGGCCTCTCCCATACCCACACCCACTGCACCCCCGGCCTGGGACCCATCATTGCTCCCCAGGATGGAAGACCAGACCTTTTGCTTTTCCCAAGTCCCTTCCTAAAATTCACAGAGCTTGGGCTCCGGCCTGGGACCTGCAGAAGCCGTTGGCAGAGGGGCCCCCACCCCTGCAGCCCCTTGCAAGGAGGGACCAGGAGGAAGCTACAGAGGCCTGACCATCCTCAACATGCTGCCCCAGGGACTTCGGACCGCGCCCTCCAAGAGAAGAGTTCTACCCTGGTTGCTCCAAGCAGCCCTGGAGTGGGATGGGGTAGGGAGAAGTCGGGGGTGGGGGTCACCCAGCTGTGAGGCCCATGTCCTTCCAGTTTGGAGCCTGTGAGGGAGAACGAGGATCAGATGGTGGAGACGGTCTGCACACAGACCCCAAGCAGCAGCCCTGGCGTGCCAGGCTGACCGGCACCCCCTCCCCCAACGCAAACACTCGGCCCCTGGCTCTGAGGGAAGGGGGCATTTTTCAGAGGTGACATCAGCTCTTAAAGTTTTATGTTTCTTGCCAACCTCAGCCCTCAGCCCGGAGAGCAGAGTCCCCAGGCCTGGTGAGGCAGGCAGCAGCATCCCTGCAAACAGCACACCACTGGCCCTGGACACCCACAGCAGTCCACCCACAGAAGAGACGGCCATCGGGGTGGCTGTGCAGTGGTCCGCTCACCCTGAGGACACAGCCCAGCCTGGTCACTGCAGGGCAGATGCAAGAGAAGAGAAGATACCAAGCTGCCAGGTCCCCAGACACACCTCAGGGCCTTTGCACATGCCCTCCCTGCTCCATGCCATCTCACAGATGCCTCCACACTCAAGTATCTTGTCCAAAGTCCCCTCCCTGTGAAGGCAGCCCTACCTCCTTGAGCCCCTACAGGGTCTCTGTCCATCTTTCCATCAGAGCCCTGATCACTAGCATAGTGTTTAAAATCACCTTGCTTCCCCTCTCCCTCGTGCCTCCCTCCCCCACCAGACTTCAAGCCCCTGGAGGGCTCAGACCAAGTCCCCTTTCACTCTGGCAGGAAGAAATTCATCAACCACGAAGGGGTAAGACCCGCCCAGTTAAGGGGACACAGTGAGGGCTTAGCTAAAAGCAGGGAGGCTGGAGGCTGAGTGAGATGAAGGGGGCTGCAAGGGGGAGAAGGGAGGCGAGGAGGGAGTGGGAGGGGGTGCACTGCAGTGAAGGAAGCACAGTGGGGGACCTGAGAAGATGGGGCGGGGCATTGTGGGGAGCAGGAGGTGCCGAGCCTCCAGGGAGGGGGTGTTTCAGCAGGCAGTCTTGGTTGAATGAGTGAGTAAAGGAATGAATGAAGGGTCTAAAGTAGGCCAGCCACCCCCACCTCGAGCTTCGCATGCTAAGGTGTGCTGAAGGTGGCACATCAGGCCCAGAGGGGACCAAGGAACTGGGTCGCTGCCCCTCTACCCTGGGAGGGGGCTGACTGGATCCCCAGGCCCAGGGCCAAGCTGCCCGGCTGCTGACTCAGGCTCCGCTGGCCAGCTCAGCATTCCTGCCCTCCCCACTGAATTGGGGCTATTGAAGCTCTTTGTAGGGGGGTTAGGCCACTGGTCACGCCCCCAACCAGAGCCTTCGCTGTGCTGAGGGCTCTGCTCTCAGGGGGCAATGCAGGCCCCCAGGGGTGAGTCTGAGAGTGCTCTGACCACCAGCTGCTGCTCTGGGGGTGTCTGGGACCGAGGACAATCCTGGGTAAGCTGGTGAGGCTGGCATCAGAGAGGGGAGCCGAGTGGAAGGGAATCGCCCTGACCCTTAGGACCGAAGACCCTGGGATGGCAACCCTGCCCATGACCCCCAGCCTGGAGAGGGGTCTCTCTCTCTGCACAGGCCACAGTGTGCAGGTGAAGGTGTCGCAGGGGCTCTGTGAGTTGCCATGCCTCCTCATCAGACTGGAGCTTCCCTCAGGCAGAGTGGTTTCCCCGTTAGACTGGGGCCTTCGCAGGGTATAGGCTGGGTCTCCCCCATCAGACAGGGACCAGGGATGGGTTAAAGCTTTGCCCATCAGACTCGGCCCTCCCAAAGCCCAGTCCTTGTCCTCCTCAGTGATTAACTGGGGCATCGTATCTGGTGCCCAGCCTCAACCACCCTGTGCTGATGGGTCTCAGCAGAGCCACGGACCAGCTGCCCCCGGAGAGCCAACGCTTCTCTAGACAAAGCGCCCCCACCTCATCCTGCTGCCTCCCCCTCCTGCCCTTGCCCCCACGCAGGGATCTGGTCCCCCCAGCCCTGGCTGCACGCACCTACACCTGTCAGGTGTCCTTTTTCAGGTATGGGGGAGGGCCGGGCGCCATGAAGCCAGTGCGGGCTGTCACTCTCTGGTGGGTGCTGCTGCTGGTGTCCGGGCTGGGGGCCACCGGGAAGGGATCCCCAGAAGAGGCCTCCTTCTACTATGGAACCTTCCCGCTTGGTATGTCCAGCCCTCTGTTGGTCTGTCCGTCTGTCCATCTGCCTGTCTGCTGGCCCACCTTGGCTGGCTTGCCAAGTAGTTTGGTGTTTAAGCTTCCTTACAGCTAGGATGGGAAAAATGACTCCATGACGTTGTTCTGAAATAAAAGACACTCCTAACAGATTTTTTTAAATTACTACATAGATAGTAAATGCTCATCAAAGCTAAAATAGTGCAGATAAGTGCTTTTAATGTGTTATGTCTTCTCCCACCCCTGCCCCATATACTCCCACTCCTAGGGAGGCGGGGCAGGCTGCTGGGCAGTGGGCCTGCCCAGTGGCCCGGGGGGCACCGCCCAGGGTCCCAGTACTGGGTGGAGCGTGGGAGGGGGCTCAGGGCCCAGCGTGGGCTCCATACTTGCAGGCTTCTCCTGGGGCGTGGGCAGTTCCGCCTTCCAGACCGAGGGTGCCTGGGACCAGGATGGGAAAGGCCCCAGCATCTGGGACGCCTTCACGCACAGCGGGAAGGGAAACGTGCTTGGGGACGAGACAGCAGATGTGGCCTGTAATGGCTACTACAAGGTCCAGGTGAGTGAGGGATGCGCATGTGTGCGTTGAGCATCCCCTAGTGAGAGTTGGGCAGTGACATGTTGAAGAAGCCCAGGGGACAGTGTCAACCAAGCGCTCTGTTAAACACCCCCTGCCCCAGTGCAACCCCGAGGGGAGGGGCCGTGGTGATGGGGCTTCAGGGCGGGGGTGGGGGTGCCAGGGTGTGGGAAGGCGGGTGTGGGAGGAAGGGAAGCAGGGCCCCCGGAACCTTTCCTTAGTCAAGTGATGGGTAGGTGGATCCTGCATTTTCCTCGACTCTTGGCATATCCCTAGGAGGAAGCGGGGGGCAGGTAGTGTCTACTGCGTAGATGAGGAGTAAGGACAGGAGGAAGCCTGGGCTGGCGCGGGTGACCTGCCCCGTCCCACCCCTGTCTGTACAGGAGGACGTCGCTCTGCTGAGGGAGCTGCACGTGAGCCACTACCGGTTCTCCCTGTCCTGGCCCCGGCTCCTGCCCACGGGTGTCCGAGGTGAGCTGGGGCCACCCTCCTCCAGCCCGGGCCTGGCCCCTTTTGGCTGTGTTGGCTTTGCAGGGACACCGCCGTCCGGGGCGGGGAGAGCATCCCCCCCCCCGCGGTTTCCCGGGCAACGGCTCTCATGCGTTCCGCACGTAGTGGGGCCCCCTGGAGTAACTGTCACACCATCTGAGATCTGATGGTGCTGAGGGTGCCTTCAGGCCTGTGAAAAATCCCCAGGGTCCAGAAATCCTGAGCTTCAGAAGGTCAGAGCCAAGGTCCTTTTTTGTCAATTCCCCTTTTATTTCACCTTCAGCTGACCAGGTGAACAAGAAGGGAATCCAATTCTACAGCGACTTCATCGACGCCCTTCTGAAGAGCAACATTACTCCCATTGTGACTTTGCACCACTGGGATCTCCCGCAGGTGAGGCCGTGCCGGCTCAGAGGCCCCAGGAGAGCTCAGTTCAGCAGTGGGGAGCTTGATCGGGGCCCCTGGGGTGGCCGAGGTTGGGGCAAAGGCTGGGGTCTGGGCTCTGCCTCAGGATGGGAAGGTAGGAGGGCGTGGAGAAGAAATCTCTCAACTCATCCACGGCAGGAAGTTCACACAGGTTTAACTGATGTTTGTAATAAATGGTAAGTGCAGATTTCAATGGTTTTCAAAACATTTGGCCTAGAAACAACAAATCAAACTATAAAGAAAGAAGCATCTTTTGACTAAGAGTTGATGGAATAATTAACAAGTTGTTTAGCCTTTTTTCCCCCAGTTTGTTTGAGCTAGCATGGGACACGCTCATATATGAGCTCCCTTCCAAGCAATTTCCATAAAGTCGCAACATGCTTAAGAACATCACTGTTAGACATCACTATTCGAGCAAATTTTTTTTTCCAAGCAATTCTTTCCTTCAACAAGGCTACATGGAGATAATGACCCAGCCAGCCAAGGGGCCATTTATGTAACTCTCTGTGACACAGGGCGGTGGGAGGTCAGAGGATGAGATACTGGCTTCAGGGAGGTATTGGGCAGAAGATGGAGTCCGATCAGGGCTTTGGAGGGTTGGGGCATGAGGTTGGGGGAAGGGGTGCTCTGGCTTGAGAGAGCCTGGCAAGGAGGCGGGGAGGGGCTGGGCAGTGATTCGGTTAGTTTGGGAAGCAGGCTGGCACGGGAAGGATAGCGGTTGGAGAGATAGTTACGAGGGTAGACAGGGATAGAAGGAGATTCTCCACAGGCCACGAAGCTGGGGCTGGGGGCGTGGAGCAGGCTTCAGGGAGATGATCTGAACACCACCTTCCAGCTTCTTCCCTGGTGAATCGCCCTCACTGACCTGCCCCTTTGCCTCCCCTCAAACCCAGCAGGGAGGGCTCAGCAGGTAACCTCAATGGACCAAAGAATCTTGGGAAAACCCCTCCCTGGTAAGCAGATGGGAGAGAGCCCTGCGCTGAAGGAAGCAGAACCCACTCTCACGACAGGCTGCTGGGAGGTCCTGACCCCTGCGCGACCCTCACAATCCTAATCAGAGTTTCCACGCCCAGTGTCATATGTGATTTCTTCCGAACTTATATATTCAAGATTCTTTTCCCATGTTCAGACCTCTTTCCCCTGGAAACTTTTCTTAAATATTCACTCCATCAAATTCCTTTTAAGCATGAGAATTTCAGGCTTCCTCTGCTCCCTCCCTCTTGTTTGTATAAGGCACATCTCCGCAGTTACGTTGTCTCACGGTTCATCGCCGCCACCATCGAGTCTTAATGCCCAAGACCCCGCATCTTTGCCCCTCTTTCCCCTAAACATCCTCTGCAGCTGTAATCCCCCATGCTTCTCCCCTAAACTTGGCCAGTCAGCTCCCAAAGTCTTTTCTGGAGATGGGCCCTCAGGGCACCTGCTTCTCTCTCTCCTCCTGCTTGCAGCTGCTCCAGGTCAGGTACGGTGGGTGGCAGAACGTGAGCATGGCCACCTACTTCAGTGACTACGCCAACCTGTGCTTTGAGGCCTTTGGGGACCGGGTGAAGCACTGGGTCACTTTCAGTGATCCCCGGGTAAGCAGGGCCCCCTCCAGGTGGGAAACCCACTTTCCGGCCAGGAGGCTACCTGGTCACTTCTCACGGGTCCTGTGGTCCCCCACTTGCCATCTCTGCAGACAGTGGCAGAGAAAGGCTACGAGACGGGCCACCACGCGCCAGGCCTGAAGCTCCGTGGCACTGGCCTCTACAAGGCGGCACACCACATCATTAAGGTGAGGTGGGCCCTTCCGGGAGTGAAGGCTGGGCTCCAGGTGGAGGGCGAGCCCCCGTGGCAGCTCAGCCTGAGCCTGAGCCTGAGCCTGAGCCCAGTCCTCCGCCACCTCACACCTCAGCACCTTCACAGCATCTTACAGCATCCCCTTCCCTTCCGTGAGGACTGATGGGGTGTGTCCTGTCGTCCGGGCTCTCCTGCACACTGTGGCCCGGGTGACACAGTGACTGCTCCCTAGAGCTTGCAATCTAGCCAAGGGGCTGGAGCACACGCATGTGGAAACCTGTCACCTCCAGGTCCAAATTGTCCTGTGAGGAATGGGGACTGGAGGAAGCGGGAGGGATGACAGTGAGCTCGGGGTTCCAATCTCCAAGGAGTGAGCGAAAGTGACGGGAGGTTGGTGAGAGACAGCAGCAGGGAGAGATTGGGAGCGCTTGTCTGATAGCATGGGCTTCAAAGGACCTGCGGGTTTTGAAGGAAGGAGAAATCGTTTGAAAGTACGACAAAGAGCAAGGCAGACGCTGCCCTGAGGTATGTGGGATGTGCGGGGAAAAGTGGCATCTGGTGGAAAGAGCTGCAGTGGAGGTGGTCTGTAGGGGCAGCCAGGCTCAGTGAGGGCAGGAGAGTGAGGACGACATGGAGAGAAGATGCCAAAGCTGAGCTCCAAGCCCACCAGAAAGGCTGGAGAAGCGGGTGAGGGAATTGGGTCAGCCTCCAGGACACACGTAAGGGTCCGGGTGATGACGACTAGGGAACAGGGAGGCGAGGCATGATCGGCTGGCCCCCCTGGACTCTCAACAGAAGGTGAACGATCTGATCAAGCGGGCAGGCAGGGGGCCACCGGGGACATACCAGACCTTCAAATTCATGTCAGCAAGAGAACGTTCTCATTTCTTGACTGTTTGGCTTGGGATTTTGTAAACCGTGGACGTCAGTGGGTGACTGGGCAAGAATATGGAGAGAAGACAGTCCGTTTCTCAAGACTGTTCCAGGTGCTCGGTCTTTTCCTAACTTCGCAAGCACCTATGGTGAGTGCACTACCTGGCTGCCACCGAGGACAACCAGGGACAAAACAAGACACGTTCGCAAAAACCTCAGAAACGATAAATAACACAAAGCCGTGGTGCATGTGTTTATGCCAGATTTAGACCATGCTTCCTCCACGGTACAAAGAAAAGGGAGGTCAGAGGAAGGGAGACTATGGATCAGGTTAATCAAGGCTGGATTCACGAAAAGGATAGGACTTAAACTGGGTCTCTATAGAGTTCGGAAGGAGAGACAGGTCAGCTCGGGTTGCACGGGGGGAGAGAAGTGGACGAGGCAGGCACCTCGCATGGCTCCTTCCTCTTCCAGGCCCACGCCCAAGCCTGGCACGCCTACAACAGCACATGGCGCAGCAGGCAGCAAGGTGAGCTCTGCCGCCGCGTGCGCTGGGGACGGGCGAGCGACCGGAGGAGCGAGGTCACTCCTGCCTGCCACCCCTTTTCCTTTCTCTTATCAGGTCTGGTGGGGATTTCATTAAACTGCGACTGGGGCGAACCTGTGGACATGAGCAACCCCAAGGACATAGAGGCTGCCGAGCGGTACCTACAGTTCTGCCTGGGCTGGTTTGCCAACCCCATTTATGCCGGTGACTACCCCCAAGTCATGAAGGACCGTATCGGTGAGCCACGTCCAGATACCGCAGCAACAGTATGAGCGCAAACGAAATGACCAAAAGGCAAGGGGTTGGAAGAACACACTAGGCTGGTTTGGGCGAAGCAGTCAAGGAACAACCCAGCCCCTAAAGAACTGAGAACTGGTTATTCGAATTGGGAGGGCAGGGGATACCCAAACACATTCCTAGACCTGGAAACTGAGAATTTCAGAAACCAGGGGAGGGGAAAGAATTAGCATTTCCCTGGGCTGCTCTCTCTTGTATTCCATTGTCCTGTCTCCTCCTCGCCCTAACCCTCCACTCCACTCCATCCAACTGCAGTGAATTAGAAGTGAGAAGTCAAAGACGGTCATGGGTGAGGTCACTTCTATTGCTGGTTCTTTCCATCACCTGAGAAATACTTTCCAAGCTCTGGTTTCCACAGTGTCAGAGAAGAGAATAAAGACAGAGCTCACAAGGCTGTATTAATTTGGATGCTTTTAACTGCCACATAACAGAAAACTCCAAATAAAATGACTTGAAAAGTAGGGGATTTATCATCTCACTTGAAATCCAGGAAAGGGTGGTCCAGGGCTAGTTAATCCAGCCCTCAGGGATGTCTTTGAGAACCCAGATTTATTCCATCTTTCCACTCTACCACCTTTAGCTAGCCTATCAGCCACTCCCCGTGGCCACAAGATGGCTGCAGCTGCTCCAGGCATCACATTTTTACACATCAACACCCTGAGGCAGAAACAAGGGAATAGCACTGTACCCCGTTTTTAAGAAAAAGGAAAATATTCCCAGGAAACAGCTTCTACTCCCAGCTGACTTCCCTTTGTACTTCAAGGGATGGAATTGTCACATGCTCTAAGGTGCCCTAGGCCACCAGGACTAGGGCCTCAGAGGCTGGGGAGGGGCCAAGACTCCCATAAAGGATGTGGCCCTTTGGAAGAGGGTGAGGAAGAGGGCATGGAAGAAGACAGGCATGGGACTACTGGGTAGACCAGCAGTGTCTGGTCACAGGAATCCACACAAATAATTGTGTGACTTTGAGATATCAGCCCACAACCCCTTAACAAAAAGAGACAAGGATGACATTGAAATAGGTTATAATCTCGCACATCAAGGCCATTTTAGATTAGATTAGACTAAGACAGAATGTTTGAATCAACATTTCAAAAATTTCCGTTTCTCAAGCACAATTGATCAAACTTATCTGGGATAGGAGGCAGAAAGTTCTAATTCCAACTCTGCCGCTAACCGGTGAGTGATTCTGGGCAAAGTGCTTCACCTCTTTGAGCCTGTCTTATCACCTGAGAGGAAGGGATTAGACAAAATAATCTCTAAAAAATCTGTTGACAATAACCAGTTGTGTGACACATCTGTACATAAACAAAGACACACTCAAAACCTGGAGAATGATTTCCTCTTCAAAGCCTTCAAATTCAAAATCTTGAGAATGTTCCTGTAGACACACCTCATCCTTCACAGGGTACATTTACTCTCGTGGGATCCCTATTGCAGGCACCACACCAGCATTGTACTAAAAAGCCAAACTGATTATTTATCACAGAACAGTTCTTGGGCTTAAAGCCAGTAATTCCAGACCCCACTGACTCCAACTCCGCAATAATTCAAGTGGGAACAGGGCTCAGTTTTCCCCCTGTACAATGTGGAAAGAAAGATCCTATAAGTAGTTTTGTTTTTTCTTTCCCCCCTTCAGGTTTATTGAGTATAATTGACAAATGAAACAGTTAATATTTTCTTTAGTAATGAAAACATTCTGCCTGAAAGCTCATTCACAAATTACTTCCAGGCATCTCAGAAGCATCCTTTCATTCACAATAGATGTACGAAGAGAGGTAATTCTAGACCAGCGCTCTCCAACAGAAACTTTTGGTGATAATGGAAGTGTTCTGTATCTGTGCTGTTCAGTGTGATAGCCCGTAGCCATTTGTGTCTATTTAAATCCAAATTAGACAGAATTAAAATACTCAATCCATCAGTGTGACTGAGTTAAAGATGCATTCACACTAACCATATTCCAATAGCCACATGTGGTGAGTGACTATTGTGTTAGACTCTCCAGTGACAATTCCTGTGGTTTTTCTCGAGTTTAAATGTAACTGAAAGTAATAACGTGCTAATTTTTTCAAGGGATTTAACAGTACAATCTTTTCACTCATTTAATCTAAACCAACAGTCTCTTTGGAAACGTTTTATGGCTGTATTTTAGATCAACTCATAAAATGGTACTTTATACATTTATTTTAAGCTTTTTTGCATAGATTATACAAGGATGTGTTTCAGATTTTTTAAAGCACAAAATGAGTGAACAGTCACGCTCCCCCCCCCACTGCTCCTGTCCTCCCCACAAGGAAGCCACTTCCAGAGGCGGCTTGTGCGTGTGTGTGTGTGTGTGCGCACACGTGCGTGCATGTACTTGGACATATATCCAAGATGCTCTGCATCCTTGTTTCACTTGAACATCTCTCTTGGCACTTTTCCATGCTGCTGTGTGAAGCACTGCCTCCTTCGCTCTAACGGCTGCAGTGTACTATGGATGGATACTCCATCATTTAAGTAATCAGCCTCTCCTGACAGACCTTATGTTCTCCATCTTTTGCTACTGACCCTTAACGAAGATCCTAGTATATATATCCATTTACATGAGAGGGTACAGTGTAGGATAAGCAGATTAAGAGCTGGTCAGTGAAAGGACATACATTTTTACAATTTTGAAAGATAGGACAACATTGCCCAACACAGAGGTTGTACCAGCTTAGGCTACAAGACGTGAACGTGACCGTGTCTCTCCCCAGTTCCCTTCCCGGACGCAAGCAAGATGACCACTTTTTGATATAAGGAACAACCTAGAAATCCAACTCTACACTTTTTTTTTCCCAGATAGCTACACAACTGTCCATACACAACTTACTGAGTAATCTCTGTACCAAAATGAAAAAAAAAAATAAAAAAGAAAGAAAGAGAAACCAAAATGAAAAAAATAAAATAAAAGAAATCAAAATGTAAAAAAGAATAAAAAGAAAAAGAGAAACCAAAATGGAAAAAGAAAAGAAGTAAGGAAAAAAGCCAAAATGGTTAAAAAAATTTTTTTTAAAAGAGTTAGTAAATATTACTTTTAAGCAATATAAACTTAAAACTTTTTGGACAGTATTCATTGTTGTCAAAATTCTAGTTTGAAAGGCCAAGGCTGTACTTTCCACTTGGATGAATCCCAACGTCCAGGACGTGGGTCACAGCTTTTCTGTCAACGTACCAGTACCATCATGGTACACGACAGCAGAATGACTGCGAGAAGATCGAACTTGGTTAAACTCTGTTTTCCTCTCTCATTAGGAAGAAAGAGTGCGGAGCAAGGCCTGGATACGCCGAGGTTACCGGTGTTCTCCCTCCAGGAAAAGAGCTACATTAAAGGCACATCTGACTTCCTGGGACTAGGTCATTTCACGACTCGGTACATCACAGAAAGGAACTACCCCTCCCGTCAGGGGCCCAGCTACCAGACCGATCGCGACTTAGTGGAGCTGGTTGACCCAAACTGGCCCGATCTGGGCTCTAAGTGGCTATTTTCAGTGCCGTGGGGATTTAGGAGGCTCCTCAACTTTGCTCAGGTGATTATCACATTAAGCTAAAGGACATTTTTGACCTGAATTGATGGTTTTACAGCTTAAGCTCAGATGCTTACATTTTAAATAAAAAACCCAGTTACTCATACCTCAGAAGCTACCAGAGATAAGTCTTAAAGAAAGACTAGTAATGCCTAGTAACTTCAGCTACAATTCTAATCTCATATTCGGTTATTTCGCTGCCCTTCTCACCTGTAATGG
Organism: Vicugna pacos; assembly: GCF_048564905.1. Taxonomy (NCBI): domain Eukaryota; kingdom Metazoa; phylum Chordata; class Mammalia; order Artiodactyla; family Camelidae; genus Vicugna; species Vicugna pacos. The sequence continues at coordinate 3,227,125 of NC_132992.1, forward strand.
AATGTGTGGGAAAGAACAGACTTGAAGTTTATTTCTTCTAAAATGATACTTTGTCAAGAAATATAGCCTTTCATCCAAACTTGCCTCCTTCCTACATTCATCTCTAAATAAACAGGTTAACTGGCATCTACTAAATGTAAACACACCCAATGAGAACACAGCAGGCTTTCAGTATGTGTCCCCGTGATTCCTTTCAGACTCAGTACGGCAATCCTCCCATCTACGTGACAGAAAACGGAGCGTCTCAGAAATTACACTGCACCCAGTTATGTGATGAGTGGAGAATTCAGTACCTCAAAGGATACATAAATGAAATGCTAAAAGGTGAGACACAGACCAAGATGGTCTTCACGTATCTATTTAACTTGGACTGACTGAAACTCATAGATGAAGACATAAATGAAAAATTACCTTCACAATATTATTTTTCCAAGTAAGTAAAATATCTTAAAAATGGAATTCAATGTCTTTACAGCTATCAAAGACGGTGCTAACATAAAAGGGTATACTTCCTGGTCTCTGTTGGACAAGTTTGAATGGGAGAGAGGATACTCGGACAGATACGGATTCTACTATGTGGATTTCAACAAAAGAAATAAGCCACGCTATCCAAAGGCTTCGGTTGAATATTACAAGAAGTTGATCGCTGCCAATGGCTTTCCCAATCCGAGAGAGGTAGGAATGGTTATTGATGTTACTCATCCTGGATTTTAGAAGAGCCAGGCAGCTGGGGTGTGCCAAGTTTGGCAAGCACCCCACGGGGGTGTGTGGGAGCAGAGGCCCTTTGACTCTCCCCCAGCTCTCACCACCTCTCTGCTTATTGCTTAGAGTGGGGTACAGACACCTTAAAATGCAATTCTAGCACGCAGAGCACGAAGGGCAGTCTAGGGGTAGTTAAATGTTATCCTAAATGTGGTGTCTTAATGCAAACAAATGCTCCCTATCCTCCAACATACAGGAAAAGTAAATCAAATGTACAACATAATTTTCACTTCCTTCCCCACCAAATGGCACAGCCATACAGATGCACTGGTTCCAAAATGAGATTAAAAATAAACCTCCCATTTTTAATAACCTACAGGTTTTTTCTCCCAGCTGTCTATTCTCTATTTTCTGTTGTTGCACCTAACAGCAGGTGCCTTGTATTAGGCAGGGACTATAAGTTGTAATTTAGAGTGTCTTTAAAAAAAAATTTTAAAAAACCCTCGCTTGTTTATCAGCATATTTTCGGGGTGAGCCTAGTGGGACTGTAAGTAGCAGTGACTGATAGCTGTCAGGCATTGAGTAGTTCTGCATGACTAGGAAATCACTAGGTTACAAGCTCAAGAATAAAGAGTGCTCTTGGGCTCCCTCACAATGATGCACACAGGTGTTCAATAAATAGTAACTCATTTAAACTACAAGTAGATTAAAAAATGTGTCTTACCCCACATTCTTCCCAAAAAGATTTTAAACAGTTGAAACACTAGTCTAGGACAACTTTACTTATCAAGTGGGTTTTTAATTAGGTGGAAAGTTGGTACCTCAAAGCCTTGGAAATCTGCTCTATCAACAACCAGATGCTGGCGGCAGGTGAGTTTGATTCTTCCCTTTGATAATTAAACTGTGTAATCATATATAATGGCATTATCAAAACCTCAAAATGTCGACCTATCTTAAGTCAATCTTCCAAAACCACATGCTTAGAAATGGATTTTTTTTTCACCTTTACTTTCAAGCAATGTCAAATGGCTATCAGCATTTAAAATATTTTTTAAAAATTTACTATGAAAAAGAAGTATTTTATCTATTTTAGTTTGATCCTTTCTGAATCATACTGTAACTTTATAAATCTACTCCTGTGTTATACAAAGTGGGCTTTGTTGGAAGGAGGGGGAAATTCAACCATTATACCAAATGGAACAAAGGAAAATCAAAGAACCCGCCATATATTACATTCATTCATCCCACAAGTAATTATTAAGCAGTCACTGTTTAGCTCAGGGGTGTTTTAAGCCCTGGGGACACAGCAATAAACAAAACAAGGTCCCTGCTCTCACAGAAGGCATTTCTCATGCAACAGGATCTAAAAAGATCAGAGGTATAGAATGACCAGGCTGTAATCATGCATCAAGAAATGCCAATGCACATCATTTGTTTCTTTGGATTTTGTCTTTCTCGCTATATAAGGCCAATCAGAGAAATACACTTCCTGTTTTAACAAATTCATCTTTAATGTGATATCAGAGGCGGAAAATGCCAGTCCTACCAA